>NW_024070186.1:117664245-118264245 GCF_014754425.2 Oryx dammah
GGAGGTTCATGTTTGGGAACGCATGTACCCCCATGGTGGATTCATGTCAATGTATGGCAAAACCAATACAGAATTGTAAAGTAAAATAAAAAATAAATAAATAAATAAATTAGAAAAAAATAAATAGGAAAAAAAAAAAGAAATTAACTCAATAATAGTAAAAGTATACCAAAAAAACCGGTTAAGTAATGAATTAAATAAATCTCTGATTACTCTTTACTTGAAACTAATGATAACTTATTGCTCAGTCACTTCAGTCATGTCTGACTCTTTACAACCCAGTGGACTGTAGCCCACCAGGCTCCTCTGTCCACGGAATTTTCCAGGCAAAAATACTGGAGTGGGTTGTCATTTTCTTCTCCAGTAACTTATTAAACTTGTCTTATACCAGAGAAATTTTTTAGTAAAATATGCATTTTTAAAAAGAAAATAAAGCTTTCCAATGAATAGCATCAAATAGAAATAAGGAGTCTGGTTCAAGAGAACTTAAATATAATATTTCTCTTTAAATTTTTTCAAAATACTTTGTATTTCATAAGATGCTTCATAAGTGGATTTGAATATCACTTGTCACAGAACAAAATCAGGAAATCTTAGCATCAAATCAGAAATATAAAATATGTAAGAAATTCATAAGAGGAAAAGCAACAACAACCATGAAATTTTTCCTCTTACTTATCTCAAGAAAATGTTGAATCAGCTTTGGAGAACTTATTGTTGTCTTTATTTTTCTATGGAACTCTTTATTAAAAATTATTTAAGGTTGCTGAAAACTGCACTCATCTTTATGTAGTCTTTCATTTTAAGAATATCTTAGAATAGCTTGGTGCTAAGGAAACAGGCATAAGGAAAATACAAAATAAGCTTCTAGAAGGACCTGGCTAAGTGCCACCAGTCTTGTAAAATGGTGATAGACAGAAGGTAGGGCTTGTGAGGAGCCCTGCCTTTTCCTATATAGCTCCACCTTTTGTCCTCTCCTTGTGCCACCTTGAGTGATCAAGTTGAGCAAGAGACTTGGCTAACATAAGCTAACTCAGAACAGGCAATTTCTCATTTCTGTCAGTCATATCATCTTTGCTTTCTTCCTCTGTACCTTCAACTATGAATTTTAAGGGTGCTTCTTTGTCTGGGAAGAAATAAGTAAATGTTTAACAAGAATTTATGCCCTACTTTAGTGAATTTAGGGATTAAGCAATTCTGGATTAAAGTGAGAAGGAGCAAGTTAATCTCTGAACTCTGCCAAGATGCATCACTTTAAAAGCAAAAATAAACAAATGGGATCTAGTTAAAATTAAAAGCTTCTGCACAACAAAGGAAACTATAAGCAAGGTGAAAAGACAGCCTTCTGAATGGGAGAAAAATAATAGCAAATGAAGCAACTGACAAACAACTAATCTCAAAAATATACAAGCAACTCTTGCAGCTCAATTCCAGAAAAACAAACGACCCAATCAAAAAATGGGCCAAAGAACTAAACAGACGTGTCTCCAAAGAAGACATACAGATGGCTAACAAACACATGAAAAGATGCTTAACATCACTCATTATCAGAGAAATGCAAGTCAAAACCACAATGAGGTACCATTTCACGCCAGTCAGAATGGCTGCTATCCAAAAGTCTACAAGCAACAAATGCTGGAGAGGGTGTGGAGAAAAGGGAACCCTCTTACACTGTTGGTGAGAATGCAAACTAGTACAGCCACTATGGAGAACAGGGTGGAGATTCCTTAAAAAACTGGAAATAGAACTGCCATACAACCCAGCAATCCCACTGCTGGGCATATACACTAAGGAAACCAGAATTGAAAGAGACACTTGTACCCCAATGTTCATTGCAGCACTGTTTATAATAGCCAGGACATGGAAGCAACCTAGATGTCCATCAGCAGATGAATGGATAAGAAAGCTGTGGTACATATACACAATGGAGTATTACTTAGCTGTTAAAAAGAATATATTTGAATCAGTTCTAATGAGGTGGATGAAACTGGAGCCTATGATACAGAGTGAAGTAAGCCAGAAAGAAAAACACCAATACAGTATACTAACGCATATATATGGAATTTAGAAAGGTGGTAATGATAACCCTATATGCGAGACAGCAAAAAAGACACAGATGTATAGAAGTCTTTTGTACTCTGTGGGAGAGGGCGAGGGTAGGATGATTTGGGAGAATGGCATTGAAATATGTATATTATCATATGTGAAATGAATCGCCAGTCCAGGTTCGATGCATGAGACAGGATGCTCAGGGCTGGTGCACTGGAATGACCCAGAGGGATGGGATAGGGAGGGAGGTGGGAGGGGGGTTCAGGATAGGGAACACGTGTACACCCGTGGCAGATTCACGTTGATGTATGGCAAAACCAATACAATATTATAAAGTAATTAGCCTCCAATTAAAATAAATAAATTTTATAAAAGAACTCAACATTCAAAAATGAAAAGAAATAAGTAAATAAATGTGTTTTCTCTTCTCAAATTTGTAATTGAAGGAATGGCATCTGTTAGTGCATAAGAGCAACAATCTCCTTTAGGATTGCCAAATCTGTGTTTAACCCTTCTTTTTATTAGCTGTGTAGAATTATAGAAAGGTAAATTCAGTCTCTGTCTTTCTCTGCCTTGGGAGTTGGTTATGAAACCAACAAGATTCAGATACACATAAACATAACTTACAGTTGTTAAAATATGTAAATTTTCTTTGAGAATGTTCATCATACACTACGGATCTACTGAAGTAGTAAATGCTTGACTTCAGAATAATAACAAATTCTTCAAACATAATAATATTATGGGTTTAAATCATACCTAAATATAAATTAAATGTTTTTGTTATGTGTTAATTGCCACACAGATAAGTGTTATTCCCTGGTGGCTCAGACGGTAAAGAATCCACCTGCCATGTAGAAGACTCAGGTTCTATCCCTGGGTCAGGAAGATCCCCTGTGGAAGGGAATGGCAACCCACTTCAACCTACTGTTGCCTGGAGAATAATATGGATAGAGGAGCCTGGTGGGCTACTGTCCATGGGGTCTCAAAGAGTCTGACACGACTGAATGACTAACTCTATCACTATAAGGGATATTCAAAATAATTTATATCAATATTCCCTCATTAAGAAGGCAATGGCACCCCACTCCAGTAATCTTGCCTGGAAAATCCCATGTATGGAGGAGCCTGGTGGGCTACAGTCCATGGGGTCGCAAAGAGTTGGACACGACTGAGCGACTTCACTTTCAATTTTCACTTTCATGCATTGGAGAAGGAAATGGCAATCCACTCCAGCATTCTTGCCTGGAGAATCCCAGGGACGAGGGAGCCTCGTGGGCTGCAGTCAATGGGATCGCACAGAGTTGGACGCGACTGATGTGACTTAGCAGTAGCAGCTTAGCAGTAAGAAGGAGCTAGTAAAAGTTATAGCAAAAAAAAAAAAATGATTATGTTAGAGGAACATAGTCTTTATCCTTTGCATATGCTTTCTTTGACTTTTTTTTCTTTTTTTTGCAGGCATGTTGCTGAAAATGTATTCATGCCTTTTGTACAATGCCCCTTTGTTATCTAACTATATAACAGCCCTGATTGCAGCTTATTACAGAATCATCTTTCCTTTTTTCAGCAATGTTGCCTCACAGTTTTTCCTTTTTTTTTGAGATGCTCCTGCACATTGCTCCTCCTGTCTATACTGCAAGCCAGCACATAATGTTCTCTGCAACAGCTTGGCTCTATTACTGAAGCTACCCCACTGTACTCACTAGAAACAGTCTCTCTCACACATAGATCCACTTTCACAGAATTAAATTTTGTCTCCTTATGTGGTGCTTATGCATTTTGAGTTCACAGCTTTTCCCTTATAGATTATACTTGTCATGGCACCAAGATAGCATCACTTAGTCCATGTCAGGCTACCATAGCTACACTGGCATCTCCTCCTAACCCTGACCCTCTCAATCTGGCCATTCAGGTCATTCATTTCTCTGAAAACATTTTCCCATTCTTTCTCCACAAAAAGAAAAGAGTGACTTACTTTCAAATGAAGCAGCATCATTTTAGACTAAGAAAACTGGCTTTTATGTTCACTGTTACCAGAAGAGCCATCAATTAAGGAACAGATAATTTCAAGTATATTTGTTCCAACTACATGACAAATTTAAAATAAAATTTTTTCTCTGAATCCTTCAGAACTAGGAAAACTGATTTTTTTCTTACAGTTGGTTGCAGCCTACTCCAGGTGAACTTACAAAAGCACAGCATGCCCTGCTTTCTTATGTACAACAGTGTGCTTTACAGAGGATCTAGATTTTTGTCATATGTCTAAAAGTTTGCTTCCTTAAGGAAGTTTTTTTAAAATGCCATAACCTCAATAAAACAGAGATTGAAATAATTTAAAGATTTGGCTCCTTGAATAATGCTTCTGGTCAGGACAACACTTGACACATTGATCTGATGAAGTATTATACAAAAAGAGAATTAGCTTTTTATGGATTATAACTGCCAACGTGTATATTTTATAATTCAGGGAAAAAAACAAATATTGTATGTCCTCACATATGGAAGCTTAAAAAGTTGAATTCATAGAAACAGAATAGAATGGTAGTCTCCACTGTCTAGTGGGTGGAGGGATAGGGAATTGTTGGTCAAAGGGTACAAACTTCTAGTTCTAATATAAATAAATTCTGAGCATCTAACATGCAACATGGTGACTGTTTTTAACAAAACTATATCAGATAGTTGAAAATTTCAAAGAGTAGATCTTAAATGTTATCACCATATACATGCAGAAGAGTAATTATGTTAGCTGAAGGATGTGTTAATTAACTTTATTATGGTCATCGTTTCATAACATATATGTGTACCAAATCATCATGCTGTACACCTTAAACTTACAAAATATTTTGTGTCAATTATATACCAGTAAAGCTGGGAGGGCAAGTAAAACAGAAAAATCACTCTGCAGCATGACTATTTACAAAAAAAAATCACTCTTAAATTAATAATTACATGGGCAAAGTGGAATGCTAAATCTTTATTTCTTTTTTTCCTTCACTTTCACTTTTCTTATTTTTTCTCCCTTTATTTATTTTTTTCTAATTTTTTTAAATTTTACTTTACAATACTGTATTGTTTTTGCCATACATTGACATGAATCCACCAGGGGTGTACATGAGTTCCCAATACTGAACCCCTCTCCTACCTCCCTCCCCATATCATCTCTCTGGGTCATCCCAGTGCACCAGCCCCAATGATCCTGTATCCTGTACCGAACCTAGACAATAAATGTTTATTTCTTTGGCTCAGTTCTTCCAAATATTACCTGTTCAGTTCACTTCAGTTCAGTCACTCAGTCGTGTCCGACTCTCTGCAACCCCATGAATCGCAGCACGCCAGGCCTCCCTGTCCATCACCAACTCCTGGAGTTCACTCAGACTCACGTCCATCGAGTCAGTGATGCCATCCAGCCATCTCATCCTCTGTCGTCCCCTTCTCCTCCGGCCCCCAATCAATTCCAGCATCAAAGTCTTTTCCAATGAGTCAACTCTTCACATGAGGTGGCCAAAGTACTGGAGTTTAAGTTTTAGCATCATTCCTACCAAAGAAATCCCAGGGCTGATCTGCTTCAGAATGGACTGGTTGGATCTCCTTGCAGTCCAAGGGACTCTCAAGTGTCTTCTCTAACACCACAGTTCAAAAGCATCAATTCTTTGGCGCTCAGCTTTCTTCACAGTCCAACTCTCACATCCATATATGACTACTGGAAAAACCATAGCCTTGACTAGACGGACCTTAGTCGGCAAAGTAATGTCTCTGCTTTTGAATATGCTATCTAGGTTGGTCATAACTTTTCCTCCAAGGAATAAGCATCTTTTAATTTCATGGTTGCAATCGCCATCTGCGGTGATTTTGGAGCCCCAAGAATAAAGTCTGACACTCTTTCCACTGTTTCCCCATCTTTTTCCCTTGAAGTGACGGGACCAGATGCCATGATCTTCGTTTTCTGAATGTTGAGCTTTAGGCCAACTTTTTGACTCTCCAGTTTCATTTTCATCAAGAGGCTTTTTAGCTCCTCTTCACTTTCTGCCATAAGGGTGGTGCCATCTGCATATCTGAGATTATTGATATTTCTCCCAGCAATCTTGATTCCAGCTTGTGTTTCTTCCAGTCCAGCGTTTCTCATGATGTACTCTGCATATAAGTTAAATAAGCAGGGTGACAATATACAGCCTTGACATACTCCTTTTCCTATTTGGAACCAGTCTGTTGTTCCATGTTCAGTTCTAACTGTTGCTTCCTGACCTGCATACATATTTCTTAAGAGGCAGGTCAGGTGGTCTGGAATTCCCATCTCTTTCAGAATTTTCCACAGTTTATTGTGATCCACACAAAGGCTTTGGTATAGTCAATAAAGCAGAAATCGATGATTTTCTGGAACTCTCTTGCTTTTTTGATGATCCAGTGGATGTTGGCAATTTGATCTCTGGTTCCTCTGCCTTTTCTAAAACCAGCTTGAACATCTGGAAGTTCACGGTTCACGTATTGCTGAAGCCTGACTTGGAGAATTTTGAGCATTACTTTACTAGCGTGTGAGATGAGTGCAATTGTGTGGTAGTTTGAGCATTCTTTGGCATTGCCTTTCTTTGGGATTGGAATGAAAACTGACATTTTCCAGTCCCGTGGCCACTGCTGAGTTTTCCAACTATGCTGGAATATTGAGTGCAGCACTTTCACAGCATCATCTTTCAGGATTTGAAATAGTTCAACTGGAATTCCATCACCTCCACTTGCTTTGTTCATAGTGAAGCTTTCTAAGGCCCACTTGACTTCACATTCCAGGATGTCTAGCTCTAGATGAGTGATCACACCATTGTGATTATCTTGATCATGAAGATCTTTTTTGGTCAGTTCTTCTGTGTATTCTTGCCACCTCTTCTTAACATCTTCTGCCTCTCTTAGGTCCATACCGTTTCTGTCCTTTAGTGAGCCCATCTTTGCATGAAAAGTAAGAAGTCAAGAAATACCTGAAGCAACAGGCAAATTTGGCCTTGGAATATGGAATGAAGCAGGGCAAAGGCTAATAGAGTTTCGCCAAGAAAATGCACTGGTCATAGCAAACACCCTCTTCCAACAACACAAGAGAAGACTCTACACATGGACATCACCAGAAGGTCAACACCAAAATCAGATTGATTATATTCTTTGCAGCCAAAGATGTAGAAGCTCTATACAGTTAACAAAAACAAGACCAGGAACTAACTGTGGCTCAGATCATGAACTCCTTATTGCCAAATTCAGACTCAAATTGAAGAAAGTAGGGAAAACTGCTAGACCATTCAAGTATGACCTAAATCAAATCCCTCATGATTATACTGTGGAAGTGAGAAATAGATTTAAGGGCCTAGATCTGATAGATAGAGTGCCTGATGAACTATGGGATGAGGTTCATGACATTGTACAGGAGACAGGGATCAAGACCATCCCCATGGAAAAGAAATGCAAAAAAGCAAAATGGC
Organism: Oryx dammah; assembly: GCF_014754425.2. Lineage (NCBI taxonomy): Eukaryota > Metazoa > Chordata > Mammalia > Artiodactyla > Bovidae > Oryx > Oryx dammah. The sequence continues at coordinate 117,671,751 of NW_024070186.1, forward strand.
TGTCTGGGGAGGCCTTACAAATAGCTGTGAAAAGAAGAGAGGTGAAAAGCAAAGGAGAAAAGGAAAGATATAAGCATCTGAATGCAGAGTTCCAAAGAATAGCAAGAAGAGATAAGAAAGCCTTCTTCAGTGATCAATGCAAAGAAATAGAGAAAAAGAACAGAATGGGAAAGACTAGAGATCTCTTCAAGAAAATTAGAGATACCGAGGGAACATTTCATGCAAAGATGGGCTCAATAAAATTACCTGTAGGTCTTTGATAATACTTGCCTTATTTTTAAAATGTGTATTTTGGTAGTATTCTTTATATTAAAAGTGATTTTACATGCAATTTTTATTTATCTTCATATGCCCCTGTGAGGTTATAGAGCAGATACTATTATTTTCTTTGAGAAATGAAGACACTCAGAATAAGAAAAGCTATAAGAGCTTAGGTAGCTTGACCAAGTCCACAGAGACACATTAAAGTATGGTGGCAAGAGATCTATATTTCAGGTTTCAGCTTAGTTCAGTCACTCAGTCGTGTCTGACTCTTTGTGACCCCATGGACTGTAGCACACCAGGCTTCCCTGTCCCTCACCAACTTCAGGAACTTGCTCAAACTCATGTCTATCTAGTCAGTGATGCTATCCAACCATCTCATCCTCTGTTGTTGCCTTCTCCTCCTGCCTTCAGTCTTTCCCTGCTTCAGGGTCTTTTCCAATGAGTCATTTCTTCGCATCAAGTGGCCAAAGTATTGAAGCTTCAGCTTCAGCACCAATCCTTCCAATTAATATTCATGACTGATTTCCTTTAGGATTGACTGGTGGGATCTTCTTGCAGTCCAAGGGACTCCCAAGAGTCTTCTCCAACACCATAGTTCAAAAGCATCAATTCTTTGGTGCTGGGCTTTCTTTACAGTCCAACTCTCACATCCATACATGACTACTAAAAAAACCACAGCTTTGACTAGATGGACCTTTGTCAGGAAAGTAATGTCTCTGCTTTTTAATATGCTATCTAGGTTGGTCATAGCTTTCCTTCCAAGGAGCAAGTGTCTTTTAATTTCATGGCTGTAGACACCATCTGCAGTGATTTTGGAGCCTAAAAAAATAAAGTCTGTCACTGTTTTCATTGTTTCTCCATCTATTTGCCATGAAATGACAGTACCAGATGCCATGATCTTAGTTTTTTGAATGCTGAGTTTTAAGCCAGCTTTTGTAGTTTCCTCTGAATTTCAAGAGGCTCTTTAGTTCCTCTTCACTTTCTGCCATAAGGATGGTGTCATCTGCATATCTGAGTTTACTGATATTTCTCCCAGTCCAGCTTGTGCTTCATACAGCCCAGCGTTTCTCATGATGTACTCTGCATATAAGTTAAATAAGTAGGGTGACAATATACAGCCTTGATGTATTCCTTTCCCAATTTGGAAGCAGTCCAAGCAGTTCCATGTCCAGTTCTAACTGTTCTAACTGGGCATGTTTAATGATCATTTATTGTCATATACACTTTATGTATCAAGAACAGAGATTTGACTGTGGGTACTAAAATCTACTTAAAATAAGCCTTATTATTATATTTCCTATATTCCTCTGATGATGCATTTAAAGTGAATTTTCAAAACTAATGGCAAAAGAAAAATGATCAGTTAAGCCCAAGGTTAAAAAAAAAAAAGAGAGAGACAGTTGTTTATCAACTCACTAGGAAACTATCTTCCAGGGTTCAGGGTGACATAAATCACACCCCATTTGCCTCTAGGAAGTTTGCTCTGGGTTAAGAACAGGAGATGCTGAGATACTCATGAAACTGTTGAACTGAGGAATATCTATATTGGAAAAAGACTACATAAAAATTGACTAAGCAGACACAATTTAAAAATCAAGAGTTTCCTTCTGAAAACTTGATACTCTAGGTTCTCTTGATAATGGAATAACCAGCAGGTCTGGGCCCACATTCTCACATAGCCACCTCTAGCTGAAAAGCAGAGTGACTGTCCATTTTTGAGGATGCATGAGAGCTCCAGGTCCCACTTTTCTTTGCTGGGACCCCCTGCCCTAACATAGCATATCTGATTCTTATTTATCATCTCACCTAGATTGTTTCTTTTCTAATCATAAAATTACGAGAAAGTGAAATGTTTTTATATTTGGATTTCTAGCAAAAGTAAGAAAATAAAATTTAGTACAAAAGTACAAATATCTGAAATATTTCTTCTATAAATGACCACTTGCTCATTTATATTTTGTATTCCTGATCCCCAGAAGAATTTGAGTTTACTTCCACTGACTTAAGAAGTCAGAGTGAATTATTTGAGCCAAAAGAAGCCTGTTGACTCTGATTCTCTAGGCCTGAAGGAACTTGATAATATATCAATTTTCATTTTATTCTCTCTCAAAGAATCTACTCACTGAGACAGTCGATCCAATCGTCCTTGCATTAGCCTTTAAGCCATCTCACAAAACAGTCACATATGGTTTTATAGTTGCTTTACCCTGTCAACAAAGATGTCAGTCTTATCTCTATACTTGTCACATATTTTAAATATCCCCCAGCTTCATATTTTCACTGCCCTTAGCAGTCTGCTGTCTTATGGCCCATTAACTCATTCAGTCATTCCCAAGTATCACAAAGCCAGAGGAACACAGTAATTTTCTAACTCACAAAATAAGTTATACCTGCTTCCAACTGTTGGGCCCCATACCCTCAAATAGCCTCCTTATTCAAAAGTAGCAATACAATAAATAATCTAAATACAAAAGTTTTACTGTTATTTAATGAAATGAATTTCAAAGTATATTATTCAGGTAAATGCCTGAATTTTTTTAATTTGCTTTATCTTGCTTAGTAAAATTATTCTTATTCACCTTGGATTTTTGTTGCTGTTTATCACTTAAGTTGTGTCTGACTCTTTGTGACCTCATGGAAGGCAGCACAACAGGATTCCCTGTCCTTCACATCTCCCAGAGCTTACTCAAACTCATGACAATTTACTCGATGATGTCATCCAAACATCTCATCCTCTGTTTCCCCCTTTTTCTCCTGTCCTCAGACTTTCCCACCATCAAGATCTTTTCCAATGAGTCAGCTCTTCACATCAGGTGGCCAAAGCACTGGAGCTTCAGCTTTAGCATCAGTCCTTCCAATGAACATTCAGGGTTGATTTCCTTTAGGACTGACTAGTTTGATCTCCTTGTTGTCCAGAGGAGTCTCAAGAGTCTTCTCCAGCATCACAGTTTGAAAGCATCAATTCTTCAGTGCTCAGCCTTCTCATTGTCCAACTCTCACATCTATTATACAGGCCTTTTTTGGCAAAGGGATATGCCTGCTTTTTAATATGCTATCTAGGTTTGTCATAGCTTTCCTTTGAAGGAGCAAGCATCTTTTATTTTGGGGATTTCAGTCACCATCCACAGTGATTTTGAATCCCACGAAAATAAAATCTGCCACTACTTCCACTTTTTCCCCATCTCTTTGTCATAAAGTTATGCGACTGTATGCCATGATCTTAGCTTTTAGAATATTGAGTTTTAAGTCTGCTTTAAACCTTGGATAGAGGTGGGGAAAGAAAGTCATGTCTTATACCAGGAAATAATCAAACCTCACAAATCCAATGTAAATGGTTATAAGTGCCTCTACTGCTGGCTATGGTCTAGACAGATATAGATATGGATGCAGATACAGATCTACATATAGATATAGGTACAGATCTAGAAATATATAGAGATTTCCAGATATAGAAGAATCAGCAGAGAGTAACAGGCAAGCAACATAAGCCTAAGCAATGATTAATCTGTTTTCAGTTTGGAGCTGTACTGTTTGTCATTAACATCTGCTTCCAGACTGCATAGGTAAAGGCAGTTTAATAGCATTGCTGCCAAGGTCTTATCTGCTTTCTTTTCTCAGTAGCAGTTATTCTGATTTCTAGGCCTAGAGGCAAAAGAGAAACTGGCACCTGTTTCTAAATCTCTATTGAGGTTTCAAATGGAAAATAATAGCCTAATTTAATGAAAGGATTTTCCTCCCATCCTGGAGTAGCTGGGAAGAATGCAAGCCATTCATTGGTGTGTTCAAGTTTTTGTGCAGCAGAATAGATGATGGATAAAAGTTCAGGTGCTCTGCAATTAGTGCTGGGCAAGTGCTTCTGGCAGGCATCCAGTGCCTAAAGACACAGCACTGCTATGGTCTGCCAAACTGTGTCCTTAGGAAACCTCATTTTCCATCCCTTCAAGAGTCTGAATTGTAATTGTGCTGTGAGACAAAATGAAAGAATAATCTGCAACCTCACAGTGTACATTTCCAGAGATGTTCCTCTCTGGGTATGTCAAGAAGCCAGTTCTAACTCTTACCAAATCACTGAGGGCAGCAGGGATTCCCACACAATATGTATGATATGTATCACCTCATCATTATTTATCAAGGAAAATCTGTTGATCATTCACATCAAAACCATGGAGGGAAGTGGAAGGGGTTAATATGTAGATTTGTGAATCCCCAGACCAAACCACAAAATCAAAATGTTCCAGGTGAAATTCAGAATCCATATTTTTTAGCAAGTTTTATCATTCTTATCCCTAGTAGCTTAGCTGGTAAAGAATCTGCCTGCAATGCAGGAGACCCCAGTTTGATTCCTGAGTTGGGAAGATCTGTTGGAGAGGGATAGGCTACCCACTCCAGTATTCTTGGGCTTCCCTGGTGACTTAGATGGTAAAGAAACCACCTGCAATGCAGGAGACGTTGGGTTCCATCCCGGGTTGGGAAGATCCCTGTGTTGGGAAGATCCTCTGGAGAAGGGAACAGCTAACTACTCTGGTATTCTGGCCATGGTCAGAGGAGCCTGCTAGGCTATAGTCCTTGAGGTGGCAAAGAGTCAGACACAACTGAGCAACTTACACTTTCATGATTCTTATTCACATCAAAATTGGAGGCTTACTGATCTAAGGTTATTTTTTCCCTTTCATAAGAATGTATTGAGCCCTTGCCCTATAGGCTCATAGATGTATGTCCTTTATTTAGTAGTAAAGATCACAGACAACTTATATTTTCATAAAACCTATAGCCTTGTAAAACATAAAATAAATGAGTAAACATGCAAATCTATTACTGCAAAACTTGATAATCTATGAAGAAATAAAGGATGCATCACAAAGAGTAAATAGGCAAAGGCAGGAAACCAGTTAAGCAGTTAGATAAGGAGAGACATCTATGAAGAGAACTCCCTGCCCCTAGAAAAAATAACAGTGTTCTTTAATATACCAATGCCTTGGCTCCCTTGCTATGGCCATGGGAAAGCTTAAAGCCAGTTCTAAGGAGATTTGGGATAATACAGCTTTGGGTCTATAATTGTCTGTGAATACTCTATTATATTTGATCCTCATAGAAAGTCTGTGAGATCATCAAACTGTTAGGGAAACCACACTGATTGAGACCACCCACCCTGGCCAGGCACCATAGAAACTATTTGCATGAGTTGTCTTATGACAGGAGATCCTGATAAGGAATATGAAACTAATAAGCCACCACCAACCAGAAGAGTTCAGGAAAGGTCGAAAGGAGACACCGCGTGTCCGTCCACTTTCCGGAATCCCTCTTGCTAGCATCCATCTTGGCTGAGCAATGCGTGCACCACCAGGAAAGACTCTGAATTAGAATGGTTGGCCAAAGACCACCCAGAAACTAATCCCATCACCATAAACCCAAGACTGTGAGCCACATGGCAGAGCAGTTCTCCTGGGTTCCCTTACCCTACTGCTCTCCACCTGGGTACCCTTTGTCAGCAGATGTGTCTCCTCAGACAATTCATTTCCAAGTGTTAGACAAGAGCCCAGTTTCAGGCCCTGGAAGGGGTCTGCCTTCCTGTAACAAAAGCAAATATCATCCTCATTTGCAGAAGAGGAGAACTGTGGTAACACAGTTCAACTTGAGAAAAGACTTTTCAGATAACAAGGGGAATTCAACAGAGACCCAAAGAAGAAGGAAATTTAGTCCATCTTAGAAACATATTCCAACTGAAGAAATGGTAATCTTAATCGAGTGGAATGCTTTCTGCCTATGGCTTTATCACTGACATTCATAATTCCTTTCCCTTTATCTGGTCATGTGATAGCACTTCCCAAATGACTAATACTTGGTCTTGTCTCTTATAGAATTTAAAAACTAATGGGTGAAAGATACAATCATTAATATATAACACAAAATTAAATAAGTACTAAGTAAAACATTTGTTTACAAATGTTTAATATTTGTAAAATATTTAATAAATAAGTATTTACTAAATATTTAATAAATATCTACTATTTAACAAATATTTAATAAATATCTACCATATAAACTAAAGCTTCCCAGGTGGCGCTGGTGTAAAGAACCCACTTGCCAACACAGGAGATGTAAGAAAAGCGGGTTTGATTCCTGTGTTGGGAAATGCCCTGGAGGAGGACATGGCAACCCACTTCAGTATTCTTGCCTGGAGAACCTCATGGACAGAGGAGCCTGGCAGGCTATGGTTGGGCATGACTGAAGTGACTTAGCACGAATGTACACATGTATGCATGCATATGAGCCAAGCATTTATGATAGGTGAACCTAGTAGAACACTTTTAACAGATAATATCTGAACTATGCTTTTAATCAGAAAAAGGAGATTGATTGGTGGAAAATTAGGAGAATGAGATTCTACGCAGAGAGCAGAACACAGATAAAATTACAGAGTGATGAAAGCATACAATATGTAGGAAAAAGGTAAATATGGATTTGTACAAGTTTTGTAAAATGATGTAGAAAAAGAAAATGGAAAGTTAGATCAGAGAAACATCCTTACTGACTTGGTAATTGTTTAACACTTTACTCCAAGGCAAGGGGGATTGTAAGTTCTAAGAGTAAAAAAAAAATACTTCAATCCATGAATGAGGAAGAAACACACCTGAATTGCAAAAGGACATATAAAAAATCGAATACCTCATTTTTCTCTTTTGTTTTATAATTCTTTAGTGTTATTCATATCAATATACACAGTTCAGTTCAGTTCAGTCTCAGTCATGTCTGACTCTTTGTGACCCCATGAATCGCAGCACTCCAGGCCTTCCTGTCCATCACCAACTCCTGGAGTTCACTCAGATTCATGTCCGTCGAGTCAGTGATGCCATCCAGCCATCTCATCCTCTGTCATCCCCTTCTCCTCCTACCCCCAATCCCTCCCAGCATCAAAGTCTTTTCCAATGAGTCAGCTGTTCACATGAGGTGGCCAAAGTACTGGTGTTTCAGCTTTAGCATCATTCCTTCCTTAAAATTATAACGTACTTAAGTCTAGGAAATAGATGCATGTCTCTTTGAAAATTTTAACCTTGCCAAGAACCAGCTCTGTTGATTTTCACATGGTCCTGATTTCCTTTCTAAAGGAAGCAGGCAGAATGGTTTGGAGGTCTTAACCTCATCTTAAGCCTTCCCCGATAGCCCAGTGGCAAAGAATTCACCTTCAATGCAGGAGACGTGGGTTTCATCTCTGGGTCAAGAAGATCCTTTGGAGGAGGGCATGGCAACCCACTCCAGTATTCTTGCCAGAAAAATCCCATGGACAGAGTAGCCTGGTGAGTCCATGGGGCCGCAAAGAGTCAGACATGACTGACTGCACACAAGTACCTCATCTTAAGAGCATGTGACTCATTTTACCTGGGCAAGCAGTGTAATTTTTCCATACTTAGTATAGTGCCTAGCATATAGGATTAATATTTAGTAAATAAGTGAACAAATAAATGTGTTAGATCACAGTTTTAGTGTAACCATGTTTGCAACTTTGATATCCCCAATTATTTTACACATATAGGTTTTCTTATATTTTCATGGGCATGTGTTTATAAATAGGATACCTCTTCACCAGATTATATTCTATAAATAATGCATTCATTGAATACAATCCATCTGAAAACAGGATAAACTGAGAAAGAGTTCAATGTGCCTTTCCTACCAATTTTGCTAAAGACAAATAGATAGATGATATATGCAGACATATATATATACATATATATATACAGATAAATACATATACACAGATACACATATGCACATGCATATAGATAGATAGATAGATACATAATTTCACCATTAAGTTCAGTTTGTTTAATTAAGGAATATTAAGAACTACTTTAGCAAGGTTAAGCTAAAACTTACTTTTACTTTGTGCAAGCTTTTGCAGATTGAAATCAAAGCAAATAAAAGTATAGCATTTTTACACATAAGAAGAATATAGTTAAGTTAGTTAAGTCGCTCAGTCATGTCCGACTCTTTGGGACCTCATGGACTGTAGCCCACCAGGCTCCTCCGTCCATGGGATTTTCCAGGCAAGAATACTGGAGTGGGTTGCCATTTCCTTCTCCAAAACACATATTTTTTTTTAAATTTATTTATTTTAATTGGAGGCTAATTACTTTACAATATTGTATTGGTTCTGCCACATCAACATGAATCTGCCACGGGCGTACACATGTTCCCCATCCTGAACTCCTCTCCCAACTCCCTCCCCAAACCATCCCTCCGAGTCATCCCAGTGCACCAGCCCCAAGCATCCTGTATTGAACCTGGACTGGCGATTCATTTCTTATATGATATTATACATGTATAACACACATTTAAACAGCAACATAAAGTCATCTTGTCCCAAGAATCAAGTTTGTTCTAATTGAAACTTTAATTATCAAAATAACTGGAAATCACTTTCATGAGTGAGGTTATTTTTTCTTTTTTATGTGATGAATTAACTCTCCCTAAAAACATGTCATCACACTGTACTTCCAAATAACCTCCAAAACTAAGAAAATCATCACTAATATGGAAAAGGGATATACATGACATAGAATCTTGCCAAACAAGAATATTGGGATGGGAAATGTTTGTGTTCAAAGAATGTTTATGACAACATTGACAATTCTGAAAGGGAAGAAATAGAAAAAGGTTAACTATGAAATGGTTTTATTAGAAGGTTGCAGACTTTGAAACTATCATTTTCAGCATGGAGCAGAATTCTTGCCAGCTGTTTTCTTGACAACATAGTGGGTGAACATTCATTTTAAGGTATTGTTTTTTGTGGGTTTTTTTAAGTCATTCAATTACCAGTTTGTAAGTTTAATATGCTTATGGAATGCAGATATATATTTTTCCTGTGCTCTCCTGGAAGTACATAACCTAGAGCAACAAACAGAATATCAGATTGGGCTTTTAAAAAATATTTTATTTAATTTTAATAGGAGGCTAATTACTTTACAATATTGTAGTGGCTTTTGCCACACATTGACATGAATCACCCATGGGTGTACATGTATCCCCCCATCCTGAACCACTCTCCCCAACCCCCTCCTCTTCCCATCCCTCAGGGTTGTCCCAGTGTACCAGTTTTGAGTGTCCTGTTTCATGCATTGAACTTGGACTGGTCATCTATTTCACATATGGTAATATACATGTTTCAATGCTATTCTCTCAAATCACCCCACCCTCGCCTTCTCCCACAGAGTCCAAAAGTCTGTTCTTTATATCTGTGTCACTTTTGCTGTCTCGCATATAGGGTCATCATTACCATCTTTCTAAACTCCATATATATGCATTAATACACTGTATCGGTGTTTTTCCTTCTGACTTACTTCACTCCTTATAATAGACTCCAGTTTCATCCACCTCATTAGAACTGATTCAAATGCATTCTTTTTAGTAGCTGAGTAATAGTCCACTATGTATGTACCACAAGTTTTAATCATCAAGACTGGCTAAATGAAAATCAAATACTACTTTGATTCAAAGAGGTTTAATGAAGTATTTAGCATCTAACACTGGTAGAATACCTCAGCATGATCATTTAGGTATATTGAGCAATGAGTATCAATTTATATTTGAAGCAACATATTGTTTTACAGTATTCTACACTGATTACAAAAATATCCCTCTCTCTGTCCATGACACCTTCTATAGGTTACATAAATTGACATGTTTTAAGTTACTCAACTTTAGGATGTTTTATTACAAAGGAAAGGTTAATGGATACATATAATCAGAAATCTATTGATTTTTGTATATTAAAATTCAAGATGCTTATACTTTATCCATTTAGTGATAATTGGTCTATAAACTGCAAAAGACTATACAAATGTTCATAACACTGTAAAACAATTATCCTTCAATTAAAATAAATATTTTTCTCAAAAAGACTATACAAATATTATTCTAACACAGATTAAACTTCATGGATCCATGACAATTTAAAAATACCCTCCCTCCATTCCACATCATTAAAGAGGCTATGTACTACAGGAATGAAAATCTTGACAGTCTGTATTTGAAATATCCACAATTTTAGGTGTAACATAGCTAGGCAAGTTTCAATAGAGATTTAAGCCATTAAAATATTATTATGCCTTTTTTGAGAGCTTTTTGAATAGAAAACTAGAGTAGCAGAGAATTCTGGAAATAGACTTTCATGAATCTTTGATTAGTAGACTGTAAAAGTTACCATTTCAAAAACACAATGTTTGTTTTATTTTGGTTTTCTGTTTATGGAGGAGACCTAAATAAAGTAAAATAACCTGAATGTAGGTACTTCATACTAAGAAATTTAGTGATGTCTCTGATAATTTCATTGGGGAATATATCTCAGGAGGGTATTGACTTTGAAGACTGTATTGTTAGTTGGGGAAAATAATGCTTTTGGATTTGCTCATAAAGATGTATGTGCACACTTCTCTAATTGGTACTTTACAGGACATTCACAGTTGATATGGGGAAGATTGTGTGTGTGCTAAGTCGCTTTCAGTTCAGTTCAGTTCAGTCGCTCAGTTGTGTCCGACTCTTTGCAACCCCATGAAAGCACACCAGACCTCCCTGTCCATCACCAACTCCCAGAGTTCACTCAGACTCACATCCATCGAGTCAGTGATGCCATCCAGCCATCTCATCCTCTGTCGTCCCCTTCTCCTCCTGCCCCCAATCCCTCCCAGCATCAGAGTCTTTTCCAATCAGTCAACTTTTCGCATGAGGTGGCCAAAGTACTGGAGTTTCAGCTTTAGCATCATTCCTTTCAAAGAAATCCCAGGGCTGATCTCCTTCAGAATGGACTGGTTGGATCTCCTTGCAGTCCAAGGGACTCTCAAGAGTCTTCTCCAACACTACAGTTCAAACGCATCAATTCTTCAGTGCTCAGCCTTCTTCACAGTCCAACTCTCACATCCATACGTGACCACTGGAAAAACCATAGCCTTGACTAGACAGACCTTTTTTGGCAAAGTAACGTCTCTGCTTTTGAATATGCTGTCTAGGTTGGTCATAACTTTTCTTCCAAGGAGTAAGCGTCTTTTAATTTCATGGCTTCAATCACCATCTGCAGTGATTTGGAAGCCCCAAAAAATAAACTCTGACACTGTTTCCACTGTTTCCCCATCTATTTCCCATGAAATGATGGGACCGGATGCCATGATCTTCATTTTCTGAATTTAGCCATGTTCAACTCTGTGCAACCCTATGGACTGTAGCTTGCCAGGTTCCTCTGTCCATGGAATCCTCCAGGCAAGAATACTGAAATGAGTTGCCATGCCCTCCTTCAGGGGAGCTTTCTGACCCAGGATTGAACCCATGTCTCTTACATCTTCTCCGTGGGAGGTGGGTTTTTGACCACTAGTACCACCAGGGAATGTAGATAGGGAAAACTGTAGGTAGCTAAATGAGAAAGGTAAAATGGAGTTGAACTGAATTAAACAACAGGACATGAGTTGGATTATTGTTATCTTAAATGTAATGTTACCTAAAATGATTAAACTAAATGAACTGATGCAGAACTTCTATTTTGTGTGTATATAGAGGGCAAGGCCATAACATGTGAGCAGAGATAGATTTTCCTTCAAATCAATGGGAATACTATAATTAATATCACTTTGAAGATATCAGTACAAAGATACAAAATATTTGGGAGATGGATTTCTTAGTTCAAAGTAAAAATAGAGCTCTCAAACACAAGTTTTGTGTTTGGATGGAGCCTAAAATTAAGGTAGCATATACATGGTAAATTAAACACTTTTTGGAGACAAGAAGGTCAGCTGGTCTTACCAAATGACACCGTCAAGAGAAAAGAGGAAAGTACACTGCATGAATCCTTAAATATGGGCCTGGTTTTGGTCTTGAGTAGTCTAAGTTGAGATTTGGACCATAAAGCTTGAGAGTTGGACCATAAAGAAGGCTTAGCATTGAAGAATCGGTTCTTTTGAACTGTGGTGTTGGAGAAGACTCTTGAGAGTCCCTTGAACTGCAAGGAGATCCGGCCAGTCCATCCTAAAGGAAATTAGTCCTGAATATTCATTGGAAGGACTGATGCTGAAGCTGAAACGCCAATATTTTGGCCACCTGATGTGAAGAGCTGACTCATTGGAAAAGACCCTGATGCTGGGAAAGATTGAAGGTGGGAGAAGGGGACAACAGAGGATAAGATGGTTGGATGGCATCATCGACTCAATGGACTGAGCTTAAACAATTTCCAGGAGTTGCGATGGACAGGGAAGCCTGGCATGCTGCAGTCCATGGGGTCTCAAAGAGTAGGACATGACTGAGCAATTGACCTGAACTGAGTGTAAGTTAATTAATCTATTATAATTTTGAACCAAAGACACATGTTCTTAATAAGTTGTTTAAGTTCAATTCCATTCAGTCATTCGGTCATGTCCAACTCTTTGCCACCCCATGGACTGCAAGCATGTCAGGCCTCCCTGTCCATCACAGAATCCCAGAGTTTACCCAAACTCGTTCCATTGAGTTGGTGATGCCATCCAACCATCTCATCCTCTGTCGTCCCCTTCTCCTCCTGCCCTCAATATTTCCCAGCATCATGGTCTTTTCAAATGAGTCAGCTGTTCACATCAGATAGCCAAAGTATTGGTGTTTCAGCTTTAGTATCAGTCCTTCCAATAAATATTCAGGACTGACCTCCTTCAGGATGGACTGGTTGGATCTCCTTGCAGTCCAAGGGACTTTCAAGAGTCTTTTCCAACTCCACAGTTCAAAAGCCTCAATTCTTCAGTGCTCAGCTTTCTTTATAGTCCAACTCTCACATCCATACATGACCACTGGAAAAACTGTAGCCTTGACTAGATGGATCTTTGTTGGCAAAATAATGTCTCTGCTTTTTAATATGCTGTCTAAGTTGGTCACAACTTTCCTTCCAAGGAGTAAGTGTCTTTTAATTTCATGGCTGCAATCACCATCTGCAGTGATTTTGGAGCCCCAAAATTAAAGTCTCCCACTGTTTTCACTGTTTCCCCATCTATTTGCCATGAAGTGATAGGACCAGATGCCATGATCTTAGTTTTCTGAATGTTGAGCTTTAAGCCAACTTTTTTCACTCTCCTCTTTCACTTTCATCAAGAGACTCTTTAGTTCTTCTTCACTTCCTGCAATAAGGGTGGTGTCATCTGCATATCTGAGGTTATTGATATTTCTCCCAGTAATCTTGATTCCATCTTGTGCTTCATCCAGCTCAGCATTTCTCATGATGTACTTTTCATACAGGTTAAATAAGCAGGGTGACAATATACAGCCTTGATTTACTCCTTTTCCTATTTGGAACCAGTCTGTTGTTCCATGTCCAGTTCTAAATGTTGCTTCCTGACCTGCATACAGACTTTTCAGGAGGCAGGTCAGGTGGTCTGGTATTCCCATCTCTTTAAGAATTTTCCACAGTTTGTTGTGATCCACACAATCAAAGGCTTTGGCATAGTCAATAAAACAGAAATAGATGGTTTTTCTGGAACTCTCTTGCTTTTTCAATGATCCAGCAGATGTTGGCAATTTGATCTCTGGTTCCTCTGCCTTTTCTAAAACCAGCTTGAACATCTGGAAGTTCACGGTTCACGTATTGTTGCCGTCTATTCTCTGCTTTCACTGTCAGAAACCAGGAGTTGTGTCTCTTCTTTAGATGAAGAACTACAAAGTGCATTGATATGTGAATGAGCAATTTCCAACATTTTACAGTAGGGTTGAGGCATAGTACAATGTCCAGTGGATGACTTAGGTTATGAGAATATGCCAAGAAAACTTTGTGGAATAGACAAGCATTCTAAAATGTTCACAGAATGTTTATGTTTATAAACAATATAAAATGTTTATCATAAATACACAGAAAGTAGAACTTAGGAAATAACTGGAATTCCTTGTGGAAAATGACCTAGAAGCATAGTGAATTCTTGCTTAAAAGAATGATTTTAATAACACATAAAGTATGAATTTACAAAATGATTGTTTCAATGTATACTAATTTAACTTACAAAACTACATCAACTTTCAAGTTACATCAAAGCTATATTTTGCTTTATGTCAATAGTAAAAATAAATAAAACAAATAAATAAGACAAATGCCCACCTATAAATTTCCAATTATCATGAATAGCATACTCCAAAACCCAAATGTGTTAAAACATATTTGATCACATAATTCAGGGCTAAATCCTTCCAGTTTTGTCCATAAAACCTCTTTAATGCTCCCAAAACCCAAGTTGACCTAGAATCCTAGAGCCTCAGCCTGAACTCCTTTTTTATTAACTTGTTTTTTTAACTTTTTATTTTATATTGGAGTATAGGCAATTAGCTCAGCTGTTCAAGAATCCACCCACCTACAATGAAGGAGACCCTGGTTTGATTCTTGGGTAGGGCAGATCCACTGGAGAAGAGACTGGTTACCCACTCCAGTATTCTTGGGCTTCTCTGGTGGCTCAGATGGTAAGAATCTGCCTGCAATGAAGGGGGCCTGGGTTCTATCCCTGGGGTGGGAAGATCCCCTGGAAAAGGGATCAGCTACCCACTCCAGTATTCTGGTCTGCAGAATTCCATGGACAGAAGAGCCTAGCAGGCTACAGTCCATGGGGTCACAAAGAGCTGGACACGACTGAGTGACTTTCACTTTCACTTCACATAGCTGATTAAAAATATTGCGATAGTTTCAGGTGGACAACAAAGGGATTCGGCCATACATATACACGCATCCATTCTCCCCCAAACTCCCCTCCCATCCAAGCTGCCACATAACATTGAACAGAGTTCCCTGTGCTATACAGTAGGTCCTTGTTGGTAATCCATTTTAAATATTGCTATTGCTGTCACTTCAGTCGTGTCCAACTCTGAGTGACCCCATAGACGGCAGCCCACTAGGCTCCCCTGTCCCTGGGATTCTCCAGGCAAGAACACTGGAATGGGTTGCCATTTCCTTCTCCAACGCATGAAAGTGGAAAGTGAAAATGAATTCGCTCAGTTGTGTCTGACTCTTAGCGACCCATGGACTGCAGCCTACCAGGCTCCTCTGTCCATGGGATTTTCCAGGCAAGAGCACTGGAGATGGGTGGTATGAATATGTTGATCCCAAAGTCCCTAACTGTCCCTTCCCTTCTTCCTTCCCCACTGGCAACTATTAATTCATTCTCTAAGTCTGTGAGTCTGTATCTGTTTTTAAAATAAGTTCATTTGTATCATTTCTTTGGTACATACATTCAATAGAATATTGCTGTGGTCGCTTAATCACTAAATGGTGTCGATCTCTTTGCAACCCCATGGGATGGACTATGTAGGCTGCCAGACTTCTCTGTCCATGGGATTTCATAGGAAAATACTAGAGTGGATTGCCATTTACTTCTTGAGGTGATCTTCCCAATCAAAAGATTGAACCTACGTCTCCTACATCGTCAGGTGGATTCTTTACCATTGAGCCACCAGGGAAGTTGTGTGATGGAATATTATTCAGCCATTAAAAATAATGAAGTAATGCTATTTGCAGCATCATGGATGGACCTAGAGACTGTCATACTGAGTAAAGTGAGACAGAGGAGAAATATCGTATGACATCCCTTACAAAGCCTGGTGGTGGTGGTGGTGGTTTAGTCACCAAGTCATGTCCAACTCTTGTGACCCCATGGACAGAGGAGCCTGGCAGGCTACAGTCCATGGGATTCTCCAAGCAAGAATACTGGAGTGGGTGCCATTTCCTTCTCTAGGGGATCTTCCCAACCCAGGAATCGAACCTAGGTCTCCCTCATTGCAGGCAGACGCTTTACCGTTTGAGCCACCAGGGAAGTCTTCCAATTACTCTAACCCTAAACTCTCAACTGCTTTGGAACCCCAGACCTCTTTTCACTCAGATCCTGAGATGTGAGATAGAACTTCTAACATAGTTTTAATAACAAAGAGGATTATTCTACCAAAAAGGTAGAGTGCCCCCAAATAAATCACATAGCACTAGCATGCACTAAAGTTGACAAGGGCATTTTATCAGAACTAGCTTTTCCTTAGGGCTTGATTTGTGTGGAAAATGGAGATTGTCTGGGGCTGGAAAGCAGTGTTTAGTAACAGAAACTCCATTTCATTCCTATTTGAGTAAGATTGGTTAACCTGTTCTGAGAAATGTATCTCTTTTTTTGTTTTGTTTTGTTTAAGTCTCAACTGTAATCCAAATACACTATTAACCTAAGCATGACCTCATTGCTAATTGTTTATGCCTGCCTTTAGGGGCTATGCTTTTTAAGGAACAATTTCTGATCTTTTGATATGTTAATTTAATATGTTTTGCAATTTCCTTTTGTTAATGGTGCCCTTTTGTACTTTAGAGTGCTAATTATTGAAATGGTGCTTTATTTAAGAGGATGTTTTCAGAGGAGAAACACCTTAGCTGACTATTTCAAGCCTGTGCAGTTCTTTGTTACTTTTCTATAGGTCACCATTCCTTCCATCACAGAAGTAAACAGCAACTTGGATAAGACCCAAGGGCATCACTTCATATTAACTTATTCTTGCTCAAAATTATGATCATGCTGTAAAGAAAAATAAAATAATGTTAAGGGTGGATAGCTTTAAAATACAGTGATATTAGAGGCAGAGTACAGTTTGGATCATAATTTAAGAATTCTTAGACCTACTCTTTATCTTGAGTCTAACAAGAAATTTAACATTGATTAAGCTATCCACCCTTATGGCAAAAAGTGAAGAGGAACTAAAAAGCCTCTTGATGAAAGTGAAAGAGGAGAGTGAAAAACTTGGCTTAAAGCTCAACATTCAGAAAACGAAGATCATGGCATCTGGTCCCATCACTTCATGGGAAATAGATGTGGAAACAGTGTCAGACTTTATTTTGGGGGGCTCAAAAATCACTGTAGATGGTGATTGCAGCCATGAAATTAAAAGACACTTACTCCTTGGAAGAAAAGTTGTGACCAACCTAGATAGCATATTCAAAAGCAGAGACATTACTTTGCCAACAAAGGTCCGTCTAGTCAAGGCTATCGTTTTTCCAATGGTCATGTATGGATGTGAGAGTTGGACTGTGAAGAAAGCTAAGCACTGAAGAATTGATGCTTTTGAACTGTTGTGTTAGAGAAGACTCTTGAGAGTCCCTTAGACTGCAAGGAGATCAAACCAGTCTATTCTAAAGGAGATCAGTTCTGGGTGTTCTTTGGAAGGAATGATGCTAAAGCTGAAACTCCAATATTTTGGCCACCTCATGTGAAGAGTTCACTCATTGGAAAAGACTCTGATGCTGGGAGGGATTAGGGGCAGGAAGAGAAGGGGATGACAGAGGATGAGATGGCTGGATGGCATCACAGACTCAATGGACATGAGTTTGAGTGAACTCCAGGAGTTGGTGATGGACTGGGAAGCCTGGTGTGCTGTGATTCATGGGGTCGCAAAGAGTCAGACACGACTGAGCAACTGAACTGAATTGAACTGAAGCTATGTGAGGGCTTCCCTGGTGGTTCAGCTGGTAAATAATCAGGCTGCAATGTGGGAGATCTGGGTTCAACCCCTGGATTAGGAAGATACCCTGGAGAAGAGAACAACTAACCCACTCTAGTATTCTGGCCTAGAGAATTCCATGGACTGTATAGTCCATGAGGTTGCAAAGACTAGGCCATGACTGAGTGACTTTCATTTTCAAGTCATGCAATAACTGTTCTGCTGTCATCTCGGTAAAATTAGCAGGTTCTACTAAGACCATAATCACTCTGCTTCTAAAGTACTACTTTTTATGGCTTAAACTGTAAGCTCCTCAACTTCTAAGCAATAAAATCCTCTGACTTCTGAAAGGTACAGCAAAGGATTAGTAGAATTTCCAACAGTATGTACATCTCATTTATGGAAGTTTAGATAAAAGAAAGAATGATAGATTTAGAGATGTGACTGTTTTTGTCCAGCTGCAGGGAATGGAGTCAGGAGACAATGCCCAGATGACAGTTCATTCCAGGTGCCCAAACCAGGTTCTAGAACTTGTGTCTATCCCAGCTATAAAGAGTCATCTGAATTGATGTCAAATCCTTTTTAAGGCAGCCTACATCCAGCAACTGCCTTATGGGGAGGTGGTGGCCCAACATGATATACTCTGATGGGTTATACACCCTCCAGAATTTTTCAGTGGATAGGCTGTAACTTTGTTAGTCTTGCCTCAAAGTTTTATCTTCCTCTTTTCCATTCTATTCCATTCTTCTACTCTTTTTTTTTTTCCCTAATAAATACGTGTACAACAAATTCCATCATATCATCTGCTTCCAAAGAACTTAACGTGGGACTAGCCTCTGTACCAGAAATGGTAAGTTGTTCTCCTAGGACAATATCCTATGTCTTCAGAAGTCCATGTCAGTTCCAGACCCCAGTTTCAGAGCTCAACAGGAATAAAGTTCAAAGGGCCTACTTTCATTATAAATGTTCAGAATATAATTTAGTATTGGATTACCTTCCTAAATGGAAATCAATTTGCAGGATTCACCTATGTTAGTGAGATAAGGAGGGACCCTAATTTAATGCAGACTCCCCAAAGCTTCTCTGAATATTAAAATTCTGAAAATTAGAATAGGTTCTAGGCCTTGAAGAAAACGCTAGGTGAAGCAGTTTACTAGGATGAGTACTTTTTCATGCTCTGCATACTAGAAAGAGTCCAATCCTAAAAGCAAAGACGGGATCCCAACTATTTTGACAGAAGTGAGTGAAGTGTGATCCTTTCTTTTGAAGCACTAAGTTGACCTATTAATATGAAAATCTTGAATTATGTGAAAATTCTGAAATATGTTGCCTTGATTACAGAACATTCGGCACATATCTTAAGTAGGCATGGGTTTGTGTTTTTATAGAGGCCCAAAATCTAGAACAATAATAATTCATCTGGCTATGGCTGCTATTCTAAATAAAAATAATTTAAAGGTTAAAAACACAACAAACGGCTGAGTAATACTCCATTGTGTATATGTACCACAGCTTTCTTATCCATTCCTCTGCTGATGGACATCTAGGTTGTTTCCATGTCCTGGCTATTATAAACAGTGCTGTGATGAACATTGGGGTACATGTGTCTCTTTCAATTCTGGTTTCCTCAGTGTGTATGCCCAGCAGTGGGATTGCTGGGTCATAAGGCAGTTCTATTTGCAATTTTTTAAGGAATCTCCACACTGTTCTCCATAGTGGCTGTACTAGCTTGCATTCCCACTAGCAGTGTAGGAGGGTTCCCTTCTCTCCAAACCCTCTCCAGCATTTATTGCCTGCAGATTTTTGGATCGCAGACATTCTGACCTGACTGGTGTGAAGTGGTTTTGATTTGCATTTCTCTGATAATGAGTGATGTTGAGCATCTTTTCATGTGTTTGTTAGCCATCTGTATGTCTTCTTTGGAGAAATGTCTATTTAGTTCTTTGGCCCATTTTTTGATTGGGTCGTTTATTTTTCTGGAATTGAGCTGCAGGAGTTGCTTGTATATTTTTGAGATTAGTTGTTTGTCAGTTGCTTCATTTGCTATTATTTTCTCCCATTTGGAAGGCTGTCTTTTCACTTTGCTTATATTTTCCTTTGTTGTGCAGAAGCTTTTAATTTTAATTAGGTCCCATTTGTTTATTTTTGCTTTTATTTCCAGAATTCTGGGAGGTGGATCATAGAGGATCCTGCTGTGGTTTATGTTGGAGAGTGTTTTGCCTATGTTCTCCTCTAGGATTTTTATAGTTTCTGGTTTTAGCCGTTAAAAAGAATACATTTGAATCAGTTCTGATGAGATGGATGAAACTGGAGCCGATTATACAGAGTGAAGTAAGCCAGAAAGAAAAACACCAATACAGTATACTAACACATATATATGGAATTTAGGAAGATGGCAATGATGACCCTGTATGCAGGACAGCAAAAAAGACACAGATGTGTATAGCGGACTTTTGGACTTAGAGGGAGAGGGAGAGGGTGAGATGATTTGGGAGAATGGCATTGAAACATGTATAATATCATGTAAGAATCGAATTGCCAGTCTATGTCTGATGCAGGATTCGGCACGCTTGGGGCTGGTACACGGGGATGACCCAGAGAGATGTTGTGGGGAGGGGGGTGGGAGGGGGGTTCATGTTTGGGAACGCATGTATACCCATGGTGGATTCATGTCAATGTATGGCAAAACCAATACAGAATTGTAAAGTAAAATAAAAAATAAATAAATAAAACACAACAAACAAAAACCCTCACCAGAGATTCCCTGCTCTTGGCATAACAACAAACAATGGAATCAGAGCTTCAGCTTCAACTCTAAACCAGAATCAATCTTGCTGGTTTAAGATCCCTGAGGTTTGGTTAATGACCCAGGAATTTTACCCATATCTCCTAAGAAATTCCTTTCCTTGAACTGTTCAACAACTGAAAAAGAAATTACCTGAGAAAATGAGTTTATTACTACTTCAAACTCTCAATCTAAAATTTAATTTTAATAACATTTAATGTCACAATAACATTTAATGTTAATTTAATATTGTTTGATATGGCCACCTTCCATGATATTCTTCTAGTAAATCTTGATATTTTTCAAATTAATCACAATTTTAACATAATAAAAAATGAAATTATGCTAAAATACACTAGGACCAAGTAATTGAATGCCATATTCCAAATGTGATGAAGCTCCAGCTTTTATGTTGATATTTTCTTTTTCTCTCCTATTTTTGCCCCATATTTCCATTCAAATCAACTCAAACAAAGATCCTGAAAGTAACTGCCTTTTCTGGTTTCATGGATATATCCCAGTATTTCTAAAAACAATTGCTCTGGAACCTCTGAAATTCACTAAGAAGTTGCATTATTAGTCTACTAATATTTTGTTTTAAAATATCATCACTTGAAGCAATGAAGCCTGTACCTCGTTGTGTGTTAGACGTTAGTATCCTGTTCTCATTCCATGTGCCTTGATGGGGGAATAAAGGGGAATATGCATATGTATTTGAGGAAGCTGAAGCCCAATAAAGATTAATGTCACATTCAAGATATACATTTATTAACATATATATTTATGTAAATTTGTACTTATGAATGTGATGACAAACCAAAAATGGCTCCTTCCAGCAGTGGACAAACACTGGCTAAGTCAATACATTCATATCATGCACTTATTGAATACCTATGGTATGTCAGGCAGTGGACTGATAGAAAGTTCCATAATTAGTTCTATAGTCTCGATTCTGCCACTGACTCACTAAAACATCTTTAACAGGACCTTAACCTTCACTGGGTTTTAGTTTCCTCAACTATGAAAGAAGAAACCTGGGCAACACAACCAACTCTAGCATCTGATGGACCTGTGCCTCTCCTAGGAAACAAAAGCACAGCTAACATAGCTGATGTTCTAGCCTGAAAAGTAGATTGAACTCATATAAAATGAAAAACAATAGTGTGTTATATATGATATATTAAATCTGGATGATACAGTATGAGAATACTGAGAGCCTGAAATGTTAGGAAAAGTTATATAGAAAATATTAGTGATATTTCAATAGATGTGATAAACATAAAAGCTTTCCCATCAGGGCACATGGGATGAGAATAGGGTAACACTAAGAGCTGATGCACAGGCAGTTTTAGGCTTCATTGTCTCAAGGGATGAAACAATACTAACAGACTAATAATGAAACTTCTTGATGAATTTCAGAGGTTCCAGATTAATCATATCAAGAATGTTGATATATATCTTTGAAACAAGAAAAGATGAATTACTTTCAAAATTCTTATTTGAAATGACTAGAATAAAAATATAGGGCAAAGATAGGAAAGAAAAAGTTAGATATTTTATGGGGTCGTCTTCATTTTCCTTAAACAGACATTTGAGTCAAATGCAAAAAAAAGCGGGGGAAGCACCCAACTTCATTTCCAAATCACTATCTTTTTTGTTGAAAATGCCAGGTCTGCAGGACCAAACCATATATATGCAAATTTGGCTTGTGTCCTTTTTGCTTCGTCGTGTGAGCAGGAGCCACTTGCATAGCTGACAGACAATAAAGATAATTATTCCAGGGCTAGTCAGAGCTGACAAGATGACAGCCCCACCTGGGAGCTTACTGTGGAGAAAGAACATCAGAGTTCTACGTCCCACTTCATTAGAGCATCCTTGCCAGACTGTGGAGGTGCTTGATTGGACACAAAAATGATGATATTCAAGAGAGAGAGCAAGGCAGCCTTGAGGCTTGAAGGTCCATTAGGTTGAAATATGTGAAATTGCTTGGTTTCTACCACTGAGTGGCTTCTGAGGCCAGGCAGAGGTTAAGCATCAACTTCTTGTTGCAGAGTAATACATCTGCCCTGGGGCACAAGGCAGGTTATCACCTGTAAAATCTGTGCCAGACCCCTAAAAAGAAGCCTGCTGTTTAGAAAGCACTCTTGCCAGAAATGTACTCTGCCATATGGACTAAAACACACTTAGGGGACAATTTTTATCAGCAAGCAACTAGGGAAGGCTTAATGTCCCTCTTTGTGCTTTATCCAATCACTGCCCAAGAATCATTTGCGAGTGAGTGACTGTTATTTGCAAGATCTGTCTATTTTTGTATTCTCACCCATGTTCTTCCTTTCATTTCTCAGCTGGTTGCCTACTCATTGATCCCAAAGACAGCCACATACTAGGCAATAGTGTCTAGAAAGAACTGTACAGATTCTTCAACCATTGTTATTGATAAGCACTAATTTTCTTCTGAAGGCATAAACATTCAGTGTTTGGAGACAATCATCTAAAAGACTGGAAGAATGACTACAACTGCATTCCTTCAGATTCTAGGGGAGCAATTGAAGGTAATTTTCATCTAGAGCATCTATACCAACTTAGTGAAACCCTACTACAGGTAGTAGTGCTTCTATTAAAGTGGAAGATGACACTGTAGTATGCTGAAAAGAGCACTGGACTGGGAATAACATGAACAGAGTTTAACTTTGTTGCTGCTGCTGCTGCTGCTATTGCTGCTAAGACGCTTCAGTCATGTCCGACTCTATGTAACCCCATGGACAGCAGCCCACCAGGCTCCCCCTGTCCCTGGGATTCTCCAGGCAAGAACACTGGAGTGGGTTGCCATTTCCTTCTCCAATGCATGAAAGTGAAAAGTGAAAGTGAAGTCGCTCAGTCGTGTCTGACTCTTAGCAACCCCATGGACTGCAGCCCACCAGGCTCCTCCGTCCACAGCATTTTCCAGGCAAGAGTACTGGAGTGGGGTGCCATTACCTTTGTTAGGGACTAGCTATGTCATTTTTAAAAGTTATAAAAGAGAGCAGAATACACTGCACAATATGCCATTTTGGCATGTGGATTATTTCAAACTGAAGACAACTGGGGCTCAGTAGGCTCGGGAAAAGTTTTTTACCTCCCCTTTAACTATCTAAAAGAATTTGGATGGGGCCCTGTATCAAAAAGAGAGTGACATCCTGAATAATATTTTATATCAGAAAGGTTTATCTGTATGTTATGGGGACATTTGTTTACCCAACATTTGCTCTTCCCACCTTCCTGTGCATTGTCTTCCTTCCCTTTGAAGCCACAGGCCCCTACCTGCCTCTTCTTCTTCTTAGCTTAGGATAGTATATAAGCCTCAGTTTTCTGACTTCTGGAAAGTCTCGTATTTTTATGCAGCTTCCATACATATCAAATTTGTTTTTCTCCTATTAATGTGTCTTGTCAGATTCATTATTAGGTCAGCAAAAGAGCATAGACGGGAGGAAGGGACAGTTTTCCATCTCTACATTTATACTGAACTCTTGTTGCCATTCAAGCTGCAAAATGATAAAGATGATCAAACACCTATCTTCCAGGATCAAAATAAAATCATACATATAAATACTTTGCAAACGTCAAAGATAGATAAGTAGATGTTAGATAGATAGACAGATAGTATCTCACATTTAAAGTTTTTCTAGGCCTGAATGTATCACTCCTTAATACAAAATTCTAGAGAACTGACCATTACCATTCATTCATCTGAAATTTATAGATTTGAATTCTAATGCTATGCTTTATTCATTTCATTAAATATATTAAAACCCTACCCTGTGCCATATACTAAGAGCAAGCTCCTTCCATGTAGAGCATAGTGTGTTGGATTTAATTTTTTTTTTAACTTTTCAAGTGTTTGTGCCTTAATCATGCATCTATGCCACAAGAGCCTAACAGAATACCTTGCACATGGTAGGATCTAAATACATCATATCTATTTGAACCCATGATTTTACCTATCATTCACCAGCCTGTCAATGAGGCAACTGATGACTATCAATAGGGATTATCTGAGCAGTAAATAAAAGCCATTGTTTTTTGTTTTTTGTTTGTTTGTTTTTTTTACTTTACAATTCTGTATTGGTTTTGGCATACATTAAAATAAATTTAGAGGTTGTCTCCAGGCCTGCTGTATTCAGTTCCTTCTGAGTTTTTTAAAATAGGAAAAATTTGCTGACAGAACATGCATACAGACCAGCCATACTTTCAAGCCTGAAATGCATATTGAATGCCTTGTGCCATCACAGAAGCCGTGGATAATGCAGCAAAAAGTGTTGCTGATAGAAACAAATTATACTTGGAGCTAAATAATCAGAGAAACCAGAAGTACCATTATGCAGGTAGTTTTGAAATGATATTGTTGATGTGAAAGTAATCTGGGTAACTTCTATTTAGAGGCACTGGAGACTTGTTGGGACCTCATCCAGTCCAGGCTGAATACCATCACCCACCAGAGCACATCTCCCTTGGGAAAAGGGAATTTTACAAGCTATCGCCACTGTACTGCTGCCAGCTTGAAGTCCTTTGGTATTCCTGAACTCTTGTTGCCATTCAAGTTGCAAAATGATAAAGATGATCAAACACCTATCTTCCAGGATCAAAATATCATACATATAAATACTTTGATGCAGTGATGCAGAAAATGCATCACTAGAGTTTATGTCAGTAAAATATGACTTTTATAAGACTTGTGTAACAGAGAGCTCATTTCTGTCGAGGTATAAAACCTGTCCCTAAAAGACTAATTCAGCAAAGGGGTGAATTGACAATAATGCTCTTTGGATAAAGAGCATTTTGCCTGGATAACCAGGCAAAAACTCTTATAGCTTGACTAGGAAGTTCTGATTCATTGGCCATATTCACCAGATATTGCACCTTTGGATTTTCATTTTTTTAAGCCTTTACAAAATTCTATTAAAGGAAAATATTTCAATCCCCAGGAAGACTGTACACTTGGAACAGTTCTTTGCTCAAAAATATAAAAAGTTTTGAGAGATTAAAAATAAACAGTAAAACTAAGGACCTCCATATAACCCAGCATACTCATCTATACATTCATTTATTCATTCATCAGATAATTTTGAGTTTTAGAGGTAGGGGATAGAATGATACAGGATATGCACTGTCTTTGTCAAAATGGAGCTATGATTACAGCTCATGATTACAAAAATTCATATATGATACATGTTGGATTATAATTCCTGACCTGGAGAAGGAAATGGCAACCCACTCCAGTATTCTTCCTGGAAATCCCATGGATAAAGGAGCCTGATGGGCTATAGTCCACAAGGTCATAAAGAATAGGACACAACTGTACACAGCACAGATAAAATGTTACAGCACTTGGGAGATAGCCAACATACTCAAAATACCCAAATCAAGCATTGAAAAGTATGTGCACCAGCTTGGTTGTTAATCACTTTGATGTTTGTGTTCGACATAAATAGGAAAAAAAATCTTCTTGATCAAATTTCTGCATGTAATTATCTACTGAATCATAACAAAAATGTTCCACTTTTAAAACAAATTGTGTTACACAATGAGAAATGGATACTATGCAATAATGTGAGATGGAAGAAATTGTGGGGCAAGTGAAATGAACCACCACCAACCACACCAAAGGCCAGTCTCCATCCAGAAAAAATGATGCTGTTTATATGGTGGGATTGGAAGGGAGTCCTTTATATGAACTCCTTCTGGAAAACCAAAGGATTAATTCCAACAAGTATCACTCCTAATTAGACCAATTGAAACAGCACTGGATGAAAAGCCTCCAGAATTAGTCAATAGAAAACACATAATCATCCATCTGGACAATGCAAGACCACATGTTTTTTGATAACCAGGCAAAAACTGTTATAGCTTGACTAGGAAGTTCTGATTCATTGGCCATATTCACAAGATATTGCACCTTTGGATTTTCATTTTTTTAAGCCTTTACAATATTCTATTAAAGGAAAAGATTTCAATTCCCAGGAAGACTGTACACTTGGAACAGTTCTTTGCTCAAAAATATAAAAATTTTGAGAGATGGAATTATGAAGTTGCCTGAAAAAATGGCAGAAGGTAGTGGAACAAAGTGGTCAATGAATTCAATAAAGTTCTTGGTGAAAAAGAAAAAAAAACTCCTGAAATAGCTGCACATGCTATCAACCTGACAATCTGCTATGTCCTAAGAGGCAATGTCAAGAGAAGAGAAAGTAAATAAGGGAAAGTGAATATTTATTTCAGGTTGTGTCACTTAAGAGTTCTTGAAAATCATATAATTCTTACCAAAGCAATTTTTGGCCAAAAAAATTCTCATTTTTAAGATATGGAATACTGTGTTATGAGAAATTATATGTAAAATTCTTAGTGCATAGCAGTGCCTCATTAAATGATAGCTATTGTTATTGAATGTCTGTATTCTAGAGGTTTTGCATATCTTCACTTATATATCAACCCCTCCAACACACATACACACAAAAATATACTAGAATACAAGATATGGAACAGCAAAGAGTTTATCTCTTTTTTCTCCTGCTGAATCTCCTAGTCCCTAGAAATGGTTCTGGTCCATATTGAGGCCAGAAAAAAATATTTTTGTGGGGGAATAAATGAAAAATAAGATGTACTGACTCCATTTTGAAGCTGAAAAAGTTGAAGTATCCAGACAAAGATCCTATGATATGATGCCAGTGACATAGAGAATCCCTTTGTACTTACTGCTATATCCTGAGACTAAAGGAGAGCTCACTTGTGATATGTTCCTCTTGACCTGAAATGTTATGCTTCACTCTTCTTCAATCAATTGAAGTTCGATCCAACTTCTCTGTGCTTCTAAACTGGTTTAGGTTTCCTGTGCAAATAAGTACAAGTAGTCCCTCTCTTCTCAAGGGATTGACTCTGTCAGTTTATAGTGTTCCTAAACATACTCAGTAAACAGGCAGATATTGTTTTCAAAAATTTCAAAGAAAAAGAACTAAAGAAGAAAAGTATCATTTAACACCATCTCTTCTTATTGATTCACACAGAATTCACTAATTTTAAAAATATGTAGTCTTCCATATACTCCAGAACTTTGAAAAGTGCTGCCGTTTAACTCACTATCTATTCCATCATTTGTTTAATAATAATCAGCTCATTTTTCCACTTTACTTATTCAAACAAAATATTAATTTTAAACTGTTTAAATCATTGATAATGCTTATAACTCATTCATTCAACAGGGATAGAATTTAATGGAGTGGCCCCTTAGAAAAACCCATAAAAGGATACAAGGGAAGTTAAATGGGCAATCTTCCTGTACTTCAAGTGAGCAGTATAACACAGACCCCTAGGAACATTTAGAAAATGATAAAGACAGCACATGATTAAAAGCCATAATGAGAGAATATGATAATAAGTGTTACAGACACTCGCAGTATTTAGAGATCGGGGGTTGGAATGATCAGAAAGATTAACAATGGAGGAGGAATTTTAATAGGAGACTTTTAACAGGAGACTTGAAAGATCTGTACTCTCTCCCTACTCTCCATACTCATTTTCTAAACATTAGCCACAGCAATGAACATGGTACATTTAGAGAACAGTAAGGAGCCCTGCTTGGCAGATGGTTCAGAAGCAGCCTCCCAGGCACTCCCAGCACCTACCAACCCATCAGGCTCACAGCTCACACAATAACTCCCTGTTATCAGAGACACGGAGACTTAGGCACACCTCTCTCTCTTAATGCTTATGTTCAGTTCAGTTCAGGTCAGTTCAGTTGCTCAGTCATGTCCGACTCTTTGCGACCCCATGAATCGCAGCATGCCAGGCCTCCCTGTCCATAACTTATGTTAGGTAGTTCGAATAGGGAAAAGGAGTCCAGAATGGTGGTGGCTAAAAGACAAGGAAGGGAAAAGCCCACAAAAATAGAACAAAGGAAAGTCCAAGGACCGGAATGAGGACCTCAGGTAGAACAAACAGCACTCCTGGCTTGCTAAATTTACATAGGGCAGCAAAAGAGACAAAGATGTGTAGAGCGGACTTTTGGACTGTAAGGGAGAGGGAGAGGGTGGGATGATTTGGGAGAATGGCACTGAAACATGTATACTATCATGTAAGAAACGAATCGCCAGTCTATGTTCGATGCAGGATACAGGATGCTTGGGGCTGGTGCACGGGGATGATCCAGAGAGATGATATGGGGTGGGAGGTGGGAGGGGGGTTCATGTTTGGGAACTCATGTACACCCGTGGCTGATTCATGTCAATGTATGGCAAAACCTATACAGTATTGTAAAGTAAAATAAAGTAAAAATTAAAATTTAAAAAAAAAAAAAGAATGAAGGGAAAAAAATAAATAAATAAATTTACATAGGGCAAGCCCAGGAGGAGGAAAAAACAAAAAGAGGAGCCAAAGGGCCAGGGGTCTCTTTCTCTCCTGCGTGCTTCGGTGCACTTATTTTCTCTCTCTCTTCTCTTCACGTCTTTTGGGTCAGCATGCCCTCATGCCTTGAGGATGTATTTTCCTTCATGTTCTAAATAAAACTGAGGGAGCTGTAACACACTGTCCAAGAGTTGTGACGCACCGAGGGGTTTAACATCTGTTGCCTTAAATTTTTGTTGTGACAAGACAGAACCGAGGAAAAATTACCCACTCCCCTATAACTTAGACCCTGCCAAAGTGTCAAGGAAGAGTATTTGGGGGTACTGTACTTCATTCAGTACCATTTCACAGAAAGTCCATATGAGAAGGTATGATACCCTTAATGGGAAATTCTTGACTACCTCAAATCGTCCACTTATAAGCATTAGAATAGAACAAGTTTTAAGAAGAATATTTATTACAAAAATTAAATAGAGACTTATGCATGAGTTGATATTCCTGCAAAAACTTAACAATTCTTGCTGCTGCTGCTGCTAATTTGCTTCAGTCGTGTCTGACTCTGTGCAACTCCATAGATGGCAGCCCACCAGGCTTCCCCGCCCCTGGGATTCTCCAGGCAAGAACACTGGAGTAGGTTGCCATTTCCTTCTCCAATGCATGAAAGTGAAGAGTGAAAGTGAAGTCACTCAGTCATGCCCGACTCTTAGCAACCCCATGGACTGCAGCCTACCAGGCTCCTCTGTCCATGGGATTTTCCAGGCAAGAGTACTGGAGTGGGGTGCCATTGCCTTCTAATACTACACATATGCCTAGGAAGCTCCATGGACCAAATACAACAAGATAACTGAAGACAATGCTTTTATAGTCAGACTTTGTTAAGAAGAATCATAAATTACCAACACAAAGAATAAAGTAATATGATTTTGCATACTGAAAAAATCTGCACAGAGAATATATGACAGGAAAAAATATGAAATAGCTTCTTGTAAAGGACAAAAGCAGTTGTGACAGGAAAAAAGTATAACTAGCTCCTTAGTTGACTTTCACCAAGGATCTAGCTAGCTTTAGAATTGTCTCCAGATGTTGACTGGAGCCCTGTCATTATGATAGATATTCCATTAACAATCCAAAAAAAAAGAGGAAGAGTCAGGAAATCATCTAACCCCAAAGCAGGAGTCAGGAGTCTTATGTGCTGAACTACTGACAATAAATCTTAACAAGTGCTAACACCATACCAGTTCATTTTCAAATCCTAAATCTGCATTTGGAAATCTACTTTAGATTTTCTCCACACCACTTCCATCTTTTCTTTCTTTTCTCCAGTTGTTCTCTTTTTTGCTCAGTTGCCAATTTCAAGAACATACAAGCAAGAACGCCACCCCACTCCAAGAGCTCGCTTCTATAGGATTTAATTCACACAGTCCTCTCAGTCTCTATGACTCACATCCTATAATTTCATGATAATGTATGCAGATAGAGCTCTGTGGCCCTAAGAACATTTCAGCAGGCCAGGCTTGTCATTGTATACACCATACTTTCTTTTCTGCCTTCCTGCTGTGCTGTGTGTTCTCACTAGTCTCAAATTACTCATTTCTCTTATGTCTTGTCTACTCTCCCTGTGGTCAAAACTTTCTCCCAAGAGGGAGTCAGTTATTAGTCATTTATACCTCTTCTGAATCTAATTTAAAAAACCATGTTTCTCAGGATAATTACAATTTCAGCTCATCAAAGTAATATGTTGAAAGCCTTGACATACAGGTAAGGATTCTAAATAAGTAATGGAAAAGATCTTTTCAAGGAGGCTTTTTTTTTTTCTTTTTTTAATTGGAGGATAATTGCTTTATAATTTTGTGTTGGCCTCTGCCATATGTTAACATGAATCAGCCACAGGTACACATACGTCCCCCTCTCCTGAATCCCCCTCCCAGCTCTCTCCTCATCTCACTCATCTAGGTTGTCACAGAGCACTGAGAATCTTTTCAGAAATCACATTTTCTATCCACCTACTTCTGGTGAAAGATATAGTGGAATTTATAGCCCTCTCTTCTTTTTCTCATCTGAGTCAGAACTGCAGACAGCATCCTTCCTTACTGAGTTTTCAGTTACATATCTCTATTCACACTTAACACCTGTCTGTCAGGCAAGTGCTGCACTCTTGAGAGGCACCTCAGGGGTTGGGGGGAATCTATTCCAAAGGGACCATATTCTTTATTAACATCAATCAGTCCACATCTGAACACCACCCCTCACTGTGACTCTACAGACTTCCTACAGGACATGTACTCACAATGCCTTGCTTTGTCAGACTTTTCAATCACTTTTTTTTTAAAAAAAGAGAAAGAAAAGAACAAAGAAAGAGAGAAATTGTATCCACATCCTAGTAAGCATTTCTTCAAGTACCTGATTATTTGTATCTTCTGTGGTGCCCACTGGCAGGGGTGGGGACAGAGAGGAAGGGGTAGGAGTGAAATATGTAGTGTATGCATTTGTGAGAAATTCTCTGTCCTTATAAGCTTGAAATATAGATTTATCACTTTTAAAGTGATTTTTCTATATAATAGTAAAGGAAATGGAAAAGCAAAGTAGGGGCATTGAACTTGGTGCTTGTGTGCTCAGTTGCGTCTGACTGTTCCTCACACCGTGAACTGTAGACCACCAGGCTCCTCTGTCCATGGAATTTCCCATGCAAGAATACTGGAGTGGGTTGCCATTTCATACTCCAGGGGATCTTCCTGACCCAGGGATCAAACCTGCATCTCTTGTGTCTCTTGCATTGGCAGGAAGATAGTTTACCACTGTACCACCTGACTGAACCTGGACCATCTTCCCTCCCACTCCCCCCAAAAATACTCCTTTGTACTAGTTTCATCTGTACTATAGGCATCAAGAAATCAGATCTAATGTAATATTCATTTTCATTCCCCTAAAAGACATGTCACCAGGTACAAGCAAGGGGCTTAATAAAAAATTCCTTTAAAAAATATTTTTTAATGGGGAAACGCTGCCTCAAACAGAGGGCAATCCATTACATCCCAAATTCTATCTTTAGCAATGATCACAGATAATCTACAGGCTAGCATTCTTTTTACTTTTTATAACAATCTCAAAATATTGAAATAAAATAAAAAATATTCCTAGCTTAATCTTTTAGAGCCCTTTTTGGCCCAATTACCCATATAGTTATCTGAAGATGGTTTTGTTCCATGTTCAGAGCCAACTATAGGTTATTCTATTTACTGAAACACACTCTCAATTCCCCTATAATTTAGAGAAGTTTTAGATAATAAACATTTTTAAATCACATAAATTCCCTCATAAGATTTTTCTAGAACATATATTCAATCTATATTTATAACCAAAATTAGGATATACCCTGAGTTCAGAAAATATATTTTCCACTATAGATTTTTTTTTATAATTTCTGGATTAGATTGAATTTTATGATTAAAAAAAGGTGAATTTCAAAAGCAATGAATTTTGATAGCCATAATCAAATAATTCTAGAAGTACTGAATAAACTTGCATGAGGAGATATTAGACATCCTAAAATAATTTAATTACTGAAAATAAACATCAACTTGGTCTAGGTTAGTTATATTATTCAAGTTATGCAACCACATTATTTGAATGCCGGTTACATGTAAACAATATCTTATTTCTAGACTACTAGAACTATGCAGTAAATCATTACATAAAAGGCATAATAAGATAGCTCTGTATTGTGGAGAGATAGTATTATATTCTGGCAAATATTTTTTTCTGGATTTATATAATAAAGTATCTAGTGAAGATTTTTTTCCCATATATCCAGTTATTCATTCAATAAATAAATTCTGAGCACTTATTTCATATTTGGTTGAGTGGGCGACAAGGTTACTTCTCTCAAGGTAATCATCTAGTGCCAAGAAAACATACACACATGAAGAACAAACGGCAATTAAAATGATATAAGACATCATGTGTTAGGTGTCCTAGGACAGATTTAAAAATCTATTGACGTTTCAAAGGCTGGGAAGCTCCTTCTACCCAGGGAAATCAGAGAAGGACTTTTAAACCAAGGCTTGGTCACACAGTCTAAGTAGGATTTCAAGAGCAATGAGGAGCATTTAAGTTAAAGGAATGAAAATGCAGAGGTTTAGAAGTGAGAAATACATGTATGAAAACAGTGAGAGATCAAACTAGTTAAGTAAGTCAGAGCCTGATCCTGGAGAGCCTAAAATGATATGCCTTTGACTATAGATTTTATTTGCAATGAAAGGTGTGAATTTTGAGCAGAGCACTGGGAGCTGCCCTCAGGAGGAACACAGAATCATCACTGGACAGTTCTTCCCCAGAATGCCTGGAAGACCAGGTCTAGGGTATATATTCCCACATCTACTACACGCCAGGCACGCTAGGTCCTGGGGAAACAATGTTCATAATATACAGATAAAGAAAGACAATGGCAGGGGTAGAAAATTTTTCTCTTCTTCCCTTCGAGGTCCTTTGACTGACATAACTAAATTAACATAAGACAGATTAGCAGAATTAAAAACAGATTTAACTTCGTAGGTTCAGGTGGTAGTTTAGTCGCCAAGTCGACTCTTGTGACCCCATGGATGGTACTGCACCAGGCTCCTCTTCCCATGGGGTTTTCCAGGCAAGAAGATTGGAGTGGGTAGCCATTTCCTTCTCCAGGGGATCTTCCTGACCTAGGGATCAAACCTGGGTCTCCTGCACTGCAGGCAGATTCTTTACTGACTGAGCTACCAGAAGACCCATAAGTACATAAGACTCAAAGAAGGGACCAAAGGACATTCTTATATCTTTCAGACAAATAATAAATTTGTGAAGTCTTGAGAAGACAAAGGGGTTTGGGTTTGGGATAGTAAATTGTGGAATAAGTAACGTCTGCGCCTTAACTACCCTACCTCTAGTGATAAGGCTATCTTCTACCTCCTGGAACTGGGGTAGTACATTTCATATGAGAGATTTATTTCCTGCTTCCAGGGGACCAAGGAGGGTCAGAGTGCCCTTCTTGTACTGGCTGTTCCTCAAGTACCTCCTTTAATTCAAGACAAAATACCAAAGTGGCATATTTAGAGATGCCATATTCTACTTCCCTTCATAGTAATAAACACGTAGAATAAATAAATTAAATAAGTAGAAAGATGCAAATAAACAATTTAAACAGGAAACGAGGCCCAGTATTCACATTTTAAGTGAAAAAAAAAATGTATCTGAAGCTCTTGGCTCAGTGTTTGACATGAAGTCAAAACAATTCTACAATATACTTCTGCATTGATCTACTCGGGTATAAACCATCTCTTCCTTTCCTTATGGTTCATTATTTCATTACTCAGATACAGAAAAGCAACTATTTGAAAAACTTCATAACTCTGGCACAGGAAGATAAAAAGAAAGCTGTATATGAATAACACTCAAATAAAGAATTGGTTCTGCTTTTACAGTTTTAAAAAAAATGAAGGTGAATGATCTGCCATTTGCCTCATCTGTTTCCAAGTTGGACTACAATATGCCGAGAGGTAAAAATCCAGGACCAAGAAGCCTCTGCCATGCTTTTCAGTGAAGAAAAAGGCAGAGGAGTCCTGACAAGGTACTCTCTCTGTTTAGGGCTATTACTGGGCAGATGTGGGCTGTGATTTTTACAGCAGGATATGGAAGTCTAGTATAACACATGTGGTCTTTATGATGTTTTCTAGGGGTTCAGGGTAAGCATTAGATATGGGAAAGTGCTATTTCTATTGAGTTTTCTGTTACACTTTGATTAAAAACCAGATATAAACTCAATATAATCAGGAAAAAAAATCTGAAGGTTTTACTCCCTGGATATACTATTAGCTGAGACTTTAGAAGGAGAGTACATTGAGACAAAAAAAAAAGTAATACGATAAAACATCAGTGTATCCGTGTACTAGTTGTTCTCAAACATCAATATGCACTGTAATCACCCAAGAGATAACTAATTCAATAGCTCAAGGAAGACACTGCCCAGGAATCTATATTTTAAAAATTATCCCACGAATTCAGCAATCATCACATATATTTAGCAACCTTAATATAGGAAGTCTCCAAAGCATATTCTGAGCTCTAATGTATATCCAAAAGCAAAAAATAGTTTAGGAAATTGCAGTAAAAAGCCCAATGGCGTTTATTTCAAAGTGGTAAAATTATGGATAATTGGTATTAAGTGTAGCCCTTGTACTAGAAATATGCTTTTATATATCTTTCAATTGTCTTCTATAGTCATCTGTCATTTTAAAATTTAAAAATCAAATAAAGTAAAATATTAAAAAATTAAAGACTTTTATACAACACATAGACTTTTATGCTGGGAACATAGAATGAGCACCTTAACATAAATAGAAAATTAAGTATTTTTAAAATATGTGTCAATAGCAATTATGTATTATTCCTTTCTGTATCATAAATTTTTGTTTAGTATAGAACACTATTAAATATTTGAAGATGATAGAGGAGCACGAATGTATGGCTGAATGAGGAAAAAACATTTTGATGGATAAATGGAATTAGTGGACAGAGAAGAAGGTGCAATAGATGGAGAAAAGCAACATGTCAATGAAGAGAGGAGAGGCCAATAGAAAGTCATAAGGTGCCTGAGGTATGGCTATTTGTGTGTATGATTCTGAAAGAAGGATAGTACTTTGATATATATATGTGTGTATATATGCATACATAAATTTATATTTAGGTATATACATTCTAGTGTTTTTTAAAAAATTAATTGGAGGATATTTGCTTTACAATGTTGTGTTGGTTTTTGCCATACATCAACATGAATCAGCCATAGGTATACATATGTCCCCTCCCTCTTAAACCTCCTTCCCACCCCCCACACCATACCACCCCCTCTAGGCTGTCACAGAGCACCAGGTTTATCTCACTGTGTCACACAGCAACTTCCCATTAGCTATCTATTTTACATAGGATAATGTATATGCTTTAGTGCTCTCTCAATTTTTCCCACCTTCTTCTTACCCGTTGTGTCCACAAATCTGTTCTCCATGTCTGTGTCTCTATTTTTGTCCTGCAAATAGGTTCATCAGTACCATTTTCCTAAATTATATATATATGCATTAATGTACAATATTTGTCTTTCTCTTTTTGGCTTACTTCATTCTGCATAACAGGCTCTATTTCCATTCACTTCACTAAAACTGACTTAAATGTATTCTTTTTTTATGGCTGAGTAATATTCTACTGTGGGCTTCCCTGGTGGCTCAAATGGTAAAGAATCCACCTGCAATGCAAGAGACTAGTGTTTGAGCCCTGGGTCAGGAAGATCCTCTGGAGGAGGAAATGGCTACCCACCTCAGTATTCTTGCCTAGAGAATCCCATGAACAAAGAAGTCTGGTGGGCTATAGTCTATGGGGTCACAAAGAGTTGGACACGACTGAGTGACTGAGCACAAACACACAATGTTCTATTGTATATATGTACCACAATTTCTTTATTCATTTGTTTGTCAATGGAAAATTAGGTTGCTTCCATGTCCTGGCTATTGTAAATAGTGCTCAATGGTCATTAGAGTACATGTATATTTTAGAATTTTGGTTTTCTCAGCTTATATCCCCAGTAGTGCAATTGCTGGGTCATATGGTAGTTTTATTCTTAGTTTTTAAAGAAATCTCCCCACTGTTCTCCACACTGGCATATCAATTTACATTCCCACCAACAGCACAAGAGGCTTCCCTTTTCTGTAGATCCTTTCCAGTGTTTGTTGTTTATAGGTTTGTTTTTTTTTTATGACCACCATCTGACCAGTGTGAGATGATACTTCATTGTAGTTTTACACTGTGGCTAGAAGACTTGGTGTTCAGAGGCTACATGATTTATGGAGCAGTCACAAAAAGAAAATTCATCAGAGAAGGATCTAGGAGTTGATCTGGCTTCACTTAGTATAAAAGTCTAGGATGGAAGAGAAGTGAATATATGCAGAGAAGGAGAACACTCACAATCAATAGGTCTGAGGGATGAATTTTCCATTGTGATACTCTAATGGTGGTTTCGGAGAAGGCAATGGAAATCCACTCCAGTACTCTTGCCTGGAAAATCCCATGGACGGAGGAGCCTGGTGGGCTGCAGTCCATGGGGTCGCTAGGAGTCGAACATGAATGAGCGATTTCACTTTCACTTTTCACTTTCATGCATTGGAGAAGGAAGTGGCAGCCCACTCCAGTGTTCTCGCCTGGAAAATCCCAGAGACAGAGGAGCCTAGTGGGCTGCCGTCTATGGGGTCGCACAGAGTTGGACACGACTGAAGCGATTTAGCAGCAGCAGCAGCAGCGGTGGTGGTGTAGTTGCTACGTCATGTCTGACTCTCGTGATGCCATGGTCTGTAGCCCATCAGGCTTCTCTGTCTAGAGGATTTTCCAGGCAAGATTACTGGAGTGGGTTGCCATTGCCATCTCCAGGGGATCTTCCCAACCCAAGGATCAAGCCCTAGTCTCCTGCACTGCTGGCAGATTCTTTACCAACTGAACTTTCAGGAAAGCCCTAGTGATACTCAAGTGGAATATAACTTTCTGATTTTACTTATATTCTGGTTAAGATTCGTTGTCTTATTCTTACTTAATATTCATTAACCATTAAGAAAGTTGCTATAATAATAAACAATTTTCTATCATGTTAGGCTCTACCATTCAATTGAGTCTATGAACTTGAGAGGAAAATTTATGCTTTTGGAACACATTTAGACTCATTTCTAAATGGAGGGCTAGAGGATACCACATAACTTTTGCAAATTTTTATGGGGCTGAGCCTCAAGAGTAATCTAAATATGTCATAAGCACTTCAGGTCACTGGAAGCTTACAGACTGATAAGCAATAAAGTAGATCCTTCCTCAGTCTACTTTGAACTCTTAAATTATATGCTTTTTCCTTCTCTGTGAGATGAGTTGCACTGAAGAATGGAAGATTCAATTTACACATTTCCATGTGAAGTTTCCCATTTAGTCAAGAATAAAGAGGATTTTTCATTCAATTTGCAATCATCCTAGAAAGTTTAAAAATACTTAGTTACATTCTTACTCAACTTCTGATAACCCTTAGTTCTACCAGGCTGGTGAAAAAAGTGAAGGTAAGGTACAAGTCATGTCACACAGGAGGGACTCCCTAAACTCCCTGGTTGAACCAATAGATTTGCAAATTAGAGAAAAGTTTCACAAAAATCACAGGTATAGCTAAAATACTTGGAGGATTAAATTTTCAAAGTTGCTTAGTCACAGTGAACTACTGACTGCTTTCCAAATGTATATTTTCCAAACATTTTGATGGTCACGTTTATGTATCAATCTCACTAGGTTACAGGGTGCCCATATTAATCTTTTCTTGGTGTGTCTATGAGGGCATTTCCAGATCAGTTTGGTTTTAAAGAGGTGGACTGATTAAAGCAGCTTGCCTTTCCTAATGTGAATGAGAATCATCCAATCCGCTGATAATCGGAACAGAAAAAGAGCAGAGAAAGGATGAATTCACCCCTATTGCTATTTCTCCTGCCCTTGGAATAGGCTATACCATTGATTTCATAGGTTCTCAGGACTTCAGATTTCAACTGAATTACAGGACCAGCTTTCCTCTGTCTCCAGCCTGCAGACAGCAGATTATGAGAGTTCTTCCCAGGCCTCATAATTACAGGAACCAATTGCAATCCCTTAATCAATCAATTAATCACAACCAGTCTAATGGTCTGTGTCCCTACAGAACCCTGTAGATGGGCATCATCTACCAATACCTCTTCTTATAATTCTCATCTCCACTATTCACCTGGCAAGCCCTGCTCATAATTTAAAGCCCAATTCAACCTTCAACTTTCCACTGAGTCCTGGGTAAAGAAAGCATAGCTATTCCATTCCCCATGTTCCCATCGTATTGTGTATGTTTTTTATCATCACACTTACAATGTTTACTATACCTATTTGTTTAAAGATCACATCTCCCCACTACAGCACTTAGAGTGAGAGACAGGAAAAAAGGCGAATCAAAGGTAGGAAAACAATGCCAGGTGCCAGGAGCATCCCAAGATGATGTGAAGTTTGCCTCAGTTATAAATATTAAAAAGGCTGAGAGAGCTTACATTATCTTGTTGAAACAGGCACCATTTAACAAGAGTAAATGTTTAGTAAATACTTTGATGGTGGTAATACAAATCAAAACATTTCCAACTCTTTCCTTTGCTTTGAACACAAGAAAGACAGAGAAAGGATAAAAAATGCCTTCAGCTGAAACATTTCTGCATATTTGAAATTATTTAATTCAAAGCATACACCCAGTAGAATAAATCTTGTTAATAAAATATGTATATTGTTGTTGTTCAACCACTCAGTCATGACTGATTCTTTGCAACCCCATGGACTGCAACACACCAGGCTTCTCTGTCCTCCACTATCTCCTGGGGTTCACTCAAACTCATGTCCATTGAGTCGGACACGACTGAGTGACTGAACTGAACTAAAGGTTTGTTGTATATTTTCTTCCAAGGAACAAGTAT
The DNA here is from genome assembly GCF_014754425.2 of Oryx dammah. Lineage (NCBI taxonomy): Eukaryota > Metazoa > Chordata > Mammalia > Artiodactyla > Bovidae > Oryx > Oryx dammah. The sequence goes on from NW_024070186.1 coordinate 117,711,123, forward strand.
CTTTTAATTTCATGGCTGCAGTCACCATCCATAGTGATTATGGAAACAGAAAATAAATCTGTCACTGCTTCTACTTTTTCCCCTTCTTTTTGCCATGAAGTGACAAGACCAGACGCCATGACCTCAGTGTTTTTAATGTTGAGTTTTAAGCCAGATTTTTCACTCACCTCTTTCACCCTCATCAGGAGACTCTTTAGTTCCTCTTCATTTTCTGCCATTAGAGTGGTATGATGTGCATAAATGAGGTTGTTGAAATTTCTCCTGGCAATCTTGATTCCAGCTTGAGATTCATCCAGCTTAGCATTTTGCATGATGTATGCTGTATATAAGTTAAATATACAGGATGACAATAGGCACCATTGTCAGCCTCCTTTCCCAATTTTGAACCAGTCATTTGTTCCATGTCCGGTTCTAAGTGCTGATTCTTGACCTGAATATAGGGTTTCTCAGGAGATGTGTCCTGGCACTCCCATCTCTAAGAATCTTCCAGTTTGTTGTGATCCACACAGTCAAAGGCTTTAGCATAGTCAGTGAAGCAAAAATAGATGTTTACTTGGAGCTCCCTTGCTTTCTCCATGATCCAACAAATGTTGGCAACTTGATCTCTGGTTCCTCTGCCTCTTCGAAATCTAGCTGGTTCATCTGCAAGTTCTCAGTTCACATACTGTTAAAGCCTAGCTTGAAGGGTTTGAGAATTACCTTGCTGGCATGTGAAATGAGTGTAATTATTCAGTAGTTTGAGCATTCTTTGGCATTGCCTTTCTTTGGGATTGGGATAAAAACTGACCTTTGCCAGTGCTGTGGCCATTGCTGTGTTTTCCAAATTTACTGACATATTGAAAACAGCATTTCTCTTATGTTTTTAAATAGGTCAGCTGGAATTCCATCACCTCACTAGCTTTGTTCATTGCAATCCTTCCTAAGGCCAATTTGATTCCAACTCCAGGATATCTGGCTCTATGTGAGTGACTACACCATCATAGTTATCCAGACCACTAAGACTTTTTTTTGTATAGTTCTGTGTATGCTTTCCACATCTTAATCTCTTTTGTTTCTTTTAGGTCCTTACCTTTTCTGTTCTTTACTATGCCCATCCTTGCATGAAATGTTCCCTTGATGAAGAAGGAAACAGACAGAATTGGACTCCATCTTAGGCCAGGCTATGAACATTAGGCTACACACATGGTTACCCTCCCAATGAACTCTGAACTTTGCACCTGGTGTCTATGGAAAGGGCATACCAATGGAAAACCAGACCTCCTCCCACCCCCACCCCCAATAAAGGAGCCTCAGGACTTGTATCTAGACACTCCTTCCCCTAAAAGAATATGGTAATTATCTCTGTAACAGAACAAAGTCATAAATCTCATTATGCTTATTCATGTATGACCACAGGCCTATTGATGAATGTCCACTGTTTAACTATCTAGGTTTATGACACATGAATCATGGGTTAACTTTGATCATATCTCTCTCTTACCTTGTCCAGACTAGTTTCAAGGAATTTGGGGAGGTGGGTTTGAGCATGTACACTTAGGGTATATAAGGTTTTCACAAAAACTAATCGGGGTCCTTGGCTAAGAGGAGACTCTGCCTTGGGCCTGCCTGTGTAATAAACTGTACTCCACTAGGCGTATTGTCCTTCTGAGTGAGTTTATTTCCTGGAATGTGTGGCTACAACAATGACATCTCCAATTTTCCTGAAGAGACCCCTTGTCTTTCCATTCTATTGTTTTCCTTTATTTCTTTGCATTGTTCATTTAAAATCTTCTTGTCTTTCCTTGCTATTCTCTGAAACTCGGCATTTAGTTGGGTATATCTGATAGCTTCTGGTGAACAGTGTCAGATTCGTGTTCTTTGAAGAAGAAGATTTAAATAACTTCGGGAATAAATAAATAAATAAATAACTTCGGGACCAGGGACCAGGCTTGATCACTCAAGAGCTTTTGTATAGCAGAGTTTTATTAAAGCATAAGAAGGGACAGAGAAAGCTTCTGACATAGACATCAGAAGGGGATGGAGAGTGCCCCCTCCCTAGTGTTAGCAAGGGAGTTATACACCTTTTTAATTAGTTATTACAATAAATCATAAGAATGTCTCAAGTTTGTGAAAATTTTACCAGACCGACTGTCACAATTTACATTTTAGGATTACAGGATTAGAATTTAACACTAGAAAGATTGTACTAGACTCACTCCCATAATTTACATTCTTAAATATCAGGATTAGTCAGAAGGTTTTCAGGAAGGAGAAACTGTCCTCAAGCAGGATACATTGTTGCTGTATAATCCTTCAGTTAAGTTCAGTCACTCAGTCGTGTCCGACTCTTTGCGACCCCATGAATCGCAGCACGCCAGGCCTCCCTGTCCATCACCAACTCCCAGAATTCACTCAGACTCACGTCCATTGAGTCAGTGATGCCATCCAGCCATCTCATCCTCTGTTGTCCCCTTCTCCTCCTGACCTCAATCCCTCCCAGCATCAGAGTCTTTTCCAATGAGTCAGCTCTTCACATGAGGTGGCCAAAGTACTGGAGTTTCAGCTTTAGCATCATTCCTTCCAAAGAAATCCCAGGGCTGATCTCCTTCAGAATGGACTGGTTGGATCTCCTTGCAGTCCAAGGGACTCTCAAAAGTCTTCTCCAACACCACAGTTCAAAAGCATCAATTCTTTGACTCTCAGCCTTCTTCACAGTCTAACTCCCACATCCTTACATGACTACTGGAAAAACCATAGCCTTGACTAGATGGACCTTTCTTGGCAAAGTAGTATCTCTGCTTTTGAATATGTTATCTAGGTTGCTCATAACTTTTCTTCCAAGGAGTAAGTGTCTTTTAATCTCATTGCTACAATCACCATCTGCAGTGATTTTGGAGCCCCCAAAAATAAAGTCTGACACTATTTCCACTGTTTCCCCACCTATTTCCCATGAAGTGATGGGACCAGATGCCATGATCTTCATTTTCTGAATGCTGAGCTTTAAGCCAACTTTTCCACTCTCCTCTTTCACTTTCATCAAGAGGCTTTTTAGTTCCTCTTCACTTTCTGCCAGAAGGGTGGTGTCATCTGCATATCTGAGGTTATTGATATTTCTCCCAGCAATCTTGATTCCAGCTTGTGCTTCTTCCAGCCCAGAGTTTCTCACGATGTACTCTGCATAGAAGTTAAATAAGCAGGGTGACAATATACAGCCTTGATTTACTCCTTTTCCTATTTAGAACCAGTCTGTTGTTCCATGTCCAGTTCTAACTATTGATTCCTGACCTACATATAGGTTTCTCAAGAGGCAGGTCAGGTGGTCTGGTAGTCCCATCTCTCAGAATTTTCCACAGTTTATTGTGATCCACACAGTCAAAGGCTTTGGCATAGTCAATAAAGCAGAAAGAGATGTTTTTCTGGAACTCTCTTGTTTTTTCCACGATCCAGCGGATGTTGGTAATTTGATCTCTGGTTCCTCTGCCTTTTCTAAAACCAGCTTGAACATCAGGATGTTCACGGTTCACGTATTGCTGAAGCCTGGCTTGGAGTAAACTGAGTTGTTTGTTGTTTAATTATCAGTTCCGGGCTTAAAGAAAAAAAACTTTCAATGTGACTAAGGAATGTAGAGGGGGAAGAAAAGATGTTTGTCCTTTCCTCCTCCTTGAGAATTCCAGACCCCATCTCCTCAAGGACCCCCAGACTTCTTATCAACCTGCCTAGGAATTGATGCTCTCATATCTTTCCCTTTCTCTCTTGCCTTTCTCTTCTTTCTTCAGCCCTTTGTAAAGCCTCCTCAGATAACCACTTTGACTTCTTACATTTCTTTTTCTTTGAGATGGTTTTGGTCACTGCCTTAATGTGGGAGACCTGGATTCAATCCCTGGGTTGAGAAGATCCCCTGGAGAAGGGAAAGGCTACCCACTCCAGTACTCTGGCCTAGAGAATTCCAAGGACTCTATAGTCCATGAGGTCGCCAAGAGTCGGACACGACTGAGCTACTTCCACTTTCACACATCCGGTACAAAGTTATGAACCTCCATCCATAGTTCTTCAGGCACTCTGTCTACCAGATCTAATCCCTTGAATCTATTTTTCACCTCCACTGTATAATCATAAGGTATTTGATTTAGCTCATACCTGAATGCCCTAGTGAATTTCCCTACTTTATTCAATTTAAGCCTGAATTTTGCAATAAGAATCTCATGATCTGAGACACAGTCAGCTCCAGGTCTTGATTGTGATGACTATATACAGCTTCTCCATCTTTGGCTTCAAAGAACATAATCAATCTGATTTCAGTATTGACCATTTGTGATGTCTGTATGTAGAGTCATCTCTTGGGTTGTTGGCAAAGGGTGTTTGATATGACCAGCATGTTCTCTTGATGCAACTCTGTTAGGTTTCACCCCGCTTCATTTTGTATGCTGAAGCCAAACTTGCCCATTATTCTTGATACCACTTGATTTCCTACTTTTGTATACCACTCCCATAACATGAAAATAATATCTCTTTTTTTTGGTGTTAGTTCTAGAAAGTCTTGTAGATCTTCATGGAATCAATCAACTTCAGCTTCTTCAGCATCAGTGGCTGGGGTGTAGTCTTGGATTACTGTGATTTTGAATGGTTTGCCTTGGAAATGAACCTAGATCATTCTGTCATTTTTGAGATTGCACCCAAGTAGTGCATTTCAGACTCTTTTGTTGACTATGAGGGCTACTCCATTTCTTCTAAGGTATTCTTGCCCACAGCAGTAGATGTAATGGTCATCTGAATTAAATTCACCCATTCCTGTCCATTTTAGATGACTGATTCGTAAAGGGTCTATGTTCAATCTTACCATCTCCTGCTTGACTATGTCCAATTTATCTTGATTCAGGGACCTAATATTTCAGGTTCCTATGAAATATTGTTCTTTACAGCATCAAATTTTACTTTCATCACCAGACACATCCACAACTGAGCATCATTTTCACTTTGGTCCAGCAGCTTCATTCTTTCTGGAGATATTAATAATTGCCCCCTGCTCTTCTCCAGTATGGAGAAGGCAATGGCAACCCACTCCAGTACTCTTGCCTGGAAAAATCCCATGGACAAAGGAGCCTGGTAGGCTGCAGTCCATATCGTCGAGTTGGACACGGCTGAGCAACTTCACTTTCACTTTTCACTTTCATGCATTGGAGAAGGAAATGGCAACCCACTTCAGTGTTCTTGCCTGGAGAATCCCAGGGACAGCAGAGCCTGGTGGGCTGCTGTCTATGGGATCTCACAGAGTTGGACACAACTGAAGTGACTTAGCAGCAGCAGCTTCTCCAGTAGGAAATTGGACATCTTCCAACCTAAAAGGCTCATATTCCAGCGTCATAATTTTTCCTCTTTTCATGCTGTTCATGGTGTTTTCCTGGCAACTGGCTTGCCATTCCCACCTCTACAGGACCATGTTTTGTCATAACTCTCCACCATGACCCATCCATCTTGTGTGGCCCTGCAGGGTAAGGCTCAGAGCTTCAAAGAGTTATGCAAGCTCATTCACCACAGCAAGGCTGTGATCCATGAAGGGAATAAAATAAAACAGTACCATTTTTTAAAACACTATCATTTTGTATTTTGGAACAACACCTAACAAATCATTCTCAGTTGCCTCTTGATTTCTGTGGCCTTCCTTAATTTTATTTTTGAGTAGATAAGGATTTCACTTGCACCTTACTAAATCCAAAAGTAAAAAATAATTTTAAAAACCAACAGAGTAGAATTTTCAGTAGGGACAAAGGACCCTGGGATGCACATCATGTCTAGAAGGAACAAGTTCAGTTCAGTTCAGTTCACTCAGTCGTGTCCAACTCTTTGCAACTCCATGGACTGCATGCAGCATGATGCCAGGCCTCACTGTCCATCACAGAATCCTGGAGATTACCCAAACTCATGTCCATTGAGTCGGTGATGCCTTCCAATCATCTCACCCTCTGTCATCCCCTTCTCCTCCTGCCTTCAATCTTTCCCAGCATCAGGACCTTTTCAGATGAGTCAGCTCTTCCCATTAGGTGGCCAAAGTATTGGAGTTTCAGCTTCAACATCAGCCCTTCCAATGAACACTCAGGACTGATCTCCTTTAGGATAGACTGGTTGGATCTCCTTGCAATCCAAAGGACTCTCAAGAGTCTTCTCCAACACCACAGCTCAAGAGCATCAATTCTTCGGCTCTCAGCTTTCTTTCTCACATCCATACATGACTATTGAAAAACCATAGCCTTGACTAGACGGACCTTTGTTGGCAAAGTAATGTCTCAGCTTTAATATGCTGTCTAGGTTGGTCACAACTTTCCTTCCAAAGAGTAAGTGTCTTTTAATTTCATGGCTGCAGTCACCATCTGCAGTGATTTTGGAGCCCCCAAAAATAAAGTCTGACACTGTTTCTACTGTTTCCCACCTATTTGCCATGAAGTGGTGGGACTGGATGCCATGATCTTAGTTTTCTGAATGTTGAGCTTTAAGCCAACATTTTCATTTTCCTTTTTCACTTTCATCAAGAGGCTCTTTAGTTCCTCTTCACTTTCTGCCATAAGGGTGGTGTCCTCTGCATATCTGAGGTTATTGATATTTCTCCCAGCAATCTTGATTCCAGCTTGTGCTTCCTCCAGCCAAGAGTTTCTCATGATATACTCTGCATATAAATTAAATAAGCAGGGTGACAACATACAGCCTTGATTTACTCCTTTCCCTATTTGGAACCAGTCTATTGTTCCATGTCCAGTTCTAACTGTTGCTTCCTGACCTGCATACAAGTTTCTCAAGAGGCAGGTCAGGTGGTCTGGTAGTCCCATCTCTCAGAATTTTCCACAGTTTATTGCGATCCACACAGTCCAAGGCTTTGGCATAGTCAATAAAGCAGAAAGAGATGTTTTTTTGGAACTCTCTTGCTTTTTCCATGATCCAGCGGATGTTGGTAATTTGATCTCTCGTTCCTCTGCCTTTTCTAAATCAGGAAGTTCATGGTTCACGTATTGCTGAAGCCTGGCTAGGAGAATTTCGAGAATTACTTTACTAGCATGTGAGATGAGTGCAATTGTGCAGTAGTTTGAGCAGTCTTTGGCATTGCCTTTCTTTGAGATTGGAATGAAAACTGACCCTTTCCAGTCCTGTGGCCACTGCTGAGTTTTCCAGATTTGCTGGCATATTGAGTGCAGCACTTTCACAGCATCATCTTTTAGGATTTGAAAGAGCTCAACTGGAATTCCATCACCTCCACTAGCTTTGTTTGTTGTGGTACTTCCTAAGGCCCACTTGACTTCACATTCCAGGATGTCTGGCTCTAGGTGAGTAATCACACTATTGTGATTATCTGGGTCATGAAGATCTTTTTTGTATAGTTCTTTTGTGTATTCTTGCCGCCTCTTCTTAATATCTTCTGTTTCTGTTAGGTCCATACCATTTCTCTCCTTAATTGTGCCCATCTTTGTATGAAATGTTCCCTTGGTATCTCTAATTTTCTTAAAGAGATCTCTAATCTTTCACTTTCTATAGTTTTCCTCTATTTCTTTGCACTAATCATTGAGGAAGTCTTTTTTATTTCTCCTTGCTATTCTTTGGAACTCTGCATTCAAATGGGTATATCTTTCCTTTTCTCCTTTGCTTTTAACTTATCTTCTTTTCACAGCTATTTGTAAGGCTTCCTCAGACAGCTATTTTGCTTTTTTGCATTTCTTTTTCTTGGGGATGGTCTTGATCCCTGCCTCCTGTACAGTGTCACAGACCTCTGTCCATAGTTCATCAAGCAGTCTGTCTATCAGATCTAGTCTATTAAATCTATTTCTCACTTCCACCATATAATTGTAAACACAAAACTAGCAAATAATGAAGTTAAGGATCAGCTTAAGAAATCAGTTGCATGATCAAATACATAGAAGCTAGGGAAGAATAAAATTGGATGTCAAATGCAGACTCTGAATCACAGAATAAGCAAGAAAATGAGAAGTCAGATGAGAATATCACAGTTGAACCCTACGGTGCCCTGGAAGAAAGTTAAGATTCGTATTATATAGCAAATCTCCTTCTTCCCATGAAGGGCTGGTTAAACCACCATAAAATTGTAGGAATGAGCTCTGAAACATTTAATTTAATCATCACCCAAACAAAAGGTGTACCCCCAAAAGTTTTCTGATGCAAATATCCATATCCTTTTGATGTTGTTCAACACCATGTTATTTAGAGCAGAACACTTCTGTGGAAAAATGAGGAGACAAAAAGGATTAAAGAAAGATGAGGAGATACATACTTATACTCGTATCACATACTCAAGCACTTATTGTATATTCAACCATTAGGTGCTTCCACATACTTCATCTCCTAATTTAATCCCCATAAAGCCCTCATTAAATGATTTTCCATTTTATAAATGAGGGGAATGAAGACCCCAAAATTTATTAATTTGTCTAAGTTGACAGAGCTAATAAGGAAAGTGTCTAGGATTTCAAACTCACATCTATAAGTCTCAAAGTTCATCAGACCATGATGAAAGGAGAAGCCAAACTCACATCCACTTTGTAGTCACATAAAATGAACCTTGGTTAAATTTTATTAGCATTTTCTTCATTTAGCATTGCCTACATATAACATCATAAACTTTGAGCCTGCTGGAAAATGTAATAAGGAAGGGAAGTTTTATCACATTTTAAATATTAAAAAGGAAGAAAAATTACTTTGATTTTTGATAAGTGATGAAATTGCTGCAAGCCAAAATCCTGCCACAGGATTAGAAACTGATTTAGTCTTTCAATATATCTGACCTTCAGTTAACCCATAAAGGTAAGCAAAAAAATTAAATAGAAATGTCACAATATGTCATAAAAACTGGAGCAACATGGGGCATTGGGAAAGTATCTACTTTTTAGAAATCTAATATATTAATATATGCATTTTTCAATTTTATCTTTATTCTCACTATATACAAGGCTTTATTTTTATCTTCATTTCCACTATACTCAAAACATACTGGCCTTATTTCTATCTCTTGAATACATCAAATTCTTTTCCACTTAAAGCTTTTGCATTTGTTACTCTTGCTTATATTCTTCCCCTAATTATTTGCATGACTAATTCCTTTTTACCTGTCCTGTCACATCCCACCTTCAATATCATTTCCTCAAAGATACTCTGATTGAATGTCTCAGCTTTTTTTTGGCCATGGCAGGTGGCATGTGGTTAGTTCCTGGACCAAGGATCAAACCTGTGCCTGAAATGGAAGCTTGGAGTCCTAATCACTGGACCACTAGGGAATTTACTGAACATCTCAGCTTAAGTATCACCCTCTCAAATGAAATTAAATTAATCAGTTATTTTTCTGGGTATATTTTCTTCTTCCTGACACAAATATGCAAGCTCCTTGAGGGATGTATGTATTTATTTCTCTATGACTAGGACCTAGAACCATGCATTACACATTTATGAGCTCACTGATCAACAGAATAGCAAAGTCATTATTTGTAAGATGATTGTTTTTTTCCCATCTTATAAGTAAATCTTCTGGAAGCTTTGAAGCATATTGTTATAGTTCCTTATTATCTTTCTTTTGAAAATTCATGATAAACAAGACAAAAAGTAGGTTAGAGAAAGTTCATATGTATTTGAGAAAATCAGTACTCAACTGTGATAGCCCTTAAGTAACTCAAAATAAACTATAGTTTTCATCTTATTTCTTCTGCTAGATCATTAAGGACCAGAGCATGGTGTAGGTTCCAAAATCAGTCAAAAGTGGCAAGGTAAATCAAGGAGAGAAACAAAAGAAAACCTGGGTATGGTTTAGTACCATGAGCCCAGGTAACTGGAAGAAGCAAGATAGGAAAATAAAAATTAAAATCAAGAATATAGGAACTACAGCTCTGGTTTGTCAAATCTAAATCAGATACACACAAATGAGAGTCAAACGCAGTCTAAGAAGACAGACAGAGTCATGGGTAAAGTGGTGGAGGCATGTACGTGATTTTACCAGGTAGAGTTTCTGCCATTAACTGGGGCTAACTTCCTTATTTGTTTAGGTCATTTTCTCTATTTAAAGTAGCTGTTATCTTCCCTCAGTGCCTTGCCACCTCCACTCTATCCATTCCTCTGCCTCTTCTAATTTTGTTCATCCTTCATTTCCCAGTTCAAGTCCTATCTTTGATACTAAAGATTTCCAATTACCCCAACTCCTAGAGTTATCTTCCTTTTCTGAATACCTATTGCTATTTCTATAGTCAGTATCATCATGTTTGCCATTTAATTGTGCTCTAAATAAGGGATTCCTATGATTTTTCCCTGAAAATCTTCATAAGACAAAAGCTATTTCTTTTGTATATTTTTCTATAGAGATTTAATAAAGAAATGTTGAGTTTAGAATTCACCATTTCCTATAGATAAAAGTATTCTCACTATCTATAGTTATGCACAACCATGAAACTCTTTTACCACTTTTAGAAATGCCAAGCACAGGTGGGTTGAAGGCAGAAACACTTCAAACTCAAGTAGTTCAAAGCCTACCAGAAGAATGCTAACTCTGTGAGAGCCTCAGACGCTTGGAAGTGAAAGAACTGACAATGCAAAGAGAGAAATAAAAAATAACTCATAGTTGTAAGACAAATTAAAAGAGAGAGAGTCTTTAAGACAGTTCAATGTGGGAGTGAGTGGAAAAGGGAATTCAATTAAATTTTAAATACAGATCAAATATCTACTGTGATTAGAATTGAGGTAAGAAATTGGCATATGGAGAGGAAGTAACTTGTGATATTACAGAGGGCTTTCCAATCTAATAGGAAAGGACAGCAAAAGAAAGAACAAGAAATTATATTTTTAAAATAGGATAGTTAATTTTATCAGTTATGCAGTTTCAGTCCTCACACCTACTTGCATTTAATATTTGGCTGTTAAAGTGAAAAAGAAAACTTTACAATGCAAAGAAGCAAAGTGAAGAGAGTTAGCAAGATAATTCAAGAACCCGCTATTTTCATAGTAAACCATGTGCTACTTTATGCCAAAACCAATACAGAATTGTAAAGTAAAAAAAATAAATTATATAATAAAAAAAATGTTGTATGACAACCTGGAATCAATACAAATGCAGATAAAATGTATTCTTTTCACTGGGTAATTCTATAATTGATACATACATTGCTGAATATTTTTCATTTGAATGCAGAATACTGTTTTGCCAATGCTCAATGTACAAACAATAAATATAAACATTGCCTCCCTCACTATTTTCTTTTATTCTTGCTTTGGCTTTTCAGGACTAGGATAAATGAATAGTAAAGGCCCACCTCACAGTTCACAAAACATGGTAAGGAAGCATAAATCCCCAGGATAGCATTGCTAACAATCTCTAAAAGAAGTAAATGGCCCATGGATCCTTTAAATGTTCCAAGTACAGCAGGTGAATGAATATGAGTCATACATTAAGTGGGATCATTTGGAAGGATGAATGGATCTTTAAGGTGAAGGGGTTTCTTGTCCAAAGCTGGCAGAAAAGGTATGCAAATATCCTTGCCTTTTATATCTTGCAATATTAAGATAGTTGTGAATGTGTCACAGCTCATTTCCATATGAGCCCCCAGCCATTACAAAATGAAATCCTCAAAATCAACCCTCTCCTCAAGGGTCATGAAGCAAATTGACTTTGCCTTGGTGGTCTCAGTAGAGCCAGAGTTTTTTATAGGTATTTCAGTAGTAGCAGAATTGGAGGCAAGAAAGATTAAAAAAAAAAAACTGAAGCAGCAAATTCTATAGGTCAATATCAGGCACTCCAATTGTTTTTTTCTTAAACAAAGATGGAGTTATATCCTCTGTCATTCCAGATTCTTTCTTCTTCCTCTTTACATACAACATATAAGGATTTACCAAGTCCTGTAACTTTTATGCCTCCAAATTACCTGTAAAAGTCATGTTTATCTCCTTGTGTTATCACTGTCTTTCTTCATAGGACACACTCTCTGTGCCCCCGAAGACTATAACAATTATTTCTGTCTCAACACTTGTTCTTTCTTGACTATTTCCCCTTATATAAAAGTAGAATAACATTTTTGCCCTCTTGTTATGTCATTCTACAATTCAAAACTCTTTTAGAATTTACTGTTGTCTTGTGGAAAGTCCAGACACCTCAACACAACATTCAAATGGTACTTAAAGTCTTAACTCTAATTAAACTCTGAATCCATATCTATCTCTAGTACCCTGTGCTGATCATTCCAAGATTATTGTGACTGCTTAAACTTACCCTTCTTATCTTTTCCCTCTGAGCAGCCCTACTCTAACCTACTCCATACCAATCTTTCAAAAGATCCCAACTTAGAATGTATGTGGTCTGAAAAGGTTTCCTAGCTCATGAAAGGCTGAGTAAGGATCTCTCCTATATTACTAAAAGGTACACTTCCCTTATCAATGTGTTTATCACAATGTACTGTTGCTATACAGAGTCTCCAGTAGAGCAAGATCATGTCTCTCTTGTTCATTGTGATGTACTCAATACTTAACAGTGCTTGGATTAGTATATTTTGTTGAACTGAATTGGGCAAAGGTAAGCCAAGATGGGTATTGTTTTTACTTTGGCTCCATCCCTTCATTCTTTCTGGAGTTATTTCTCCACTGATCTCCAGTAACATATTGGGCACCTACTGACATGGGGAGTTCCTCTTTCAGTATCCTATCATGTTGCCTTTTCATACTGTTCATGGGGTTCTCAAGGCAAGAATACTGAAGTGGCTTGCCATTCCCTTCTCCAGTGGACCACATTCTGTCATAACTCTCCACCATGACCCGCCCATCTTGGGTTGCCCCACGGGCATGGCTTAGTTTCATTGAGTTAGACAAGGCTGTGATCCTAGTGTGATTAGATTGACTAGTTTTCTGTGAGTATGGTTTCAGTGTGTCTGCCCCCTGATGCCCTTTTGCAATACCTACCATCTTACTTGGGTTTCTCTTAAATTGGGTGTTGGGTATCTCTTCACGGCTGCTCCAGCAAACCGCAGCCACTGCTCCTTACCTTGGATGAGGGGTATCTCCTCACCGCTGCCCTTCCTGACCTTCAACTTGGGATGGATCCTCTAGGCCCTCCTGCGCCTGCACAGGCACCACTCCTTGGACATGGGGTTGCTCCTCTCGGCCACCGACCCTGACCTTGGACGCAGGGTGGCTCCACTTGGCCGCCATCCCAGACCTCAGATGCGGGGTAGCTCCTCCCTGCCGCCATCCCGACCTCAGACATGCGGTAGCTCCTCTTGGCCATTCCTGCACTGTCGCAGCCTGGCACTTTCGGCCACTGCCCCTGACCTCAGACGTAGGGTAAGTCCTCTTGGAAAGAATGAAGGGATGGAGCCAAAGCAGAAAAAATACCCAGTTATGGATGTGATTGGTGATAGAAGCAAGGTCCGATGCTGTAAAGAGCAATATTGCATAGGAACCTGGAACGTCAGGTCCATGAATCAAGGTAAATTGGAAGTGGTCAAACAAGAGATGGTAAGAATGAACATCGACATTCTAGGAATCAGTGAAATAAAATGGACTGGAATGGGTGCATTTAACTCAGATGACCATTATATCTACTACTTCGGGCAGGAATCCCTCAGAAGAAATGGAGTAGCCATCATGGTCAACAAAAGAGTACTTGGATGCAATCTCAAAAATGACAGAATGATATCTGTTCATCTCCAAGGCAAACCATTAAATATCACAGTAATCCAAGTCTATGCCCCAACCAGTAATGCTGAAGAAGCTGAAGCTGAACGATTCTATGAAGACCTACAAGACCTTTTAGAACTAACACCCAAAAGAGATGTCCATTTCATTATTGGGGACTGGAATGCAAAAGAAAGAAATCAAGAAACACCAGGAGTAACAGGTAAATTTGGCCTAAGTATGCAGAATGAAGCAGGGAAAAGACTAATAGAGTTTTGCCAAGAACGTGCACTGGTCATAGCAAACACCCTCTTCCAACAACACAAGAGAAGACTCTACACATGGACATCACCAGATGGTCAACACCGAAATCAGATTGATTGTATACTTTGCAGCCAAAGATGGAGAAGCTCTATACAGTCAACAAAAACAAGACCAGGAGCTGACTGTGGCTCAGATCATGAACTCCTTATTGCCAAATTCAGACTGAAATTGAAGAAAGTAGGGAAAACCGCTAGACCATTCAGGTATGACCTAAATCAAATCCCTTATGATTATACAGTGGAAGTGGGAAATAGATTTAAGGGCCTACATCTGATAGAGTGCCTGATGAACTATGGAATGAGGTTCATGACATTGCACAGGAGACAAGGATCAAGACCATCCCCATGGAAAAGAAATGCAAAAGAGCAAAATGGCTGTGGGGGAGGCCTTACAAATAGCTGTGAAAAGAAGAGAGGTGAAAAACAAGCAAGAAAAGGAAAGATATAAGCATCTGAATGCAGAGTTCCAAAGAATAGCAAGAAGAAATAAGAAAGCCCTCCTCAGCGATCAATGCAAAGAAATAGAGGAAAAGAACAGAATGGGAAAGACTAGAGATCTCTTCAAGAAAATTGGAGATACCAAGGGAACATTTCATGCAAAGATGGGCTCGATAAAGGACAGAAATGGTATGGACCTAACAGAGGCAGAAGATATTAAGAAGAGGTGGCAAGAATACACAGAAGAAGTGTACAAAAAAATCTTCACAACCCAGATAATCACAATAGTGTGATCACTCACCTAGAGCCAGACATCCAGGAATGTGAAGTCAAGTGGGCCTTAGAAAGCATCACTATGAACAAAGCTAGCAGAGGTGATGGAATTCCAGTTGAGCTGTTTCAAATCCTGAAAGATGATGCTGTGAAAGTGTTGCACTCAATATGCCAGCAAATCTGGAAAACTCAGCAGTGGCCACAGGACTGGAAAAGGTCAGTTTTCATTCCAATCCCAAAGAAAGGCCATGCCAAAGAATGCTCAAACTACCACACAATTGCACTCATCTCACACTCTAGTAAAGTAATGCTTAAAATTCTCCAAGCCAGACTTCAGCAATACGTGAACTGTGAACTTCCTGATGTTCAAGCTGGTTTTAGAAAAGGCAGAGGAACCAGAGATCAAATTGCCAACATCTGCTGGAAAAAGCATGCATGGAAAAAGCAAGAGAGGTCCAGAAACACATCGATTTCTGCTTTATTGACTATGCCAAAGCCTTTGACTGTGTGGATCACAATAAACTGTGGAAAATTCTGAAAGAGATGGGACTACCAGACCACCTGACCTGCCTCTTGAGAAATCTGTATGTAGGTTAAAAAGCAACAGTTAGAACTGGACATGGAACAACAGACTGGTTCCAAATAGGAAAAGGAGTACGTCAAGGCTGTATATTGTCACCCTGCTTATTTAACTTATATGCAGAGTACATCACGAGAAACTCTGGACTGGAAGAAACACAAGATGGAATCAAGATTGCCAGGAGAAATATCAATAACCTCAGATATGCAGATGACACCACCCTTATAACAGAAAGTGAAGAGGAACTACAAAGCCTCTTCATGAAAGTGAAAGAGGAGACTGAAAAACGTTGGCTTAAAGCTCAGCATTCAGAAAATGAAGATCATGGCATACAGTCCCATCACTTCATTGGAAATAGGTGGGGAAACAGTGGAAACAGTGTCAGACTTTATTTTGGGGGGCTCCAAAATCACTGCAGATGGTGACTGCAGCCATAAAATTAAAAGATGCTCACTCCTTGGAAGAAAAGTTATGACCAATCTAGATAGCATATTCAAAAGCAGAGACCTTACTTTGCCGACTACGGTCCATCTAGTCAAGGCTATGGTTTTTCCAGTAGTCATGTATGGATGTGAGAGTTGGACTGTGAAGAAGGCTGAGCACCGAAGAATTGCTGCTTTTGAACTGTGGTGTTGGAGAAGACTCTTGAGAGTCCCTTGGACTGCAAGGAGATCCAACCAGTTTATTCTAAAGGAGATCAGCCCTGGGATTTCTTTGGAAGGAATGATGCTAAAGCTGAAGCTCCAGTACTTTGGCCACCTCATGCAAAGAGTTGACTCATTGGAAAAGACTTTGATACTGGGATAGATTGGGGGCCGGAGGAGAAGAGGACAACAGAGGATGAGATGGCTGGATGGCATCACTGACTCGATGGACATGAAACTGAGTGAACTCCAGGAGTTGGTGATGGACGGGGAAGCCTGGAGTGCTGCAATTCATGGGGTCGCAAAGAGTCGGACACTACTGAGCCACCGAACTGAACTGAACTGAACTGAACTGAAGCCAAGATGGATAAACTCTGATTCTGGAATTTTTAAACAAGGCAATCTCTACAGCAACCCTATCTGAGGTATTGGTAATTATCCCATATTTGAAGCATCTACACATAGTTCAAAATAAACACTGCGATGTCTTCCTTGAAACCTCAACTCAAAATGAATTTTCTTTCCTCTGAACAAAAATAAGTATATCTCACATGGTGTTCAAGTTCTCTAAGATCATCCCAAGTCATGCCAGATCATTTGTGACTCATGAAGTCAACCAAGAAAAGAAGAAAGTCATCCTGACTGTTCTTGCCTGAGATCATGACTGATCTGACAAACACTGCTTCTTATTGCCCTCCTCCCATTGTTCTGACAACAATGTAATGTACTTTGGAAGGAATGTAAACTTATTATAGAGGTAAAACAGTGTTTCTTAATCCTTGCTGCACATTCAAATTATGTAGGAAACTCTAAACCTCTCTCCAGCACAAGTGAAATTAAATCCCTAAGTATGGAGTTTATGCTTCTGTGTTTGTTTTCAAAATGTCCCGAAGAGTTCTGTTAAGGCTGCAAACCACTGGGTTACTTTTTCTATAAAGCATCAAATAGTAAATAGTTAGCATTCCTGGACTATATTGTACCGGTTAAAACTGCTGTACTGTTATAATTGATGTATAGTCATAGATGGGCTACCCAGATTGTTCAGACAGTAAAGAATCTGCCTGCAATGCAGGAGACCTGGGTTCAGTTCCTGGGTCAGGAAGATCCCTCAGAAAAGGGAATGACTATCCACTTCAGTATTCTTGCCTGGAGAAAAACAGGAACTAATGGTAGCATCTGAGTTCCAATAAAACTTTGTTTATAAAAACATGCAGTGGACTGAATTCAGCACACACAGGTCATAGTTTGTCAGCCTCTGCATTGAAAAATTCTTTATTTTCTTCCCAACTCAATGACTTTATTTGTATTATTTCTCATTTCATTACTGATAAGGCATATGCTTGTTTCATATAAAAAAATTAATTTGCCAAAAATAAGGCATATGAAAATTTGGCAAAGAATTTTTAGAATGTGATTCAGAACCATCATAAACAATGCTCTGCTTATAAATGCATCTATAAAATATGAAAATATGCTAAATTGTCAAAAATTATATGGCATTTTTCATTCAAAGCAACTGCACAGTCTCTGCACTTACCCTAATTATTTATGAAACAAATATTAAAAGGAATATCAGTGTTCTCGCCTTTATTTATGTATTCCAAATGACAACAGTAAAACGCAGCTGTTTCTGGGGTGGAGATGGCAATGAAAGTTCAGGCAGAACTGAAACAGCCCATTACCTGTGAAATCATGTCCATACAGGCATCTCAGAAGACTGATTTCAGCAACACCAATGGACTGTGAACTACATTGTTGTATTATAGCCCAGGTTCCTAAAGTTTTTGTAATGCAGATGAAGACAAACATGAAATAAGGCTGCAGATGGGATATACAGAAATTCCATTTACCTACAAGTTGTTATTATCTATAAGAAAGGAATTTGAGATTGGTTTCGAGGACTGAAATTTAAATGGCTACTAAAGATTTGCACAGTTTCAAACAGGTTAAACCCACATAATCATGATGTGAAAGAGTCACTTTGGGTCTTATCTTGACACTAACTGGTTGTTTGCAGCTTCTGCAAACTGAACAATAAAGCACAATGTGGTCACATTCATCTGTTTTCTTTCTGTAAGGACTGAAACAAACATTACTCCATTATTATTAACCAGGTCTGAAAGCAATTTGATATAAGGATTTGGCAACTTAACTGCCTTAGTAGAAACAAACTTAAAACAATGTATACCCAAACATGGATTATGACAACTGGAGTACTTCTTATGACAGATTTCTGGGTTTGACTCAGATCTAAGTCTGACTTTCTAGTAAATGTTATCTATCATAATTGGAGAATTGTAACTTTAAAGAGATAATGTGCAGAGAAACTCAGTCAAAAGTCTGTTACTAACTACCTGAGAGAAGTTGGACAAGTCATTTAATCTTCTAGGTACCATAAACCTCTGAGATCTTATGAATTCTACCCTACAATTGTATAGGAAATAAATAGACCTGTATTTATAATAGGGATGAGTGGGACCTATGAGTGGCTGGTGGGAAAACTGAAAAGGAATGAAAGCTAGCTTGTTTCAGGCCGATTTACATTTTTACTTTTTCAACTGAAGAGGATAGCAAACCATTTCACTTCCCCTTTCTCTTAAAATATTGAGTATAGTTCAACCTTACAAAGTATGTAGGCTAGCACTTACAGATGTACAACACAGAGAGCTAAACTACATTGTAGCCCAATCGCAGCACAGTGTCATTCTAGAAAATACCAATAAAAAATAAGAATAATTTTAAAGTAATTAAGATATTTATTGGTCTCTGAAAAAAAAGAACACATGGTAAAACTTCATGAAATTCCTAGTCTTCTACCTATATCAAAGGATACTTAAACTGTCATGGACACATTTTTCCTGCCATATTTCTTCTAGCCAATAACTTGGATTCTTCTTTCAAGACATAAAAAAATACTTCTTCCTTAAAAGGAGGGGATGTAAAAATCACTAATAATTTGATATCTTTCATTTGCCTGGAAAATCCCATGGACGGAGGAGCCTGGTGGGCTGCAGTGACTTCACTTTCACTTTTCACTTTCATGCATTGGAGAAGGAAATGGCAACCCACTCCAGTGTTCTTGCCTGGAGAATCCCAGGGATGGGGGAGCCTGGTGGGCTGCCGTCTATGGGGTCGCATAGAGTCAGACACAACAGAAGCAACTTCGCAGCAGCATTTTACATGAGATTATCAGATCTGTATTCTTAGAATGGATGACTGTTATACTCAAACCATTATTTCTATACTTATTAGACTGAGACATTATCCACTTATTATCCACTAAATATAAAAAGTGTGTAGATTGGAATTCCAAATTTCCTTCACATAATCTACTGAAATTATTATTTCCACATTTTCAATGTTTATAAATTTGTATTCAGTCCTTTAACCATAAATCTCACATTTACTTGGCATTAGTTTTGATTTAAATAGGCTCAATCCATTTATTTATAACTCATCATAATTGCACCTGTCCATTTATTTATAACTCTTCATAGTTCCTAAACTCTTTACTTTGAGTCATCTTTCTATTTCATTATCAAACATGTCGGGTATGTTCTTTTAATCAGTTGAAATATAGATATGCCTTGAAATTTACAGTCCCAGTGCCATGAGACAATGGAAGAAAGGGAAATGTAGAATCACTTTACTGAAGCATGAAAAGTATCTTAAGGGAGCCAAGGGCAGATAATAAGTATCTACCTAAGCAGGAAGTTCTCTTGCTCTCTACCCTTGCAACTGCTATCAATGTAGCAGTGGAGGTGGACAAGGGGCTGGAGATGATTCACAAGGGATGTAACTTAATGGTTATAGAGAAAATCAAAATATTTTAAGACAGAAAAAAGAAAACGACACAACAAAAAATGAAGATACATGAGAATGGCATTGGATTACTTAAGAAAAATACTGGATGCTAAAAAGCAGTGAAGGCAAGCATCCACCACTGGGAGGGAAAATGATTTTCAATCTAGAATGTTCCATACAGCCAAATCATCAATCAAGCATATTGAGAAATAAAACATTTTCATATACACAAGGAGTGTTTAGCTATGGCCAAATGCCCCAGTAATAAAACAAAAGGGTGTCAGGCAGATCCTCGAATGCTGACATTGTGCCTCGTCCCAATCCAATGAAACAAAAAGAAGCAAACATCCAGTTAGTTGTATTTATGATCATAAGATTTGTCCATTCTATTCAGGCTGCATTGGCCACAGAACTTTGAGCACAGTTTGAGCCATTTTTATACCTCCTCTCATGTATTTTTGCAATTTTGTGTACCAATTTAGTACAAATCAAAGTAAAAATAATTTGAGCAAAATGCAAGTAATCTTTGTCTCCAATCTTGAACCTAGATGAGATCTATGTAGCAGCCTAATTCAAAACGTTTCCAATATTTACCTCTTTTTTTAGAAATCTAAAGAATGTGCTCCAACCAAAGGAAGGAGTAAACCAAGAAATAGGAAGAAATAATATTCAAGAAATAAGATATCTAGCAGATGGGAGAAACTGTGGAAAATACCAGGATGATAATGAGTGTTATTTCTACACAGTAATTTTTCTAGATCAGGGCAGAGGGATAGTGGTTTGAAAGAGATTTATAAGAAAATGAAAAGGAATAAATTGTTTAATAAGTTGAAGTGTTTAGAAATATTATCATTGGTATTTATTAGATTATATTGGAAAATCCTGGAAAAAAAATGATCATGGGTATATATAAAACTGAGTAAATGGAAAAATGAGTCAGTTACTAACCAGGCAAAAAACAACAATGTGATGGGATAAGCTTGAACATGGCAAAAGTTATAACCCTTCAATATCATAGTAGTAAATACACACTGCCTAAAATTGGTGTTTTTGAAAATTGCATTGACATATGAAAGAGATATCTACATAAATAATAAATGTTATTGATAAAGAGTTGGAAAATACTACCTCTGGAGTTTGAGTATGTGCAAAGGCAGAAGCGGAAAGGCAGTAGAGCAGGAGATCACTGTTTTTCTCTATGTAGACACTTAATAACAATAGTTTGTTAATGTTCACAATATAATTTTGATTTTTAAAAAGCTCAAATTTAAAGGGACACATTTAATATGATTGTAAAAGCGTATCTTCTTAAATCACAAAGCACATCATCTCAGCCTAAAGTCCTCTAGAAAACAGAGCCTACAGCAAAGCTGAGAGAGAAATGCCTTATTTGAAGACATGTAAGCAAACACAGGAGGTGACAGTGAGGGGAAAAAAAAGGAGTGAGGGAACAAGAGATGTGAACCAATATGATATAATATAGTACCATACTAATTATCATTTCACATGAGCCACAGAGATTTTAAAAAAATGTCAATCACCATCAGGAGAAAGTGGAACATCTTCCAAAAGGCCACAAGGAGGCATTTCATAGTACAACATTTTATTGGCTCCCCTGCTTCCTATTTCATTCCCTGTGTCTAATTCCTGCTGCCTTACATCACACTTTTAATAGACTGTTTGCATTAAAGTTGTTGTTTCATGCTCTGCTTTCTTAGGGCTAAGACAGTTCCCCAGAACTTCTTGAATTCTTGAAATTCTAGGCCTTTGAAAAAAGTGCATGATTGAATATGAAGACTGAAGATAATCTTCCTCCAGAGAGATTTAGAGACATTCAAAGATAGAGAAAATGAAGGTCTTTCCTTCTTGATGTTTTTGCTTACATTTCAGGGTACTAAATCTTGTAATGCCTTTCTCAGCCACCCCAGAGGGGACCTTCTTACTCTCCAGGGTAATGAGTAATCTCTCTCCAGAATGGAAGATAAGAACATCACCAACAGCCTCAATAAAAGCTCAGAGTCTCCTTAGATTGGGATTTTTTTCTCCCGTGGTACAACCCACTTGCAAATGGCAATAAGTATCAGACTCATCTTCTCACCCTCTGGTAACAGGAATATGAGAAGTTGATGTAAGTTATTTCTCTGGCTGCTATGTTTTGCTGAGGGCAAAAAGAATTGTCTCTCTCTCTCTGACCCGAGAACTTTTCTTCTATGTTTGTGTGTGTGTGTGTGTGTGTGTGTGTGTGGTGTGCGTTCTGTTCAGTTCAGTCACTCAGTCGTGTCCGACTCTGTGACCCCACGGACTGCAGCACGCCAGGCCTCCCTGTCCATCACCAACTCCCAGAGTTTACTCAAACTCATATCCATCAAGTCGGTGATGCCATCCAACCATCTCATTCTCTGTTGTCCCCTTCTCCTCCCACCTTCAATCTTTCCCAGGATCAGGTCTTTTCATATGAGTCAGCTCTTAGCATCAGGTGGCCAAAGTATTGGAGTTTCAGCTTCAGCATCAGGACTGATTATTCAGAACTGATTTCTTTTAGGATGAACTGGTTGGATCTCTTTGCTGTCCAAGGGACTCTTAAGAGTCTTCTCCAACACCACAGTTCAAAAGCATCAATTCTTTGGTGCTCAGCTTTCTTTATAGTCCAACTCTCACATCCATACACAACTACTGGAAAAACCATAGCCTTGATTAGATGGAACTTGGCTGGCAAAGTGATGTCTCTGTTTTTTAACATGCCATCTAGGTTGGTCACAACTTTTCTTCCAAGGAGTAAGAGTCTTTTAATTTTATGGCTGCAGTCACCATCTGCAGTGATTTTGAAGGCCCAAAAAATAAAGTCTGACACTGTTTCCACTGTTTCCCCATCTATTTCTCGTGAAGTGATGGGACCAGATGCCATGATATTAGTTTTCTGAATGTTGAGTTTTAAGCCAACTTTTCACTCTCCTGTTTCACTTTCATCAACAGGCTCTTCAGTTCTTCTTCACTTTCTGCCATAAGGGTGGTGTCATCTGCATATCTGAGGTTACTGATGTTTCTCCCGGCAGTCTTGATTCCAGCTTGTGCTTCATCCAGTCCAGCGTTTCTCATGATGTACTCGTCATACAAGTTAAATAAGCAGGGTGACAATATACAGCCTTGCATTGCCAGGAGAACACCATGAATAGTGTGTGTGTGTAAACTGTGACAAATTATCAGACTCTTTACAGTTTCTGAACTAACAGGTTAATAGAACCCCTCTTACTCTTAAAAGGGCTTCTCTTCTCTTATTTAACAGAAATATGTTAAATTCAAAATGCTTTGCCTCACAAAGAAAACCTGCTTAACTGCATGTTAACCTCTAGTCTAACTACTGCTGACAGCTGATCTATATGTTCACAAGAGGTAGACTTCTCCAACACATTGATTTTGAACAATTTTGTCACTAGGGTGATATAATGGAAAGAGCATGGTCTTTTGAGTTAGATAGTTATCTATTTGAAATATATTCCCAGCATGAAATAGCTATGTCACCTTGAACAGTTTACTTACATTCTCTAAGCCCTGTTGTCTGAGCAGGTGAAATATATCCCTGAATTAAAGGGGAAAGGATTAAGAAACAATTGGCAATTGGCAACAAACAACTGTAGAGCAACTGGCAGAGCACCAAACAGCCAGTACTTTAAAAATGCTAATTCCCTTCCCTTTGAGGATTACCACTATGTGTTTAAAACTATACTGTACATTCCACATATTCTTTTGTATTTTAAATAAATCATTCACCCCCCAAAAAAAGGCTTAAGGGAATTTATTTGCTACCAGTTGGAGAGAACCTCTTAGAGTTAACATTTATAGTAATCTGAACACTGTAGAGTCTAGTCTGGCTTGGACATTTTTGCTGTTGTTTTCTTTTACTGATAGAGTAACCAAAATTTAGAGAAATTGAAATTCTTTGGTAAAGAAAAAGGCACAGTAATATGAATGTCTTTTCTGCAATTACTTATTTAAAAATATAAAAATTCTTTGTGATAACATAATCAGAAGACAATATCTACAGAAATAACTCTATATATCATGAATTCACCTATCTCCTGCTTTTCTATATTGTACTGTTCCCTAGAGAAGGATAAATCAACATTTAAAAGTATGTGAGAGTTGGACTGTGAAGAAGGCTGAGCACCGAAGAATTGATGCTTTTGAACTGTGGTGTTGGAGAAGACTCTTGAGAGTCCCTTGGACTGCAAGGAGATCCAACCAGTCCATTCTGAAGGAGATCAACCCTGGGATTTCTTTGGAAGAAATTATGCTAAAGCTGAAACTCCAGTACTTTGGCCACCTCATGCAAAGAGTTGACTCATTGGAAAAGACTCTGATGCTGGGAGGGATTGAGGGCAGGAGGAGAAGGGGACGACCGAGGACGAGATGGCTGGATGGCATCACTGACTCAATGGACGCGAGTCTGAGTGAACTCTGGGAGTCGGTGATGGACAGGGAGGCCTGGCGTGCTGCGATTCATGGGGTTGCAAAGACCTGGACACGACTGAGCGACTGAACTGAACTAACTGACATAAAAAAAGAACATATTTTCAAAAGTTGTGTGTTTATGTCAATACTGTCAATATATATCATTCAGATTTTTCAATTTACTGCATTCTTAAACTCATATATTTTAAATGAGAAGAGTATGTTAACAACTCACACGAGTGTTTTCCCCTTTACTACATATTACTTTTAATTCCTGTAAAATGTTATTAGTTTCATAGAGAAAGTATGAATAGAATTTTTTTCATTGTGCAATTGGGAAGATAGTGTGAGCAAAACTTTTCAAAGGCAATAAAGCAATTAGCATTATAGCAAGTTCAGCTCTTGAAAATACCTAATTTTTTAAATTAAAACTCTGCATCAAAGTTTTCTTTAAAGAAAATATTCTTGATTTTTATTCTATTATTATTATGTACTAATTTTAAAGCCTATTATTATTGCTTTTTTTAAGAGTTATTCATTTATTCATTCATTTGTTTTTGGCTATGCTGGCTCTTCATTGCTGCACACGGGCTTTCTTTAGTTATGGTGAGTGGGGACAATTCTCTAGTTCTGGTACACAGGCTTCTCTTTGTGGTGGCTTCTCTGTGGACCACAGGCTCCAGGGCACTGGCTCAGTAGCTGTGGCCTATAGGCTTACTTGCACTGTGGCACATGGGATCTTCCCAGACCAAGGGTTGAACCCATGTCCCCTGCATTGCAGGATGATTCTTAACCACTAGGCCACCAAAGAAAGCTTATTGTCTTTTTTTAATTTAAATTTATTTATTTTAATTGGAGGCTAATTACTTTACAATATTACAGATGTATAGAACAGTCTTATTGTCTTTAATTAACATGATTCTTAACCTTTTTTTGTTAAAACTATAATTATTTCATATGAACTCAGAAAGTTCCCAGAGTTGATCTGACATCATTAGAGACTGGAAGAAAAAAAAAAAAAAAAATGACTACTTGATTTATTCCCAGAAAACAGTAAATCTTTCTCATCAATCTAAACCTATCAGTGATATAATTATGGATACAATTTTTTCTCTTAAGTTTATTATCTGGAGGGAAAGTGATACTATTTATGGGCCATATTGGCTACAAAAACATATTTTTCATTAGAAATCAATTGTCTCCACTGTTGGCATATGTGGTTATAGATCAGCAAAACAAGTACCAGCAAACTAGAAGCTACTTGGTAAAACATGATCTGTGCCTCAGAATTATATCTTTTTTCTTATGGTTTTTTCATGAGGAATTTAATTCCATGTTAGCTCCAGAAAATGTATTTGCCATTTTATAGATCTTTAGGGAAAATTATAAAACACCTTTGTGTGACTTTCTGTAGGAATGGTTCATTATAACCAGAAAGAATGACAGTCTTTTCTTCAGTCTAATGATGTTACATTTTATGAGATTTCAAGTCAATGGAATTATTTTTGATGCCAGATGTTACTTATGAAGCAATGGGTGATCTATCTTAATCACAGATTAGTCATCTATGAAAGTATGATATCTTTCCAATGATGTTCTCTGTAATAAGAACTAAGACAGGGAGAAATAAACTCAATCCATGATAAATAGTCATCCAGGATCTTTCATTAACACATGAAAGAAGGGAGGGGGAATACTGGCTGGAATCTATATTGTGTATAATAGCTAGTTCTGATCCTTAACAGAAAGCAGATATACCACATCTTCTTAATGAATTCCTGAATGCTTGAGTATAAATTAAGCAAAACCTTTAATCCTACAACATTACTCCCACAAAATCAAGTGATTCACATATCAGACATCTTTTTGTCTTCTTCAAGGTACCAAATTCTCTCACATTCATTGACTCCACTTTAAACATTTTCCAGAGCAAAATATGAAAAGTGCAAAAAAAAAAAAAAAAATGGTAGCAGAAACACATGCAGCCTCCAATTTATAAAGGATTGGTACTGAAGTCTATTTCCACATCAGAGGACATCAGGCACCCAGAAAAGCAGCCCACTGTCTTCAAAAGGAGGTAGGAAAAATTATAAAAGACAAAAAAAGAGACAAAAGAGGAAGGGACTGAGCTCCATCCTGGGAAGGGAGTCTTAAAAAGAGAGAAGTTTTCAAACACCAGGAAACACTCTCACTGCCAAGTCTGTGGTGAGCTTTGAAAGCACAGAGGGGAACATAACAGGGAGGAAAAATAAATAAATAATTAAAACCCACAGATTAGGAGCCCAGTGGTAACTCCCCCAGCGGAGAAGCAGCACAGACGCCTGCACCTGCCACTAGCAAGCAGAGGCTGGGCATGGAGGTGCGGGCTGCATTGATTAGAGTAAGGATCTGGCCTGAATGCCCCAAGGGCAATCTGAGTGAACTAACTTGGGCTAGCAAACCAGACTGTGGGATAGCTACCACACAAAAAGCCCTAAGACACCGCCAGGCCCGCACACAGAACAAAGGACTGAAAATAACTAGCCAGCTGCAGACCATCCCCCTCCGGTGACAGGCAGCCAGAGCCGGAAGAGGGCAATCGCAGCCCCAGAGAGACATTATCTACCAAACTGCAAGCAGGCTTTTTTGCTAACTAAGTCTTCTTGGGGTTCTGGACAGTCAACATCCGCCTGAGAAGGTGTGCCGGTTGTACACCCAGAAAACCGAGCGGCAGGGACGGGGGAGGCGATAAGTCACAGCAACCGTGCTCGCCAAACAACTCATCACCTGAGTGCTCGGACCTGGGAAGCGCACAAAACGCAGGCCCAATGGAGTCTGCGCCTCTGAGGACTGCCCAAGTGCCTGAACCTGAGCAGCTTAGACCTGGGAGGTGCATGCAGCCCAGGGCCGGCCTCGGACGGTTCCCTGCAGAGCAACCTAGGGCCTGAGCAGTGTGGCCAGGGAGGGGAAGGCAGGCCCAGTGAGAGGGGCCAGGCCCAGTGTAGCTGAGGCACTGCGAGCACACACCGGTGTCATTTGTTTGCAGCCTCCCTCCCTCCCCACAGCACTACTGAACAACTGAGCCTAAAAAAAGTGTCCACCACCACCCCCTTTGTGTCAGGGTGGAAATCAGACACTGAAGAGGCCAGCAAACAGAAGAAGCTAAAACAGAGGGAACCGCCTTGGAAGTGACGGGTGCAATAGATTAAAACCCATTAGTACTGACTACATAGGAAGGGGCCTATAGATCTTGAGAAATATAAGCAGGACCAAGGAACTATCCGAAAATGAACTGACCCCACAATACCCACAACAGCACCAAAGAAAGTCCTAGATATATTTTTACTATTTTTACGATCATTCTTTTTTCTTTTTTTAATTTTTAAGTCCTCTATTACTCCTTTAATTTTTACTTTTATAACCTACTATTACTTTTCAAAAAAAAACTATTTTTTAAAAGCAAACTTCATATATGTATTTTTTATATAATTTTTGTGACTTTTTTTCTTTCTTTTATTTCTTCTTTTCTTTAATAGTGTATTTTTGAAATTCCAAACTCTACTCTAGATTTTTAATCTTTGCTTTTTGGTATTTGTTATCAATTCTGTACATTTAAGAATCCAATCTTCAGTACCCATTTTACTTGGGAGCGAGATTACTGACTTGACTACTGTCTCCCCCTTTGACTCTCCTTTTTCTCTACCAGGTTGCCTCTGTCTCCTCCCTACCACCTCTCTTCTCTACCCAGCTCTGTGAATCTCTGTGTGTTCCAGACAGTGGAGAACACTTAGGGAACTGATTACTGGCTGGATCTGTCTCTCTCCTTTTGATTCCCCCCTTTTATTCTCCTGGCCATCTCTGTCTCCTTCCTCCCTCTTCTCTTCTCTGTATAACTCCATGAACATCTCTGGGTGGTCCAGTTGTGGAGTGCACATAAGGAATTGATTACTGGCTAGCTTGCTCTCTCCTCTATTGATTCCACCTCATCTCATTCGGGTAACCTCTAACTCCCTCCTCCCTCTTCTCTTCTTCGTGTAACTCTGTGAACCTCTCTGCATGTCCCTCACTGTGGAGAAACTTTTCATCTTTAACCTAGATGTTTTATCAATGGTGCTGTATAGAAGGAGAAGTCTGAGACTACTTTAAAAATAACACTGAAAACCAGAAGCAGGAGGCTTAAGTCCAAATCCTGAGAACACCAGAGAACTCCTGACTCCAGGGAACATTAATTGATAGGAGCTCTTCAAATGCCTCCATACCTACACTGAAACCAATCACCACCCAAGGGCCAACAAGTTCCAGAGCAAGACATACCAGGCAAATTCTCCAGCAACACAGGAACACAGCCCTGAGCTCCAATATACAGGCTTCCCAAAGTTACTCCAAAACCATTGACATCTTATAACTCATTACTGGACATTTCATTGCACTTCAGAGATAAGAAACCCAGCTCCACTCACCAGAACACCAACACAAGCTTCCCTAACCAAGAAACCTTGTCAAGCCACCTATACAATGCCACCCACAGTGAGGAAACTCCACAATAAAGAGAATGCCACAAACTGCCAGAATACAGAAAGGCCACCCCAAACTCAGCAATATAAACAAGATGAAGAGACAGAGGAATACCCAGGAGGTAAAGGAACAGGATAAATGCCCACCAAACCAAACAAAAGAGGAAGAGATAGGGAATCTACCTGATAAAGAATTCCAAATAATGATAGTGAAAATGATCCAAAATCTTGAAATCAAAATGGAATCACAGATAAATAGCCTGGAGACAAGGATTGAGAAGATGCAAGAAAGGTTTAACAAGGACCTAAAAGAAATTAAAAAAGAGTCAATATATAATGAATAATGCAATAAATGAGATCAAAAACACTCTGGAGGCAACAAATAGTAGAATAATGGAGGCAGAAGATAGAATTAATGAAGAAGAAGATAGAATGGTAGAAATAAATGAATCAGAGAGGAAAAAAGAAAAATGAATTAAAAGAAATGAGGACAATCTCAGAGATCTCCAGGACAGTGTTAAATGCCCCAACATTCAAATCATAGGAGTCCCAGAAGAAGACAAAAAGAAAGACCATGAGAAAATACTTGAGGAGATAATAGTTGAAAACTTCCTTAAAATGAGGAAGGAAATAATCACCCAAGTCCAAGAAACCCAGAGAGTCCCAAACAGGATAAACCCAAGGTGAAACACCCAAAGACACATATTAATCAAATTAACAAAGATCAAAGAACAAATATCAAAAGCAGCAAAGGAAAACCAACAAATAACACATGAGGGGATTCCCATAAGGATAACAGCTGATCTTTCAATAGAAACTCTTCAGGCCAGGAGGGAATGGCAAGACATACTTAAAGTGATGAAAGAAAATAACCTACAGCCCAGATTACTGTACCCAGCAATCTCATTCAAATATGAAGGAGAAATCAAAAGCTTTACAGACAAGCAAAAGCTGAGAGAATTCAGCACCACCAAACCAGCTCTCCAACAAATTCTAAAGGATATTCTCTAGACAGGAAACACAAAAAGGGTGCATAGACTCGAACCCAAAACAATAAAGTAAATGGCAATGGGACCATACTTATCAATAATTACCTTAAATGTAAATGGGTTGAATGCCTCAACCAAAAGACAAAGACTGGATGAATGGATACAAAAACAAGACCCCTATATATGTTGTCTACAAGAGACCCACCTCAAAACAGGGGACACATACAGACTGAAAGTGAAGGGCTGGAAAAAGATATTCCATGCAAATAGAGACCAAAAGAAAGCAGGAGTAGCAATACTCATATCAGATAAAATAGACTTTAAAACAAAGGCTGTGAAGAGAGACAAAGAAGGACACTACATAATGATCAAAGGGTCAATCCAAGAAGAAGATATAACAATTATAAATATATATGCACCCAACATAAGAGCACCGCACTATGTAAGACAAATGCTAACAAGTAGGAAAGGGAAAATTAACAATAACACAATAATAGTGGGAGACTTTAATACCCCACTCACACCTATGGATAGATCAACTAAACAGAAAACTAACAAAGAAACACAAACTTTAAATAATACAATAGACCAGTTAGACCTAATTGATATCCATAGGACATTTCACCCCCAAAGAATCAATTTCCCTTTTTTCTCAAGTGCTCATGGAACCTTCTCCAGGATAGATCACATCCTGGGCCATAAATCTAGCCTTGGTAAATTCAAAAAAACTGAAATCATTCCAAGCATCTTTTCTGACCACAATGCAGTAAGATTAGATCTCAATTACAGGAGGAAAACTATTAAAAATTCCAACATATGGAGGCTGAACAACATGCTGCTGAATAACCAACAAATCACAGAAGAAATCAAAATATGCATAGAAATGAATGAAAATGAAAACAGAACAACCCAAAACCTGTGGGACACAGTAAAGGCAGTGCTAAGGGGTAAGTTCAGAGCAATACAGGCATACCTCAAGAAACAAGAAGAAAGTCAAATAAATAACCTAACTCTACACCTAAAGCAACTAGAAAAGGAATAAATGAAGAACCCCAGGGTTAGTTCAGTTCAGTTCAGTCACTCTGTCGTGTCCGACTCTTTGAGACCCCATGAATCGCAGCAAGCCAGGCCTCCCTGTCCATCACCAACTCCCACAAGTCACTCAGATTCACATCCATCGAGTCAGTGATGCCATCCAGCCATCTCATCCTCTGTCGTCCCCTTCTCCTCCTG
The DNA here is from genome assembly GCF_014754425.2 of Oryx dammah. Lineage (NCBI taxonomy): Eukaryota > Metazoa > Chordata > Mammalia > Artiodactyla > Bovidae > Oryx > Oryx dammah. The sequence goes on from NW_024070186.1 coordinate 117,741,963, forward strand.
CCCCCAATCCCTCCCAGCATCAGTCTTTTCCAATCAGTCAACTCTTCGCATGAGGTGGCCAAAGTACTGGAGTTTCAGCTTTAGCATCATTCCTTCCAAAGAAATCCCAGGGCTGATCTCCTTCAGAATGGACTGGTTGGATCTCCTTGCAGTCCAAGGGACTCTCAAGAGTCTTCTCCAACATCACAGTTCAAAAGCAGCAATTCTTCGGTGCTCAGCCTTCTTCACAGTCCAACTCTCACATCCATACATGACTACTGGAAAAACCATAGCCTTGACTAGACGGACGTTTGTAGGCAAAGTAATGTCTCTGCTTTTGAATATGCTATCTAGGTTGGTCATAACTTTTCTTCCAAGGAGTAAGCATCTTTTAATTTCATGGCTACAGTCACCATCTGCAATGATTTTGGAGCCCCCCAAAAATAAAGTCTGACACTGTTTCCACTGTTTCTCCATCTATTTCCCATGAAGTGCTGGGACTGGATGCCATGATCTGCATTTTCTGAATGCTGAGCTTTAAGCCAACGTTTTTCACTCCCCTCTTTCACTTTCATCAAGAGGCTTTGTAGTTCCTTTTCACTTTCTGCCATAAGGGTGGTGTCATCTGCATATCTGAGGTTATTGATATTTCTCCTGGCAATCTTCATTCCAGCTTGTGTTTCTTCCAGTCCAGCGTGTCTCATGGTGTACTCTGCATAGAAGTTAAATAAGCAGGGTGACAATATACAGCCTTGACCTACTCCTTTTCCTATTTGGAACCAGTCTGTTGTTCCATGTCCAGTTCTAACTGTTGCTTCCTGACCTGCATACAGATTTCTCAAGAGGCAGGTCAGATGGTCTGGTACTCCCATCTCTCTCAGAATTTTCCACAGTTTATTGTGATCCACATAGTCAAAGGCTTTGGCATAGTCAATAAAGCAGACATAGATGTTTTTCTGGAACTCTCTTGCTTTTTTGATGATCCAGTGGATGTTGGCAATTTGATCTCTGGTTCCTCTGTCTTTTCTCAAACCAGATTGAACATCAGGAAGTTCATGGTTCATGCATTGCTGAGGCCTGGCTTGGAGAATTTTGACTATTACTTTACTAGCATGTGAAATGAGTGCAATTATAGAAAATCTTAACAGACCATCACAAGCACAGAAATTGAAACGGTAATCAGAAATCTTCCAGCAAACAAAAGCCCAGGTCCATACGGCTTCACAGCTGAATTCTACCAAAAAGTTAGAGAAGAGCTAACACCTATCCTACTCAAACTCTTCCAGAAAATTGCAGAGGAAGGGAAACTTCTAAACTCACTCTATGAGGCTACCATCACCCTAATACCAAAACCAGACAAAGATGACACAAAAAAAAGAAAACTACAGGCCAATATCACTGATGAACATAGATGCAAAAATCCTTAACAAAATTCTAGCAATGAGAATCCAACAACACATTAAAAAGATGATACACCATGACCAAGTGGGCTTTATTCCAGGGATGCAAGGATTCTTCAATATCCACAAATCAATCAATGTAATCCACCACATTAACAAATTGAAAAATAAAAGCCATATGATTATCTCAATAGATGCAGAGAAGGCTGCCAGGGTCCAGCCCCAGTGGATCCAGGGTGATTCGAAAGGGAGACGGATAGGCGAGGAAAATTTTATTTAATTAGAAATATAAGATTAGATTAGGAAAAAATAGTGTAGTAGGAAAATGAGTGGAGGAAAGAGGCTGATTAACTTGGTTTACGTGGAAAACCAATAAAGTTCCAGACAAGGAACTTGCACCGTCTACGCTGGGCCACAGGCGCCTGCTTGAATAGCAGAGGGTGCCCTGCCTTGGGCTCCCTCTCGCATGGGTCTCAGAAGCCCAGGCAAGTAAGTAGACTCGGTGAGCCTCCATGTTCCAAGGGATCAGCCTGAAAAGGAGAGGGAGGGAGAAGGAGCAAGAGAAAGAATCGACACGGGGGAGGCCAGGCTTGTGCAAAAACCCCTCCAACTTTATTATTCAAAAGGTGTTTATATACCCTAAATTTTACATAATGGAAGATACAGAGTCATGCAGAAGCAGCAGTCCTGACCCTTTCTGTATATTTTTTTGTATACAAAAGGTCTCAAGTGATTTACATTATCTTCTGGCCAAGAGGCTTGTTAACACTTTTTGGCTCTCTTCCTTAATGAATGTTAATCTCGTTTCCCTTGAAGTGTTTTTCTTTAATCTGCATCTCCTTAAAGCACTAAAGTTACACTCTGTAGAACAAAGGTACAGGGTTATAACAAAGAAGGTACTTAACTCAAAGATCTAATGTTGCTACTTGTTTTTTCTATATATCAACTATATCAACAAATAAAAGATATGAAAATTTGGCAGCAAGTATTGGCTCAACAATGAAACGCTTAATCAGTTTTATTCTAATGATCTTGACACCTCGGAAACCCCTGCATTTCTAGGATGTTTTAAGCTTCCTGTGCCTCTCGTGGTTGGGAGACTGTAAACAATTCACAAGCTGTAAAAAGTCCAGGGGAACCTGTTAGGCAAGGTAGAGAGTTATCAGAGGGGGTTTTAAGCCGAGACATTCTTTTGCAGGAGACTGAAACCCTGAATTAACTTTTTCCAGAGAGTGTCAGAAAAGTAGAAAAGTACAATAAGGCAGGCAGATTCTTATTTTGGGGGGTACATGCTCAAGAAATACCAGGGGGAAACCCTGAGGCCTGATTCGCCTTGCCCATCAAGGCCTCTGCCACATGACCTTGTCATGGGTGGGATTCCTCACACTGGCTCCCGGCAGAAGGGCTTTGACAAAATTCAACATCCATTTATGATAAAAACTCTCCAGAAAGCAGGAATAGAAGGAACATACCTCAACATAATAAAAGCTATATCTGACAAACCCACAGCAAACATCCTCAATGGTGAAAAATTGAAAGCATTCCCCCAAGTCAGGAACAAGACAAGGGTGCCCACTTTCACCTCTACTATTCAACATAGTTTTGGAAGTTTTGGCCACAGCAATCAGAGCAGAAAAAGAAATAAAAGGAATCCAAATTGGAAAAGAAGTAAAACTCTCACTGTTTGCAGATGACATGATCCTCTACATTTAAAACCCTAAAGACTCCACCAGAAAATTACTAGAGCTAATCAATGAATATAGTAAAGTTTCAGGATATAAAATCAACACACAGAAATCCCTTGCATTCCTATACACTAATAATGAGAAAACAGAAAGAGAAATTAAGGAAACAATTCCATTCACCATTGCAACGAAAAGACTAAAATACTTAGGAATATATCTACCTACAGAAACTAAAGACTTATATATAGAAAACTATAAAACACTGATGAAAGAAATCAAAGAGGACACTAACAGATGGAGAAATATACCATGTTCATGGATCGGAAGAATCAATATAGTGAAAATGAGTATACTACCCAAAGCAATCTACAGATTCAATGCAATCCCTATAAAGCTACCAGCGGTATTTTTCACAGAGCTAGAACAAATAATTTCACAATTTGTATGGAAATACAAAACACCTCAAATAGCCAAAGCAATCTTGAGAAAGAAGAATGGAACTGGAGGAATCAACCTGCCTGACTTCAGGCTCTACTACAAAGCCACAGTCATCAAGACAGTATGGTACTGGCACAAAGACAGAAATATAGATCAATGGAACAAAATAGAAAGCCTAGAGATAAATCCACACACCTATGGATACCTTATCTTCGACAAAGGAGGCAAGAATATACAATGGAGTAAAGACAATCTCTTTAACAAGTGGTGCTGGGAAAACTGGTCAACCACTTGGAAAAGAATGAAATTAGAACACTTTCTAACACCATACACAAAAATAAACTCAAAATGGATTAAAGATCTAAACGTAAGACCAGAAACTATAAAACTCCTAGAGGAGAACATATACAAAACACTCTCCGACATAAATCAAAGCAGGTTCCTCTATGATCCACCTCCCAGAATATTGGAAATAAAAGCAAAAATAAACAAATGAGACCTAATTAAACTTAAAAGCTTCTGCACAACAAAGGAAACTATAAGCAAGGTGAAAAGACAGCCTTCGGAATGGGAGAAAATAATAGCAAATGAAGCAACTGACAAACAACTAATCTCAAAAATATACAAGCAATTTATGCAGCTCAATTCCAGAAAAATAAACAACCCAATCAAAAAATGGGCCAAAGAACTAAATAGACATTTCTCCAAAGAAGACAAGATGGCTAACAAACACATGAAAAGATGCTCAACATCACTCGTTATCAGAGAAATGCAAATCAAAACCACAATGAGGTACCATTTCACACCAGTCAGAATGGCTGCTATCCAAAAGTCTACAAGCAATAAATGCTGGAGAGGGTGTGGAGAAAAGGGAACCCTCTTACATTGTTGGTGGGAATGCAAACTAGTACAGCCACTATGGAGAACAGTGTGGAGATTCCTTAAAAAACTGGAAATAGAACTGCCATACAACCTAGCAATCCCACTGCTGGACATACACACCAAGGAAAGAAGAATTGAAAGAGACACGTGTACCCCAATGTTCATCACAGCACTGTTTATAATGGCCAGGACATGGAAGCAACCTAGATGTCCATCAGCAGATGAATGGATAAGAAAGCTGTGGTACATTTATACAATGGAGTATTACTCAGCCAATAAAAAGAATACATTTGAATCAGTTCTAATGAGATGGATGAAACTGGAGCCTATTATACAGAGTGTAGTAAGCCAGAAAGAAAAACACCAATACAGTATACTAATGCATATATATGGAATTTATAAACATGGTAATGATAACCCTGTATGCGAAATAGCAAAAGAGACACAGATGTATAGAACAGTCTTTTGAACTCTGAGGGAGAGGAAGAGGGTGGGATGATTTGGGAGAATGGCATTGAAAGATGAATAATATCATATATGAAATGAATCACCAGTCCAGTTTCGATGCATGATACTGGATGCTTGGGGCTGGTCCACTGGGACGACCCAGAGGGATGGTACTGGGAGGGAGGGGGGAGGGGTTCAGGATGGGGAACATGTGTATACATGTGGTGGATTCATGTTGATGTATGGCAAAACCAATAAAATATTGTAAAGTAATTAACCTCCAATTAAAATAAATAAATTTATATATAAACAAAAAATAAATTAAAAAATGAAATATATGAAATAGGTTATAAGAAATAAAATTTTAAAATAAAATGAATTATAAAGAGTAACCACTTTATCCTCTATATCTCCAATATATATTTGTTCTATGGTTTTCAGAATCCTTTTCCCATACTGACTGACAGTTATTTGTGTACATGTCAATTTTCTCCCAAATGAAGTAGCTTAAAACAATCACAGTCAGGTAAAACCAAAAGATACTTTTGAACAAGAAAACTGCTAAATGAGTTATACTGAAGATGAATATATGCTTACCTTAGAGAAGACCTCTTTAACTCTTAAGCATTTAATTAGCCTCTATATTAAACAATTACAAAAACAGCTATTTCCCCAGGGAAGTTTCTAACAAAAGCCTGTGTGGCCTAACAAAATCTACTTCTTGCAAACACTTCGATTTAGATTTGGTTCTTGAGGGAAATTTATGTAGGGGTCAAGGAGACTTTGAGAAAGGGAATCACATCTGTTGGCATAATTTTCAATTTAATATTATCTCTGATGGATTGAGATGATCTCAAGAGAGATCTGCTAATGGGGAAAAGAAAAACAGACTCCAAAAGGAACCACAATTGAAGAAAGAAGTCAGAACCAGGAACTTGGGCTCAACACCTAAGGCTATGAAGTTGATAAAGAAAAGTTAATTCTGTTCCCCTCATAAAATGGTCAATGTTTGAGAAGTATGCCTTAATGAAAAAGAGCTTAAGTTTTAAATGGTATAATCCTCAGAACCCAACAGGGTGCAACTACTGGGGCCAGGGTAGCAATTTGAGCCACCGAGTTTTTCATCACAAAGTGGGCAAGGTTGTATTCATCTATGATATTTAAATTTTCAACCATGCTAGAAGCAAAGGGACACCTGACATTTGAAAGCAGCACTGACTTCTTGTGACTAAATAAGTACCTCATTTGTTTAGACAACTTGAAAGAGAAAATCTTCAAAAATGCAATAGCAGATTCTCCTAATAGGGTTAAAGGTTTGCATCAAATAATTGGGGCAAGGAGGAATAGAGAGTGATGTAATAAAATTCTGGTCATTTTAAACATTTAAACATTTTTTAATTAAAATTTTAAACATTTTTTAATTAAATATTTGCTCATAATTCTACTGTTAACTTATTTATTGAATATTGCTGTTTGAAAAACAACTTAAATATAAGAAAAGGAGATAAGCAAGGATTTTTGATTTGGACATTCAGATTGGGAACATTATAGAATTTTTTAAAAGCTGTATTTAATGATAATGATTCATTTTGATATCTCTTTGCATATTAAGATTTATAGGTTTTCCCTCCTCATTATTGTATTTTTAATACTAGTACTATATTTAGTAATTAGAACTTCCATATAAAATTGTTACTGGAGATGATTTTGCTGAAATAAGTAACCAAAAATAAGGGCAATCAGAAAAATTAGGAGAAAGAAAGGAAGGAAGATGAAAAGTGAAAGTCTGTGTGTACATGTGAGCAAAAGATGTTTGGATAAAAATGCACTAAGCTTTTGCAAGTAAAAGAGGAATTTGGCAGTATGAAAGGCAGCCAAATATTCCTCAAGAGTGAATGATTACTAGCATTTCCACACATGGCTGTGGTGATGGGTATTTTTATACCAACGTTTCCACTGAGAACATTTGGAAAAACCAAAATAATGTTTCAAAATTTGTTGGAAGATACTACAGAGCCATTGTAGTTGAAGAATTTAGGGGGCAAAATCCCAGAGAGGGGGGGGGAAAAAAAGCACAGAAACCTGGCATTTGACCCTGCTTATCCTCAATAACCATTGGCTGCGTAATAAGCTGTAGCCTATGTCCAGGCTACAGGGGAGTAGAAAGCAGTGTCTGAGAAGCTAAGCAGACTTGGAGTAATCTCATGGAAGGTTGAATAGCACTGAAGTAAGCTCAAGAAGGGGCCTCTCTGGTGGCTCAGATGGTAAAGAATCTGCCTGCAATGCAGGAGACCCAGGTTTAATCCTGGGTCAGGAAAATCCCCTGGAGAAGGGAATGGCAACCCACTCTAATATCCTTTACTGGAGAATTCCATGGACAGAGGAGCCTGGCAGGCTATAGTCCCTGGGATCACAAAGAGTCAGACATGAGTACTAAGCAACTAACACTTTCACTTTTTTTTCAGGCTCAGGAAGCATCAAGAAGGTTCATAAGAAACACCCCAAGATTCCTGCTTGACCCCTCAATGGCTATATTGTAGATACAGAGCTAATTAAAAGTCATCTTACCTTTAGAAAAACTGAAATAAGATTATTGATCTACATGTTCCCTAGCAGTTTGCCAGAAGCAACAATAAGTTCTTGCTAAAGGAAGAAAAGATTATTCAGGGCCATAAAGAGCACCAAAATAATTACAACATCCAGCATCTAACCAAAAGCTACCTAGCATATCAGACTAAAATATCAAAATACTAAAAAGCACAAGGAAAAAGAGATAATAGAAACATGCCCACAAAAGATCCATATACAGGTTTTCCCCATTATCTGAAAGTAGAGCATTTCTGTGAAGCCAAAATAGTAAAAGTCATAGACGCAGTTTCCTAAGGATACATCTTACTAATGGATGCAAAAGATAAATCGAGATAAAGCACAGAGTTCTCAGAAACAGCTTGATGCTGAGATGCTGAGTGTAGTTCCCCAGGAAGGAACTTGGTTATACCATCTCACTGCTAGGGGTGCATACTGCTTTTAAAATGGCAAAACAAATGCTGAGAACTGCTTTTCCCTTTTGCCTGTTTTTGTGAAAGCAAAGTCCTCTTCAGAGTTCTTTTTGTTAGCAAAAGCAAGTACTAGTTTAGATCTTTTATAAAAGTTAAGTAGTGTAAACTTTCCAAAAGAGGTGAAATTTGTATCAAAATTATTAACTATGATGTTTAAATGTGTGCTATTAATATATTTAAGAAGAAGATTGAAAAATCAGCAGAAATTCAGAAAATATATTAAAGAACCAAACAAAAATTCTCCAACTAAAATTTCAGTAACTGAAATCAAAAATTTGAATTGATTTAATAGCAAATTAGACAGACATAGCTGAAGTGAAGAAAACAAGCCAGTAGAAAATATCTATACTGAAATAGAGAGAGAAAATAGTGGAATATACAAAAAAGATAAAAGAAATATAAAATATGGTGAAAAGCTCTAGCACATGTGCAATTACAACCCAAAGACCATATTAGAAAGATTAGGCCAAATATTTTAGAAAATTGCAGAAGACACAAAGCCTCAGATTTGAGATTTACTATTAGTTTTCTTGATACTTAAAGTATCTTGTATTCATTCACAAGGCAAATATTTTTAAATTATGCTTCTATAGAGTAATAATCATACCAATGACCATTATTCTATGGACTTCACACTGATTAATTCACTTAATGCTCACAAGAACTCTACAAGGTAGCTATCTTTATTATTCTGATTTGCAGTTAAGAACTGTGGCTCAGAGGTTTTAAGTCATTTCCCATGGTCATAAACTCAGTACGTGGCAAAATCAAGATTCAAATCCTGACATCTACTTCTTGAGTCCAGCTCCTAACCACAATGCTTATTTTAATGTATGATGAATGACATTTTATATGAAATTTTTTATCAAATCCTTCCCTGAGCAATTTAAAATCCAAATTAATTTTAATTGTAATTAATTCAGCAGGTCTTCAGTAGAAAAGTGCCCCAAAACTCAAATCTCTTAAAACAGTATGGCAATATGCTTTTTAAAATGATTTATGGACATTTAAAGTTAATTGCTTTAAAAAAAAATTCAACACTGATCTGAAGTTGCCAAGAAGCATATTCACTTTTTATAATTGGTAAATAATTTAAAATGCCTAATAATGTGATTGGTTCTATGTGCTGTAGTAAATGTTGCATCTAACTTATGTGCAATAAAATATACATTTCCATTTCATATGCTCTTCTCCAGTGAATTTGTGTATTAGGATACAGCTGCTGCTGCTACTGCTAAGCCGCTTCAGTTGTGTCCGACTCTGTGCGACCCCATAGACAGCAGCCCACCAGGCTCCCCCATCCCTGGGATTCTCCAGGCAAGAACACTGGAGTGGGTGACATTTCCTTCTCCAATGCATGAAAGTGAAAAGTGAAAGTGAAGTCGCTCAGTCATGCCCGACTTTTAGCGACCCCATGGACTGCAGCCCACCAGGCTCCTCTGTCTATGGATTTTCCAGTCAAGAGTACTGGAGTGGGGTGCCATAAGAAATCAATGAGATTACTAAAGTACCTCAAGCCACATCATTACATGATAGCTATAAAATATTACTTATTTGTGTATACAAAATATCCACATGATTGGAGTTTTCCCAAAGTATGAAAACATCTTCCAACATTGAGAAAGTGGATAATTGAAAACTCCGGGTATATGCAATTTTCTTGAACAAGAGGCAGACAATATGAGAGCATTAGGGTCTTTGTTGTTGGCCATCAAGTACCATAAATGTCTCAATTTTCTATCCTTCCACAGACTTGAGTAATCAGCTATGCCACTGGCTCTGTTAGTTACCATAAAACCCTTTCAACAAATCCCTTGTTGCATAGTTTGATTTGTTCTACTTTTACCAAGGGTAAATAAAACATCAAAAAGGGAAGAAACTTTGAATATTCACCTAACACCTTTGAATCTTTCTTCGTCATCACTAAAGTGAAGGAGAAATAATAACTGAAAATAATTATTATCATTTATTGAGTACTATCTATATACCAATCAATTTACAACTATTGTTTTAATTAATGCATAAAACACAGAGAGATTAGAACTCATCTGAAAGAATTAAGGGACCTACAAGCACTGGCTGAGAAGTGCATTGGCTAGTTGGAGATGTATCTATTAGGTCAAAAGCCAGGCTAATGCACATCCCAGCGTCAAACAAGTTAAAGCAACAAGAAAGTTATCTGAAACTTATTTCATTAAATACAATTTCAATTCATAAGAATAATAAATTAATGATTATTTTAGTGACTATCCAAAGTATCTAAATAGCAAATTCAATAGTAACAGTTAAAATTTATTGAGTACTTATTCACAGCTCCTCAAACTATGCTAAAGCATTTCTATATTTTATACCATTTAACCCTCACAACCACCATGTGAAGTAGTTGCTAGCATCTATATTTTACAGATTAAATAGCTGAGACTCCAAGAAATTAAGAGGTTTTCTCTAATGATTATGGATATAGATAGTTAGGCTCATCACTATTGATATAAATTTTTCTCAGGAGATTTGGTATTTATATTAATTAGAGCACAACTAAGTTACTGTGAGAGGCATAAATAAAACTGATTAATAAGATCAAAGTTTTATTTCTCAGTCACATAGAATCCAGGGCTAGAAGGAGGCCTCTACCCTTCTAAACACACCATTCCATCTCTAGGTCCCAGTGGTCTATCCTAATACTCCCTTCTGCCCAAACAAAGAAAAGAGAGTGCTTACCTTTTAAGGTGTAACCTAAAAGTTGGGCAAATATACCCTTGGCATATAATATGGAAAAGCAATTACTAAAATATTATGTCCATATTTCATTTTGCAATAGGTAACACCACGCACAGGCAAAACATGTGAATAAGCCTTTTGCTATGTGCAGTGTAAGAGAGAAAAGTCCCTGATGGCTTTTTATATAGTTTATTGCTGAAAAGTGTGCTACAGGGGATAATATTTTTATTTTGTAGTATATACTGGGACTAATCTTGATAGAGCAGCTTTTTTGTGTCTAACAAGGAAAAGCACTACTCAACAAGTTTTGAAAAGTGATACTTGTATGCCAATCCACCACATTGTCATATCCAGAGGAAAAAATTGTGAAAACTTTCATTATGACCACATTTCATCCACTGAGCATGTATATCTTTCAGTATATTGTATCAAGAAATTGACAATAATTACACAAGTAACTTTCCACATTGAAGCACACTGATAAACAAGGAAATTTTTCATTAACCAAACTCAAAATAGAATATGAGATGAAAAACACTTGACAACAATAATGCCTGGCACGATCATTTGAATGATTACACAGGGCTTGCTTTAGTGGCACCTCTCAGTGATATGTTTGGTATCTTAAAGGACCTAAAGCCATCAATTCAGCACCAAAATAGCAGAAATTTTATTGATGTAGACAAAAACAAAACAGGAGAATTTCTTAAATCAGTCACTCAGAAAGAATCTCACTCTTTCTTAGCATTTGAACTTTTTTTTTTTTTTTTTGGGCTGGAGAAAGAAATAGGTTAAAAAATAATTCAAGCAATTTACAAGCAACCTCCACATACAACAATAGAACAGATGTTCCCAAGTTGAGAAAAAAACAAAGAATGGATGAGGAACTAATGAATCTGAATTCCAAATGGAAAAGTTTCATTGACTCAGAAAGAAATATGATTTAAATATCCAGAGTGATCTAATAATTGAAACCTCATAATGCCCTTATTGTGAGATAAGATTTTCTACTTTAGTTAGGAATGTTAAGAATATAGAACAAAAATTGGCTGGATGAGGAATCTAAACTGCCACTCAAGCTAAGTATTATCAGACTTAATAGGTGTATCTTTGTGAAAGTCATCTTTCTCATGCCTAGGAAGTTGGCATAATTACCTACTTTAATATTATTTTTTAAATGCTGAAACTTATTGTTAATCTAAAATTGACTGTTTACGTATATATTGAATGTTCCTAAGAGTTATGTTTGAGAAAATCTCTTCTTAAATTTTTATAATTATTTTGCTTATTTAGGGAAGATGTACAGGATGAAGGAAACTTTGATTTGGCATTGAGTGGGCTTCCTAGGTGGTGCAGTGGTAAAGAATCCACCTGCCAGTGTAGGAGGAATAAGAGATTATAGGCTCAATCTCTGGGTCAGGAAGATCTTCTGTAGTAGTAAATGGCAATCCACTCTAGTATTCTTGCCTGGAAAATTCCATGGACAGAGGAGCCTAGCATTCTACAGCTCATGGGGTCACAAAGAGTTGGACATGACTGAGCGACTGAACAGACACACACACACACACACACACATACACATCAACATCTACATAAGCAGAAATAACCGAAGTACAAAAAGTTGAAAACCATACAGCAAAATTCAGAAAAATTTGAATTTGAATACTTCAAGGCTGTATATCATCACCCTGCTTATTTAACTTATATGCAGAGTACCTCATGAGAAACGCTGGCCTGGAAGAAACACAAGCTGGAATCAAGATTGCTGGGAGAAATATCAATAACCTCAGATATGCAGATGACACCACCCTTATGGCAGAAAGTGAAGAGGAACTAAAAAGCCTCTTGATGAAAGGGAAAGTGGAGAGTGAAACAGTTGGCTTAAAGCTCAACATTCAGAAAACGAAGATCATGGCATCTGGTCCCATCACTTCATGGGAAATAGATGGGGAAACAGTGGAAACAGTGTCAGACTTTATTTTTGGGGGGCTTCAGAATCACTGCAGATGGTGACTGCAGCCATGAAATTAAAAGACGCTTACTCCTTGGAAGAAAAGTTATGACCAACCTAGATAGCATATTCAAAAGCAGAGACATTACTTTGCCAACTAAGGTCCGTCTGGTCAAGGCTATGGTTTTTCCTGTGGTCATGTATGGATGTGAGAGTTGAACTGTGAAGAAGTCTGAGCACTGAAGAATTGATGCTTTTGAACTGTGGTGTTGGAGAAGACTCTTGAGAGTCCCTTGGACTGCAAGGAGATCCAACCAGTCCATTCTGAAGGAGATCAGCCCTGGGGTTTCTTTGGAAGGAATGATGCTAAAGCTGAAACTCCAATACTTTGGCCACCTCATGTGAAGAGACTCTGATGCTGGGAGGGACTGGGGGCAGGAGGAGAAGGGGACAACAGAGGATGAGATGGCTGGATGGCATCACTGACTCGATGGATGTGAGTCTGAGTGAACTCTGGGAGTTGGTGATGGACAGGGAGGCCTGGCTTGCTGCGATTCATGGGGTCACAAAGAGTCGGACACAACTGAGTGACTGAACTGAACTGATAGCATTATCTTATTTCTACTGTGTCAACATCCTTTAAATCAATGTATATGTTAATAGCATAATATCATAATGTCAGCTTTTGGATTTAATATTCTTCATTATTTGAACTTGTTTTCCCTCCTGACATGTACACTATTTTTACTGATTCCATCTTCAATTTTCTAACTAGTTTTGTGTCTTTGCACTAGTGAATTAAGCAAGAGAATCACGATTTAACTATACATCCTTCTTTTAACTATATATAAAGCTTTTCTTTATCTACCATACCCAGCACCATGTCATAGAAATGATTAAATTATTTTAGTAAATTTATTTTGTATACAACTATGATAACTCTACTGTGTTTTTTAGGCTTTTAAATTGCTTTACAGTTTTGTGTTAGTTTCTGCTTTATAACAATGTGACTCAGCTCTATATATACATATATCCCCTCCTTCTGGAGCCTTCCTCCCATCCCCTCTTTTCCAACCCTCTAGGTTGAACTGAGCACTGAGCTGAGTTCCTTGTGTTCTATAGTAGCTTCCCACCAGCTATTTTACACATGGTAATGTATGTATATCATTGCTGTGCTCTCAATTTGAGCCACCCTCTCCTTCCCACGCTGTGGCCACAAGTTCATTCTCTATGTCTGTGTCTCTGTTCCTACCCTGCAAATAGGTTCATCAGTACCATTTTTCTAGATTCCATACATATGCATTAATACAAGATATTTGTTTTTCTCTGACTTACTTGGCCATGCCCCACAGCATGTGGAATCTTACTTTACTGACTAGGGATCAAACCCTCACCCCCTGCACTGGAAGCATGGAGTCTGGACTGCCAAGGAAGTCCCCTTCCACTGTTTTTGATAAAAGTAAGTATTAAAGTATTTTTTTTTCTTATTTATGGGACATAGATGGTGGGCTTTTTTTTTTTTCATATTTACATTACTTTAGTGCATTCTGGACCCCCACACCAATCAAAAAAATAATGATTTAGCATCTTCTGTGACTTTCCCTACTTTATTCCCCCTATTTTCAAAACAATCATGTAGCAGAGATCCAAGGCTGCAAAACAAGATGAATTGAGAAGAAGATCATTAGAAGGAACAATGTGGCACTCATCATTTTGTGCTGTCACAACACCATCTGTGTTGTACCAGACCAGAGTAACTTTGACATGACAAATAAACCTCTTAGGGGAAATAGAGATTCTATTAATTGTTCCACTGTCTGACCAAACACTCTCCTCTAAAGCAACACAAACACAATTGTTATTATTGAATTAACAATAGCAATAAATTATAATTTTTAAATAACATTTTTTCTTCTGGATAAAAAATAAGATTTAAAATATCTCAGTCTCACTGGGGTGGTATAAATATATTAATGCAGTCTTCTAATTTTATTTATACCTCACCAGGGGTAGTGAGTCCAGAAATATTATTTTCTTCAACCTGCTTATAAATATTGTTCAGTGAAACTATATCATGTGTCCTCATGGTAGTCATTTCCCTCAACTGGAAAATGTGCTGAGGTTATTTATTCAAATAACTTTTGACTTGTAGGCACTGACCTTTTCCTTATCATTACTATTATTAACAACAACAGTTAATAATTAACAGTAATGACAGCTAAATGAGGGTTACTGAGGTTACCAGCTGCCCTGCTAACCATCTATGTGGATGAGTCTCACTAATCCTATAATTTTATAGATCAGGTGTTAGCCAATATTTTGGTATAGGGGTAGATAGCCAATATTTTTGGTATAGGGGTAGATAGCAAATATTTTTAACTTTGCCAACCTTACAGTCTGTCACAGATACTCAGTTGGTACTGTGGTGCAAAAGCTGCAAATAAATCAAATTAATGTAACTGTATTTCAATAAAACTTTATTACAAAAAAAGTTGAGGGGCAGCAAGCTGGATTTTGTCTGTGGGCCACTGTTTGTCTACCCTTGTTGTAGATGATGAAATTGAGTTTGAGCAAGATTAAATAACTCACCCAAGGTCACTAAGTAGTGAGGTCAACATTTGAAAACAGACTAGATCTGAGCACCTAAACACTGTTATACTGTCTCTAGGATTCTGTAGTCTTTTGCATCCTCAGTGATGGAAAGACAGAAAGTGTGAAAATTGTAACATCTTAACAACTGGCACTGAAATTTCTCTCAGAGAGGGAGTTTATTTATCCTAAAGTGGTCTTGATAAGTTACTTGGGGAAAGTTGAGGACCAAAAGGATATTATCAGCAGGCCTTACAGTAAGAGAAATGTTATGAATAGAAATTTTGAGGTACAGCATGAGTAAGTAGAGAGAAGAAATAGCTGAAGGTGTTATGGGTGATTATAGACGGAATTACAGGAAAAAAGTCAACAGATATAAATAATTTGTTATTATATATTTTTAACATTATGTTACCTAGACGGTAACAGTTATTATTCCAACAGCCTTTATAGAAAGATATTTTTCTTACACAATATAAATAAAGAATGGGACAGTCTCCAGGGATGATATATTACAGATCTAGCTCTGCTTCTCTGCATCACCTCAGCTCTCCCCTCCTCTACCTGTCAATTCTATTATTAGAAAATCTTCTCCATGGTAGCAAGATGATTGCCGGTAGCAACTGTGGTGATACGCTTTCTTGTTCATGTATACAAAGTAAGACAGGACAAAAAAATTCAATTTCCTAATTGTGGGGTAGATTTTTTTTCTTCCTATCCGAATAGGCCAACCTCCTTGAATGAATAAGTAGCCCAACCAGGGACTTCCCTGACAGTCCAGTGATTAAGAATCTGTCTCCCAGTGTAGGGGATGCAAGTTCAAACCCTAGTCAGGGAATAAAGATCCCACACGCCACGGAGGGCAACTAAGCCTGAGAGCCACAACTAGAGTGAGAAGCCCACACGCCAGCCCATGTGCTCTAGAGTCTGTGCCCCGCAACAAAAGAAACGAGTATGCAACTAAAAAAGCCGGCACACCCCAAGGAAAATCCAGTGCAGCCAAACCAAAAAATAGCCCACTGAAAGTTCCAAGTGTTTGGGATTTAATTATGAATTCCCAACATCATTCTCTGGAAAGAAGTTTGAATTTTTTGAGATTGGCTTATCAGACTAACCATCACATTAACCTTAACATGTAAACATAGTTAACCATGTTTAACTAACTGTACAGCTTCAAATGTGACCATTTCCCTTGAGTCATATGGGCTGTAGGGTGATAGATCACTATCTGAACAAAGCTGAAATTCTTTTAAGAACATAGAAGGCACACATTTCTAACTCATATGATCGCATACTTAGGTTGTTCTGGAACAAGACTAACTCACAACAAATAAGCCAAAAGAAACAGGGCTTGCCATTAACATCAAGCTTATCTTTGGCTTACAGCCTGTCCTATTGCACGATAAGTCAACAAACACTGAGGTTTTACCTTAGTCAAGCAATGTGGCAGACCTCCGTTATAAAGAAAAACTGGCAGGCACTTGTGGGAAACAAAACATAAATAGATATTTTGAAGCAATCTGGGAAGTGGATTTAGAGTGGCATACTGCTAGTGCTATGGGTGTACTCCAGACTGAAGGAATCAGAGAAGGCTTGTAAAAGAGATGGTTTCACTCTCTTTTATTAATTAAGAAAATTTAAAAATAAAGTTATATGACACATTTTCATAACATATATGAGGACACATCCAACAATAAAATATTTTATATTTTATATAAGAACCAGTGTCTTAAGAAATAATTTTGCTATCAATCTACAGTTTACAAATAATATGTATCAGTGAAATTCCTACTTATTAATAATTTTCACTATAGAAAGTAATCATTTGTGAAGAATAATGAGCAAGGTGTTAAATTATGGAACATCTTCAAGATTTGCACAAATTAGGAAAACAGCTTGAGGGTCATGAGAATTTATGGGACCAGTAGAGATAAAATCAAATCATAGTGATTCCAAAACTTGCACAGGAAAATATTGATTATGACTTAAGAAAATATCACTTCTGGTCTTGGATCTATGGTATGTACACAAAGAGGGAGTAAATTATTCAAGAAATGTGACAAATAATGAGGGAAACAAATCCTGAACCAGGAAAAACAAGGTCAAGTATAATTAAGGCAATTAAAAAGTGACAGTAAGTAAAGAATTCAGATCAAGAATCAGGAGGAGCAGTGACTCTCAGGAATCAAGCTCTCAGTAATAACCAGGGTCATTCTCTCTCTACACATTTTTTTTGTGTATCACTTTAGGGGCCTAGATAACATGGAAAGACAGAAACCAGTCTGGCTTGAAGAATCCCAAGAGGCATTTTTAACCATTTTATAAGGAAATATCATTAGATGGAGCCAAATATCTTAAGTATAAATAAAATATTTTTGACATACAAATTAGAGCATACATATTTCCATACTTGTTTTCACTTAATCTTTTTCAATCTGGCTCCCTAGTTAAAATGCCTAATATATTACCTGCCACACAGTGGTGGTGGTTTAGCCATTAAGTCATGTCCGACTTTATGACCCCATGGACTGTAGCCTGCTGGGCTCTTCTGTCCATGGGATTTTCCAGGCAAGAATACTGAAATGATTTGCCATTTCCTTTTTCAGGGTATCATCCCAACCCAGGAATTAAACCCAGATTTCCTGCAAAACAGGCAGATTTTTTACTGACTGAGCTACTAGGAAAGCCCTGCCACATAGTAGGCACAAATAAATATTTTTAATAAATAATTGAATATTTAATAAATGATTTCTGCTTCTTCTATTACCATGACAATCAACATTCCATAAATAATAGCTGTTAGCAATAAAGTCCTCTTTTAAGGTCTTTATCTTTTTTTTATCATTCAATTATGTTGGAATGTCAAAAGTAATCCAGATTCTAAAGCCTACAACTTTTCATGACTTCATAGTACCCACAAGCTTTTAATACCCTGATACCCTCAAGTAACATATGACATATGTTAGGTAAGAAAAAATTAGTTTCTTATCTAGGGAAACCAAAACAGATATTGTAGAGGAAAAAATTATGATATTATATATAGTATTATAAAATACCCACAACATTAAAGAATGTTTATGCATTAATAAAATATATTCAAATAATCAGATATTAATTTAAATTAATTAAAATAATTCAGCTTTGAATAACTAAGACTTCATGCAGTTTCTGACCAGGTTAGACAGAAAGTCCAAAACAGGTTTTGTGTTTTGAGCATTTTTCTACAGCAAAATTCTCTTAAGTCCATTTTATATTTTAGGATTCCTTATGCTTAAATGTTAGAATTCCCTGGCATTAGGACTCTCTAAGCAAAATAAGGACTAATATTCAGAACCCAGAGATCTCATAGATCCTGAGGTCAGAAAACAGTGGAAAGTCAAAGCCAGATATACCATCAGAAGGCAAAAAATTATTCATTTTATTGCTCCAATGGGACATAAGAGAGATCAATATTTTCCAATTCTGCCTGCATAATATGACCACTTGTAGAGCTTTACATGGACAAAGGAGCGTGGGAGTCACAAAAATGTTGGATACAACTTAGCGACTAAACAACAACAGCTTACATAGTACTGCTGTCCAGAGGCCATTCTCAGAGATTCAGTTTT
Organism: Oryx dammah; assembly: GCF_014754425.2. Classification (NCBI taxonomy): domain Eukaryota; kingdom Metazoa; phylum Chordata; class Mammalia; order Artiodactyla; family Bovidae; genus Oryx; species Oryx dammah. The sequence goes on from NW_024070186.1 coordinate 117,760,719, forward strand.
AATTGGTCTAGGTCTGGGCCAGAACCTGAACATTTGCTAAGAGCTCCATTTTTTGAGTGAGTGAAAGTCGCTCAGTCCTGTCCGACTCTTTGCGACCCTGTAGACTACACAGTCCATGGAATTCTTCAGGCCAGAATACTGGAGTGGGTAGCCTTTCCCTTCTCCAGGGGATCTTCCCAACCCAGGGATCTAACCCAGGTCTCCTGCATTACAGGCAGATTCTTTACCAGCTGAGCTATAAGGGAAGCCATAGGTAACTCCATGCTGCTGCTGCTGCTGCTGCTGCTGCTAAATTGCTTCAGTCATGTCTGACTCTTCATGACCCCATGGACTGCAGCCCACCAGACTCCTCCATCCATGGGATCCTCCAGGCAAAAGTACTGGAGCGGGGTGCCATTGCCTTCTCCGGGTAACTCCATAGGTAACTCCAATATGGGAATACTGAGATATAGGCATAATTAAAGTCTAAATAAGCAGTATCAGGAATGAAGAAATGGGAGTTAGATATTTTTAAAATATACCACCTACTATTTTATTATTTGTTAGTATAATTAATTAGATGTATTATGGTCAGAAGCCACAAGGCAATGTTTGTCAGTATATATCAATGTTTGCAAAAGTAAAAACTCAGAGATGACAATTTTGGTCACTGGATAACAACATGAAATACAAATATCTTCCTTTTTCTCTCACTAAAATCTTTGTTAGCATTTTCAACGTTTGAAGGATTTTTCAATATTAAAAGATGTGATATTTTATTGTGGAAATCAATATAGTTCTTTCAGTGAAAAGATTCCTTTCCTCCAATAATAGCACAAGAAATATTGGGAAAGACTGGACTAATTCCTTTACAAATCACTGGTCAATCTATTCATACCACTGCAAAGAGTTGATGACATGAAATTATCGAAATGTCTCCAAAAACTTAAGAGCTTAAAGGAAATGACTGTCTTTTATTTGAACTCATCCATTACATCAATTTACCTGAAAATTAAACACAAACTTTTTGACCTAAAGAATGCTGATAAAGTGAAAATCTAATCAATGGGATTTTACCAAAGCAACTGCATAAACATTATATGGGGCTGCCCCAGTTGTAGGTATTTTTAATGATCAATGGTCTAATGAGATTTCTTATAAAGTACACTTATATGAGGGCTGCCCTTGTGGTTCAGTTGGTAAAGAATCTGCCTGCAATGTGGGAGATCTGGGTTCAGTCCCTGAGTTGGGAAAATCCCCTGGAGAAGGGAAAGGCTACCCACCCTAGTATTCTGGCCTGGAGAATTCCATGTACTGTATAGTCCATGGGGTTGCAAAAAGTTAGACACAACTTAGCAATTTTTACTTCACTTCACTTCACACCTGTATGAAACTTACAAATAACAGTTTACACATATTCTGAGTCTGAAATTAAATGACAGAAAACTTTCTGAGAAAAATGATAAACAGCATAAACATACAAAGACAAAGACAAAGAAACACAACAGTAGCAATATTTGGGGAGCTAAAAAAGCACTTGAGAGAGTGATAAGCCAAGCCTACAATGTGGGATCAAGTCTTAGCATGTAGAGGCACTAGCTATCTTCCAGGACTACCCCAGGGGATGAAAATAAGTTGTTGTTCCTTTTCAACCCCAGTAGAAAATGGTACTTCAGAAAATGGATCCAGAGAGAACCTAAACTTGCCACTGATAATATACCACTCCCAAATGAGTTTTGATCCAAACTTCTCCATCTGGAAACAAAAAGGCCATAGTTGGTATAGATTTTTAAAAGAGTTTTTCTGCCCATGGCCATTAAGTTATAATTGCAAAATTTCATATTCAATGTATTCTAAAGAATTACAACACTTGGATTCTTTGCCTTATATCAAAATTTGTGTTTGCAAAGTTAAGGAAGGGAAAAACATTGTAGCAGTTAAGACTGGAATCCAGAGTCAGTAGAATGTGCTACTGATTTGAGGACACATCCAACAATAAAATATGTTTGAGGCTACCCCCAAACATCTCCTGTTCTGAACTCCCTACTTGGTGGAGAAGTACCATTGAGAGAGACACAGGTTCTGGGCAGTGGCAAGCTCTGCCTTACCACTCCAGCCTGTTGCTTCATCCTGATTTGGGTAGTAAATTTAAGCCAAGGGAATCAAGCTGAGACCTGAGAGACTTAGAAGGTACAAGACCTGCTAAGAAGCAGAAACTGCAGAGCAAGGATCCAGATGCAATTTCTAACTTTATTTACTGCTAAAAGATTTCCAACAAATGAAATTTACAGGCAACTATACATAGACCTTGGAAGCTTGGGCTTCCCAGGTGGCACTAGTGGTAAAGGAGTGTGGGTTCAACCCCTGAGTTGGGAAGATCTCCTGGAGTAGGAAACAGCACCCCATTCCAGTATTCTTGCCTGGAAAATTCCATGGGCAGAGGAGCCTGGTGGGCTACAGTTCATGGGGCCACAAAGAGTCAGACATGACTAACTGACTAAGCATGTACTTAGAGCTTAAGAGATAGAGGGTAAGAACAAAAAAGAAAAAGGAGGGAAGGAGGGGCTAGAGAGAAGAAAGGATGGAAGGAAAGAAAAAAAAATACTTAGGAGTGAGAAACCCCAAGCCTGGTGAACAATGGTACATGATTATTTAACTGAGGAGGCAATCCACATGGTCACAGTAAGATTGTTCTCTAGAGGCAGACCATTCTTCAGCCAGTGAAGCCTCATTAATAGCTCTTTAGATATGTCTATAAGGAACATTGGAAAATGAAATTTTCCCCATTGGCAGAATCAGGACAACAAAATATATGATCAAGAAACTCACTTTCTGGAAAGCGAGTCAACCTATGAATGAATCTTAATGTTCCAGCCTAGCTAGATAATATGATAATAGCTAATGCTAGTGGGAAATTCACTTATCATATCATGTTCAGGCACTGTGTTAAGGTTTTATTGACTCTCAAAACAATCTCATTAGATTGTTTCTATCATTATTTTGTGGAAAAGAAAACAGGCTTACAGAAGGTAAGTCCATTGCTCAAACATAGAAAACATGTGATAGAGTCAAAATCTAAACCCAAAGAATTTGACTCCAAAGACAGTGATCATAATTACTCCACTCTAATGAGTATAGTGGTTTGGACCTTTGACAACTCATGATTCTTCACCTTTTCCCCCTAATTCTATGGTTCCTTGCTGTTAGTGATTTTGCCCCTCAGAAGATATTTGGTAATGTTTGGAGACGTTTTTCATCATGATGACATGAGGAGAAGGTGGAGATGTGCTACTGATATCTGATGGGTAGAGGCCAGATATGCTGCTACACAGTCCACAATGCACAGATCAGCTCTCAAAAGGAAAGAATTATCCAACCCCAAATATCAATAATGACAAAGTTGAGAAACTCTCCCTTTGCTGAATGGAAATCTTCTTTGCACGCTGTGAGTATCAGGTGGTCAAATATACCATTCAATACATAAATTGCCAGCCCGTGAGAAACCACACCTGGGCTTGATAGAGATGACATCTCATCTCCCAAGAGTCTAGATTTAAGGTTGAATTAAGCAGTTTTGATTGTTACCCCTTGAGGGAAAGGGTAAGAGGGTTTGTGATTATATATGAAACAGTTGGACATAACACATAGTCCTTTAAAAATGATACATGTGGGAAAACAGATGTGGGTGCTGTGCATTCATTCAGAGAGTAGGTTCTTACGGGTATTTGTTAGTTTTCTTACCTGTAACCTTTCCTCCCCCCTTAGTGATAAAGTCTTTGTCTTTCCAATTGAACTGCCAACGATAGTAGCCTACCTTTCTAGTCAAAAGCTTGAAAACACATGATCCATAGCTGTATCTCATCCCCCACCCCAGAGACTATTCCAGGGATGGTTACATGGCTAGCTTAGTCCAACAAGAGTTTCTCCCTAATATTTTTCTAAATGAACATTTTGGATAAAATCCTCTCCTCCTCTCCAATCTCTGATCTAGAGAAACGTACTTATACAGAAGAGTCTAAAAGACGAGCCTATAGCCACAGAAAGGTAAAAAAAGATTCTAAGAGAAAGAAACCTGGCAGCTTTGAGCCTCCAGGTCCCATGTCTGAGATCTGCAGAACAGTCTTCCCTTCTTTTATGAATTATGTCATTTTCTTCCTTATTAAAAAAAGGTTGTTTTCCTTAAGTTAGATTTCTTTCTATTATTGCTCAAAGAATCTTGGTGAATACAACATCCTATGGGTATGGCTTTTCACAGAATACTAACTGAACAATTTTAAAAGAGATTTTTAGAGAATCTTTTCTCAGTATAAAAGTTCTGTAATTCTCATGGAGCTTGTCTTAGCTTTGAGCATCATCAAGCAGAATTAGCAAAACATTTTAAAAGAAGCCAAAACTTTATTCACACATTCTGGACACTACAATGCCCTTTAGGCCATTCTCAAAAAAATTTATTTTGGCGTCCTCAAATCTGAAAGTTTTGAGCATGCTATAGATACAATGAACCACTTAAAATTCCTCCTATCTCCACCCTGCAAATCCTATATTAGAGCAGATTTTACAGTTCTAAAACTAGTTTTCAAGGTGAAAGATGTGTGGATTGTTATAGACAACAGCTGCCTAAAGCATAATCTCAGTTTTCCTCCATGTTATGAACTGAATTATGTCAGCTCCCAAATTTTTATGTCAAAGCCTTAATTTCTAACATGACTATTTTTGGAGAGAGGTCTTTGAGGAGATAATTAAAGTTAACAGGGCCCTGATCTGATAGGACTTGTGTCTTTATAAGAAGAGAGAGATCTCTCTCCTTCAAGAAGGCCACCATCTACTAACCAGGAAGACAGGCTTTACCAGAAACCAATCATGATGACACTTTGATCTTGAACTTCTAGTCTCCAGAACTGTGAGAAATTTTCACTGTTTGAACCAGCCAGTCTGTGGTTCAAACCGAACAGACTAATACACTCCATGACTTCTGTTTCTGGCTTGTTCGTTACCACTTGCACATATGTTGACACTTATCTTTATGTATATCAGCTTGCTCATTCAATAAATGTTTATTGTGTATTGTATGCTAGAACTTGTCTCAATTCCAATGTTGTTGTTCTCTGCACTGAGATTCTATGGAAAAAGCAAAACCAATAGAAGATTATAGATATGGATATATAAACATAAATTATATATTTATATATACATATACACACACACACACATATAGTCCATGGGGTTGCAAAGAGTCAGGCATGACTGAGCAACTAACACTTCACACACATACTGAAGTGTGAATTCCCTTTCCCTTCTCCAGGGAATCTTCCTGACCCAGGAATTGAACCAGGGTCTCCTGCATTACAGGTGGATTCTTTACCAACTGAGCTATCAGGGAAGCATATGTGTATATATATATAATAGGAATTGGCTCATGCAACTGTAGAGTCTGAGAAGTCCCACAGTCTGCCACCTGCAACCAGGAAATCCAGTGGTATAATTCTGTCTGGGGCCAAAGGCTTGAGAAGAAGAGTACCATTGGCATAAGTCCCAGAGTTCAAAGGTTCAAGAACCAAAACCTACAATGTCCAAGAGCAGAAAGAGATAGATGTATCAATTCAAGAAATAAAGAGAAAAAATTCACCCTTCCTTCACCATTTTGTTCCATTCAGGTCCACAAAGAACTGGGTTATGCCTACCCACTTTGGTGAAAGTGAAAATGAAATTCGCTCAGTAGTGTCTGACTCTTTGTGACTATACAGTCCATGGAATTCTCCAGGCCAGAATACTGGAGTGGGTAGCCTTTCCCTTCTTCAGGGTATCTTCCCAACCCAGAGATCGAACCCAGGTCTCCTGCATTGCAGGCAGATTCTTTACCAGCTGAGCCACAAGGGAAGCCCAAGAATAGTAGCCCTTTTCCAGCAGATCTTCCCAACCCAGGAATCTAATCAGGGTCTCCTGCATTGCAGATGTATTCTTAACCAACTGAGCTATGAGGGAAGCCCCCACATTGGTGAAGACAGATCTTTTACTGAGTTTATTGAATCAAATACTAATCTCTTCCTGAAATGCCCTCATGGGCACATCAGAAACACTCTTTTGCCAGTTATCTGGGCATTCCTTAGCCCAGTCTAGTTGACATAAAATTAGCCATCACATTTTCCAAAAGATTCTGAAATCAGATGCTCCTTTCCCTAGATCAGAGACACTAGAATTAGCCCAGCTTGTTTCCACTGTTCTCCTTTCTTTATAACCACCAAATTAGAGAGCTGAGCAATATCCACACTGTAGCCAAAGCAGGTCAAAGAATTACTTTCTTCCATTCCTAGTCCTCTGTTAAGAAGGAGAAGGAAAGGAAATAACATTTATGGAAAAATTATGCTAGATGTTATGTGCACTTTATTTTACTTAGCAAATATATAGGAGAAAAAGCTTTGGGAATTGTAATTGTTTAAAATTATTTTATAGAATTAGAATTCAAACTACCAGCAATTTATTTTTAAATTTTAAATTTAGAAAGTTGGCTTTAAAAATTAGACTTATACTTTCTCAACAATAACAACTTCGACCTCCTTGACATTTCTACAGAGCCTATTGTGCACTTTAAAATTCCATCTTGCCTGAGCTGCAACTTGGCTTTTCCAATACCTCATGTAAAATTGAAATACTAATGTAACTCAATGGTCCAAGCTGGCTAAAATGGAGATGAACAACTAGCTGTAACAGTGGCTCAAGGCAATCAGATACAGCATCTAAAAGCACATATCATCTACAGAATTAAAGCAGTTTAGAGCTTTTTAGCAGTCTTCTTGAATTTTTAACTTCCATAGCATCTGCCACTTTCTCTTCAATTAGTAGATGATAAATAGCATAGCAGTAACCTTGAAATCTGTTAATTTTGGTTTTCTCTGTTTAGTTTTATAAGCATTGTGGAATGTTCTACCCTATGTGCATATGAGCATGATTTAAAAATATGTAGTAAGTATATTCAAGTACAAATCCTCAGCTCATAGGACAGTACTTATAGCTAGAAACAAAAACAGCAATACATTAACACATGCTCAGTATATCTCTGTCAACAAGTTTAATTTAGATTCCCAAAATATTCATCCTTGGGCAAAAATGCCAAGAAACATTTTAGGTTTTGTTAAAATTTCTGGAACTCGTTCAAAATTTCACAAGTCCTGAATTCTACTAAGTGATATTTTCCTTCCTCTTAATCTGTTTGGGTTGCAAAGGAAATAACTTTTTCCAACATATTTCTAACTTAAATCTATGTTTTATGCTATGCCAACATAATTTCTCAACTTGGAGAAACAGCATTTCTGTCTCTAAACAGCTCAAATGCAAGCAGTAGCTGTTCATGAAGCCTTTGGAGATGACATGCTTGGTCCAAAGGGCAAAATTAGAAACAAATTTAAGTAAGGAGAAGCCACATGACACAGTATGTTCTTGAGTAACTGAACTCTATTTAAAACCTCTCATCTCTTTTTTAGTGGATCTACAAAGGAATTGGACTGGTATAAAGACTGCAATGCATCTATGTTTATAAGTTTGTATGTGTGTCTTTAATTTCCCAAGAATAGTTTGCTCTCAATGAGCTAAGATGTGGATAAGTTGAAAAAAAAAAGAAAAAAAGTTAAGATATGGAGAGGGAGAAAAAAATAACAATGCAATTTTTGAAAGCTTTAAGCATATAATAATTTCCCCAAAATGCTTATTTGTATTTGTTTAAATACATGTCTTTGTTTTAAATGGCAATTGTATTCGTTAGTTCTGATTGTTATAATGTAATACCATTGATTGGATGGCTTAAACATGAAAATATATTTCTCACAGCTCTGGAGCTATCTGAGGTAAGGCCTGATGGAGTCTTTCTGGTGAGAACTCTACCTAGTCTGCAGAGGCCACATTCTTACTGTCCCTTCACAGGGAGAAGTAACAGAGAAAGTCCTCTGGTGTCTCTTCACATAAGGACACCAATCCTATTGTATTAGGGCCCCACCCTTACAACCTCATTAACTTTAAATTACCCCAATAAAGGCCCCATCTCCAAATACAGTCACATTGGGAGTTGGAGATTTCATCTTATAAATTTAGGGAGGGGTGGGAAATACCATTACAATTGGTTCATGATAGAAATATTCTACCCACCAGAGCAAATCAATCTCTGTAGAGTGGGTTTGATTTGACCTAACTGACAGCTGGGAAATTGTCAAGTGGACAACAGTTTAACCCGAATATTCTTGTACTTTTCCTGTAAATCAAAAGGAAGAACAGACTACTTGTTAATACTTAGCATTATGAGAACTTTCCCACCCTGCTTTGTGAAGATAGTAAAAACTGTTCAGCACAGTCTCAACAAAATCCTTTTATATAAAAACCTATAAACACATGATGCATGTTGAACATCTCAGTATATTAATTTTTTCAGGCCATTGATGTTCCAGACAGATTATCTTAGATGCAGGCTCAACAAAAAATACCTACAAAAGAAGAAAATCAAATAAATATTTTCTGAACCCTTATTATGTGAAAACATTACCAGCCATAATAAAAGGACTTTTCCACAAGATCTATACGGCTATTTCCAATAGTTTGTAGCACTAATAAACACTATACATCCAAAACTTGGTATAATGATTATACTGTTGCATGTAAGGCCTTTCTACTGTGCCCTTTATTACTAATATAAAATAAAAGGGATGTTGCTGTAAGGAAAGAAATGGATCAGGCAGTCCTATATGTGACACTCAAAAGAAGTACAAGTTCTCTAAAACTTTGCTTTGAATTTCAATAACTTCATCTTCTCTGTTTCTCCTTTCCCACAGTACAAAGGCACAAAGGCCTTTCTATTGTAATATCCCCAAAGCTTGCTTCATGAGAAGCAAACATGATTGTAACTTTATCTGGGTTCAAACTCTGAAGAACACTCTTTTCTTAAGTCTTAGTTCTACATTAGTTAATAATATGAACTTGAGTTAATCATTTTGCAGCACTCTCATATAAAAATCAGGGTTTTGAAAGAGAAAATAAACACAGATTGCTTTCAGTTGTGGAATGCTACAATCTAGTTTTTTTAATTTATTTTTAGCCCACTTAACATGTAGTGACATTAGCTTATAGAATTTTCTTCCCTACATTATGGCCAAAAGCTTCATAACAACATGTCAAAAGTTTAATACACCCTTGTAACTGTTTGCCTTTTTTTTCCCCACCAGAGAGAAAGTAGAAAGATTGTGCGGTAGGAATTGAAATTATTTTCCTCTCAGGCACTATGTGAATAAGAATTAAGTTATTCAGTAACCCAGGTTCTCAGTGCGCTGACGTATCTCAAGGGAGAGCCTGGACATTTTAATTGCCTCTGTTACACAAAGCCTGCTCAGCTTGAATTGTCAGAAAGTGCTACAGTGGTTTTACTCAAATGTTTCTGAGGCCCCAGGGTTTCTCTGTACAATTACTGATGGAAGCTCAAGTTCTAGGACTGGGTTTATGTCAAAGATCATATTTTCTCCCCTGTACATACCCAGGCTCTAAGAATGAACTTTTGTAAATGTTTATTTGTTCCCTTTTGAAAAACCCTAAAAACTGAGAATTCAGTAATGAATTAAAATCACATTCCACAAAATGAAGTGTTTTTCCCTGTCTCCAGATTTTGCATATGCCACATTTTTCAATCTTATTATTCTCAATATTTGCTTTCACTTTCTGAATGTTTCCTGTGGTAAGACATGGCATTTTGTCCTTGAGAAGTGAGTGCAAGTTACTATATTTTCCTTCTTAGCCGTCTCATGAGACAGGCCATGAAATGCCAAGAATAATGTAAACTATATAGGAAAATACCATGACGTACTACACCTAGAAATATCTCAGCTTAATAGGTGTTGTGCCATTAACGGTGAATTTTATGAAGGTAAGGAGATGTAAATCTGTCATGTAGACAAAGATTTACAGTAATACCCACTTCAGTGGATGATTTTCATCACAGTTAGGACTGTCAGGCAACTTGCGTGTTTTCTCGAGTCTCTTAAGTTATGAAGGCCTTCTTGTATTAATCCAAGGTTGGTATCTTGACCTTCCTGGAGTCGATGCTGATGATGTAGTTTGCCATTCTTCCTTTGCATTAGCACTGATGTGATTTTTAGTCAGTGGGGTGGAGTTTTAGTTAAATAAAAATGATTGAAAACACTGGTTGGAACAATGTAATTGGCAATAATTTTCTACAAATAATGCTTTTTATTTTCGTTAGAGTGTTAATGTATATTTTTATTACTCATATCTAGACATATACTTCATTTTCAAAAGATACACCAAGTATATTAATGTAAAGTCACTGGAAGGCAACTCTTCTTATTCAGTAAGCTAGTCACAGGTTTGGAGGATATGATTACATTAGGAAAAGAACCACAACTAAAAACAAATGTTCTAGTCGTAATTTTAATGAAGTAAATTATTTTAACAGAAAAAGTACATAAGAACTTTCTTAGCTGTTTTGGTTACAAATTTAAATTTTTAACTCAATATGCTAAATAAGTATATGATTATTTTTTAAACCCATAGTCCACTCTTGTCTCTCTATGTACTTGGATACCACAAAAGATATGAGATATGAGATACGATTGTAACTTGTATATATATGTGTTAAAATATCTTAAATGGGATTTCTAGGATATTGTCTACCTTGGGGTCCTAACATCATGAGTTTATAAGTTACTCATTATATTGTACAAAGGTTTAAAGTAAAACTACATGCATGTATTTGATATGTGCTCAGTTGTATCCGACTGTTTGTGACCCTTTGAACTGTAGCCCGCCAGGTTCCTCTATCCATGTGAGTCTCCAGGCAAGAATATTGGAGTGGGTTGCCATGCCCTCCTCCAGGGGATATTCCCAACCCAGGTATCAAACCTGAGTCTCCTGTATCTCATTGCTTTCTCTAGCCAAGATACAAAGGCATGGGGAGGAAGATTGCCAGCCCCCTATACCAGTTACTACTCGCATGCATTATCTTTGTTTTTATTTTTATTTTTAAAAATTTTTGATATAAATTTATTTATTTTAATTGGAGGTTAATTACTTTACAATATTTTATTGGTTTTGCCATACATCAACATGAATCCACCACAAGTATACACATGTTCCCCATCCTGAACCCCCCTCCCTCCTCCCTCTCCGTACCATCCCTCTGAGTCGTCCCAGTGCACCAGCCCCAAGCATCCAGTATCATGCATCGAACCTGGACTGGCAATTCATTTCATATATGATACTATACATGTTTCAATGCCATTCTCCCAAATCATCCCACCCTCTCCCTCTCCCTCTCCCTCTCCCACAGAGTCCAAAAGATTATTCTATACATCTGTGTCTTTTCTGCTGTCTCACATACAGGATTATCATTACCATCTTTCTAAATTCCATATATATGAGTTAGTATACTGTATTGGTGTTTTTTCTTTCTGGCTTATTTCGCTCTGTATAATAGGCTCCAGTTTCATCCACCTCATTAGAATGAATATAGTAAAGTTGCAGGATATAAAATCAACACACAGAAATCCCTTGCATTCCTATATACTAATAATGAGAAAATAGAGAAATTAAGGAAACAATTCCATTCACCATTGCAATGAAAAGAATAAAATACTTAGGAATATATCTACCTAAAGAAACTGCTGCTGCTGCTAAGTCGCTTCAGTCGTGTCCAACTCTGTGCAACCTCATAGACGGCAGCCCATTGGGCTCCCCCGTCCCTGGGATTCTCCAGGCAAGAACACTGGAGTGGGTTGCCACTTCCTTCTCCAATGCATGAAAGTGAAAAGTGAAAGTGAAGTCGCTCAGTCATGTCCGACTCTGTGCGACCCCATGGACTGCAGCCTACCAGGCTCCTCCACCCATGGGATTTTCCAGGCAAACTAAAGACCTATATATAGAAAACTATAAAACACTGGTGAAAGAAATCAAAGAGGACACTAATAGATGGAGAAATATACCATGTTCATGATCGGAAGAATCAATATAGTGAGAATGAGTATACTACCCAAAGCAGTCTATAGATTCAATGCAATCCCTATCAAGCTACAGTATTTTTCAGAGAGCTAGAACAAATAATTTCACAATTTGCATGGAAATACAAAAAACCTCGAATAGCCAAAGCAATCTTGAGAAAGAAGAATGGAACTGGAGGAATCAACCTGTCTGACTTCAGGCTCTACTACAAAGCCACAGTCATCAAGACAGTATGGTACTGGCACAAAGACAGAAATATAGATCAATGGAACAAAATAGAAAGCCCAGAGATAAATCCACACACCTATGGACACCTTATCTTCGACAAAGGAGGCAAGAATATACAATGGAGTAAAGACAATCTCTTTAACAAGTAGTGCTGGGAAAACTGGTCAACCACTTGTAAAAGAATGAAACTAGAACACTTTCTAACACCATACACAAAAATAAACTCAAAATGGATTAAAGATCTAAACGTAACACCAGAAACTATCTTTGTTTTTAAAACTAAATTTATTTATTCTTTACAAGATGTGTTATGATGGGGATAAAACATATTTCCTCTATAAGATACTGGATAATCCATTCTCAACTGAGGGAAGTTGGGTGAAATTTCCCAGATATTAATATACGTAATACCATTAACTAAACAAATTGAGTTATTCATAAAGTCCATCACCTGGTGACTGCATGACAGTCAGCATAAAGGATACAATATTTTCAAAGATTTGGTAGTATGTTTTAAAATATTTAAGATTTTATTTAATTTTTAGTTATTGAGTTTTATGAAACCTAATTAAAGTTTTTCATAGAAAATGAATGAATATTGTTACTAAAGAAGACATAGTATTAACATAAGTAGTTAGCATCTTAAAATTCAGTTTTCGTGTATTCAATCCAATCCCCAGAGGAAAACATGTTCATGCTTACATATATGTTTTAGGCACTAGTATTTCTATGCATTTAGGGATTTAGTCCTGATGTCTGCTATACATCAGTTTGTTTGGGGATATTTAGGATGAACAGAAATAAGAAAGTATAATATAACAAATTCTACTTATTAGTCATCTTGATAATTTAGATTTACATTAAAAACAATTTATTCTTCCTATGTTCTATATGCATAGCTTCCATGTTAAGCACTAATTATTTAAATTTCTGTATATCCAATGAAGGAAAAGAATAAATATTCATGAAAATATATGTATACATTTTCTTTCATATTTAAATAGAAAGAAAAGTGGTATAAAAAAGATACAAATATGTTCTACATCTATTGTCTCATGAGAAGCACCAAGAGAAAAGGATTTCATATTTAAATTAGAGTACAAAATGCAGCTTGTTATGCCTTATTTTAGAAATTCACAATACTCTATTTGCATTTCAAAGTTTCTGAAAAATTATTCTGTAAAGAAACCTGTGTCACTAAGTTTAACCCAGAGCACTGCCAATTCATTTAGCCATAAAGCTCCTTTGTCAAATATACTATGAATATTTTGAAGTGCTACTCTAATTAATGTCATTTAAAATTTTGATATAAATATGGGCCTCTGAGACTGCTTCATAGAGAAAATACTTAAAGTTAGTTTAAACGTATATTACACAATCCTAAATATTTTATTGGACCTATTGTTCAATTGAAAGATTTCTCTTCAAACTTAGGATGCTACTATAAACTCTTCCATCATTTCTGTATAATCTAAAGAATGCAGTGCTATAGCAAAGATTTCACAAACATCAATAAATGAAAAATGGAAAAAGGAACTATATTGTATAAACCTTTCCTTGATAACTATCTTCAAGCTATCAACTTAATCAAAAGCAGGAAATAATGCCACATAATTAGCAAGGCAAACAGAGAGTTTTGCTTTATGTCAATAATGCCACTTCCATTTATAAGTGGTAAACCTCTAACCACTATTCATATTTCTCCATCCTAACATACCCACAAAATTCCAAAATTCCATTTTTATATTAAGGAACCTATATAATCTAACAGCAACATTTAGAATATACAATTTTGTACTAAAATTTAATTTTGAATTTTATTTTAACCAAAAAAAACTGTCAAATTTTAAATAGACTAATAATTTATTAGTAGATATTCCTAAGGCTTGACTCTAAGGAGTCCAGGGATTCTATGTACCATCTGCAATTTTATGCTATGAATGTGCGTGTGTATATATATACATGTGTATATATGAATACATATTTTATATATATATAAACACTTTTTATTGTGAGAGACTTTATAATCTTCATAGTGTTGAAGCTTCAAGAGGCCTAATAAACTACAAAAATATTTCAAAGCTAAGTTCAAAAAAACCAAAAGATAGACACAGGAATGAAGTAGATAGGTATTCCCAACTTATCAATAATAAGTTCTTTGAAGAATGTGAAGATTAAGATCTGTATGGTAATCAAAGGACTAGCCTGTGAAACTATGCAAAATGGAGCTCCTGAACTTAATACCACTTAGTATATGGGAATACTAGACCACCTTACCTTCCTCCTAAGAAACTTGTATGTAGGTCAAGAAGCAACAGTTAGAACTGGACATGGAACAACAGACTAGTTCAAAATTGGGAAAGGGGGTACATCAAGGCTGTATATTGTCATCTTGCTTATTTAACTCATATGCAGAGTATATCATGTGAAATACTGGGCTGGATGAATCACAAGCTGGAGTCAAGATTGCTTGTAGAAATATCAATAACCTCAGATGATAACACCATTATGGCAGAAAGCAAAGATGAACCAAAGAGCCTCTTGATGAAGGTCAAAGAGGAGAGTAAAAAAGCTGGATTAAAACTCAACATTCAAAAAGCTAAGATCGTGGCAACTGGTCCCATCACTTCATAGTAAATAGAAGGGGGAAAAAATGGAAACAGTGACAGATTTATTTTCTTGGCCTCCAAATCACTGTAGATGGAGACTGCAGCCATGAAATCAAAAGACGCTTGCTTGCTCCTTGGAAGAAAAGCTATGAGAAACCTAGACAGCATATTTAAAAGCAGACATCACTTTGCCAACAAAGGTCTGTATAGTTATATGGTTTTTCCAGTAGTCATGTACGGATATGAGAGTTGGGCCACAAAGAAGGCTGAGACAAAGAATTGAGGCTTTCGAACTGTGGTCCTGGAGAAGACTCTTGAGAGTCCCTTGGACAGCAAGATCAAACCAGCTAATCCTAAAGGAAAACAGCCCTGGATATTCATTGGAAGGGCTGATACTGAAGCTGAAGCTCTAATACTTTGGCCACCTCATGCAAAGAGCTGGCTCTGTGGAAAAGATCCTGATGCTGGGAAAGATTGAAGGCAGGAGAACAGGGTGACAGAGGACAAGATGGTTGGACAGAATCACCGACTCAATGGACACGAGTATGAGCAAACTCTGGGAGAAAGCAAAGGGCAGGGAAGCCTGGCATGCTGCAGTCCATGGGGTCGCAAAGAGTTGGACACAACTTAGCAACTGAACAAGTGAAGAAGTCACTGGAAAAAGTCCATTTAGTAATATAGAGAAGAAATGGAAATGTACCTATATTTGCCAGGGCTCTCGATGGGACAGATTGGTAATGATGATGATAAGGACAATAAAAATACTACTAATAAAGTCTTCCCTGGATATTTACCATCATAAATCCCTTTGCCTGTGATTAACCAGCATCATAGTTGGGGAAACCTCAAGCTGAAAATTTTAAATGGTCCCAAATTCTTTATACACACTGGTATCCAGTAAAAGGAAATGCAAATTCTCTTTGGAATTCTGCCTTCAATCTGGGCCACAAATTCCTATAGATTAACTACAGTTCACAAGTGTCAAATAAGCAAGGAAAGATGCCATCATGAGTGAAAGTCAGTTGAAACAATAAAAAACAATTTTAGGTTTCCCAGTGACTTCAGAAGATGTAAACATAAGGTAAACAATGTAAAATAACGACTGATGAAATTTTAAAAAAAATTAATTCCCTCTTTGATTTCTGAGTTCCATTATGTCCAACTTTTTTACCTAATAAAATTTATCACAGAATATATGATCAGATACAGAGGCTGGCAAACTATTATCCATAGGTCAAATCTGGCTGTGCCCATTCAATTACATATTGTCTATGACAGCATATGAGAGATTTGGATACAGATCTTCCTTGTCTTATGATGGAATTATGATGGTCCCAATAAACCCATTGTAACTTGAAAATATCATTAGTCAAAAGTTCATTTAATATACCCAATCTATGGAATGCTATAGTTTAGCCTAACCTACCTTAAATAAGCTCAGAACACTTACATTAGCCTATAGTTGGGTAAAACCATCTAACACAAAGCCTATTTTGTAATAAAGTATTAAATATCTCATATAATTTATTGAATACAGTAATGAAAGTGAAAAACAATGGTTTCATGGACACAAAATTGTTATTTGTATGTATATTGGTTATTTACCCTTGTGATCACGTGATTGACTGGGAGCTGCGGCTCCCCGTCATGGCCCAACAGCATGAGAGAGAGTTCAAAAAAAAAGACAAAATTAAAAATTCAAAGTACAGTTTCTAGTTGAGTGTGTATTGCTTTCACACCATTATAAGGCTGAAAAATAGTAAATAGAAACATCATAAGACAGGACTGTTTGTAGACATAACCAAAAATATGTGATTCTCAAAATCTAAAATGCTACTGTTGCTGTTCAGTCTCCAAATCACCCTTTTATTTCTGACCAACTTGTACTCAAACTTGGGCAGAAATGAAAGTTAGCAGTTTGCTTTATTCTTGATGATAGGCCTCCATATTCCAGCCTACCTGAATTAACTGAATCCTCCTAAAATCCCTTAGGACTTTGGGCATATGGGTGCCAATGATGGTCAAGCCATTACACATATTGTTGACATTAGATATTTTAATTTCCAACTCTTAGAGATTTCCTGGTCATTTTATTTTTACTTATTTATAACAATCTATTCTGGTCAGATAATTTAGTCTGCATGATTTCCTTTATTTTAAATATTTTTAGACCGGGGTATCTTCCTCCCTTTTCAATTAATGGTAGTAGTTATCTCAGGACACTGGAAAAAAACCAAAGTAATAAAAAAAAAAAAAAAAGGCTACAGGTTATGAGTCAAGCTGTAGCTTTAGCTAGTTTCCAGTAAGTTCATTCAACAGAGAAAATTCTATTATGAAATAGAGTTTGTAGGAAGAATTCTTAATTCACCTGGCATCTGTTTCTCTTCTCTGCAGAAAACAATTCAAGTAAATTCTCCCAAAATCAACCACTAGTCGACATGCATTATGGGAAACAGTATTATTTTCTTGCTCTAAATCTCTTTCTTGGGGGATAGTATAATTGCATCCATTCCTGGGAGACCTTCCCTTTTGCCACTTTCTCTACCTTTCCATTTAGTACTTGCTTTTAGCCATAACTTCCAGGCCACGGTATGGTTCTCTAGTGCTTACTCATAAAGCAAACAGTAACAATAGACTTGTCAATGTCTCTCCTATGCCCCATTTCCAGGAAAGTATCATAGAATCTTTCTGGTAAAGGATCACAGACTACCTTTACAGTATACCAATAGACTTCATTTACACTTAGCCCTGTTTTGGTTTTATGACATAAGGTTATAACCTACTCCCAAAGTATCTTTAGGAATGTGCTCCAAGTTAATGATTGAGATAGCAGGTCTCATGCAGTGATACCTTTCTCTACTGGCATGCACAAATTTGATTTTAGTCCCAGGATAAACAGAGCAGAAAAAAGCCAAAAGTATGTGCATTCTCTGCTTTACCTTCTCATATTTAATTGAGTAAACAGTCTTTCAAAACTTGCCCCCATCTATTTTAAATATGAAATGTTTTAATTTCCCATTCCAACTTTTAGAGAACATAGCTCAACACGTCAAAGAATGTGATATATTCATGTAATGTTACATTTTCTTGTTCTTTCTCATACATCAGTAGCAGTAAAATGTTTTGTTGATCGAAAGAAACATATCTTGGTGAGTCAAAATGAAAGAATTTTCTGTTCAAAATTTAACTGCTTCCCTACAGTTTCTTCTCTTTCAGGATAAGCAAAGCCTAGAATATATGCACATGTATAATTCCAATTAGCCTCCATTTGTAGCCCATAGGAAGGAATTGTATTGGTAGGAAACCCACACAGTCCACTTGCCAGTTAGAGGGAAGGGAGAGCTTGCCTTCAGGAAATTCTGCCTACAATCATGCTTGGGTGATTTCTGTCCTGTGGAATTTGGTTTCTTTCAGTGCCAAGGAAATATATTGTTATCGGACCTGACCATGCATGACATGGGCACCTGTGTGTCATTTAATGAAACAGGTGATCAGATCTAGGGCTCTAGCTAAGGCTTCACTTTTCCTTTTCCTTCATACTTCATTTCTTTCAGTGTTTTGTTCAATTAAGAACTGATCAGAGACATCTCCGACTACTTTGTGTGAGAAAATTTTACTCTCATTACCGTTTCACACAGGTGAAACGGATGGTGTTGCCACCATCCCCAACATACTCTGTCTTATCCTGCTTTATTTTCTTCAAAAATATTTTATGAACATCTAACATATTACAATTATTTTATTTGCTTATTACCATTCTCCTCAACAGAATGTGAGCACCATCCCAAAGGAATGTGTTCTTGTCTTTTGCTCAATCATTTGTGCCTTAATGCTTATAGGGTAAATATTTGAAATTATAGTTGAAAAAAAAATAAGTGCAGGAATTTCTCTAATTGAAAATCACCCTTACAGATTCATGAATGAAAATCACAATAGATGTTACCAAAGCCTGTACTCCCACTGGCCTAATGAAAACCAAAACCTCTCCAGATGTGCATCCATATATGCATGTTTCAGCCCTCGTATAATGCCCCAAAATGATGTCCTTTTCATTACAGGGGACTGGAATGCAAAAGTAGGAAGTCAAGAAATACCTGGAGTAACGGGCAAATTTGGCCTTGGAGTAAAGAATGAAGCAGGGCAAAGGCTAATAGAGTTTTGCCAAGAGAAAGCACTGGTCAGAGCAAGCACCCTCTTTCAACAACACAAGAGAAGACTCTACACATGGACATCACCAGATGGTCAACACTGAAATCAGATTGATTATATTCTTTGCAGCCAAAGATGGAGAAGCTCTATACAGTCAGCAAAAACAAGACTGGGAGCTGACTGTGGCTCAGATCATGAAATCCTTACTGCCAAATTCAGACTTAAATTGAAGAAAGTAGGGAAAACCACTAGACCACATAGGTATGACCGAAATCAAATCCCTTATGATTATACAGTAGAAGTGACAAATAGATTGAAGGGATTAGATCTGATAGACAGAGTGTCTGAAGAACTATGGAAAGAGATTTGTGACACTGTACAGGAAATAGGGATTAAGATCATCCCCAAGAAAAAGAAATGAAAAAAAGCAAAATGGTTGTCTGAAGAGGCCTTACAAATAGCTGTGAAAAGAAAAGAAGCCAAAGGCAAAGGAGAAAAGGAAAGATATACCCATTTGAATGCAGAGTTCCAAGGAAGAGCAAGGAGAGATAAGAAAGCCTTCCTCAGTGATCAATGCAAAGAAATAGAGGAAAACAACAGAACGGGAAAAACTAGAGATCTCTTCCAAAAAACTAGAGATACCAAGAGAACATTTCATGCAAAGATGGGCTTGATAAAGGACAGAAATGGTATGGACCAAACAGAAGCAGAATATATTCAGAAGAGGTGACAAAAATACACCGAAGAACTATACAAAAAGATCATCACGAACCAGATAATAATGATGGTGTGATCACTCACCTAGAGCCAGCCATCCTAGAATGTGAAGCCAAGTGGGCCTTAGGAAGAAGCACTATGAACAAAGCTAGTGGAGGTGATGTAATTCCATTTGAGCTATTTAAAATCCTAAAAGATGACGCTGTGAAGGTGATGCAATCAATATGCCAGCAAATTTGAGAAACTTAGTAGTGCACTCATCTCACACGCGAGTAAAGTAATGCTCAAAATTCTCCAAGCCAGGCTTCAACAATATGTGAACCATGAACTTCCAGATGTTTAAGCTGGTTTTAGAAAAGGCAGAGGAACCAGAGATCAA
Source organism: Oryx dammah (assembly GCF_014754425.2). NCBI lineage: Eukaryota > Metazoa > Chordata > Mammalia > Artiodactyla > Bovidae > Oryx > Oryx dammah. The sequence goes on from NW_024070186.1 coordinate 117,780,765, forward strand.
ATTGCCAACATCTGCTGGATCATCAAAAAAGCAAGAGAGTTCCAGAAAAAAACATCTACTTCTGCTTTATTGACTATGCCAAAGCCTTTGACTGTGTGGATCACAACAAACCGTGGAAAATTCTTAAGGAGATGGGAATACCAAACCACCTGACCTGCCTCTTGAGAAACCTGTATGCAGGTCAGGAAGCAACAGTTAGAACTGGACATGGAACCACAGACTTGTTCCAAATAGGGAAAGGAATACATCAAGGCTGTATATTGCTTATTTAACTTATATGCAAAGTATGTCGTGAGAAACACTGGGCTGGATAAAGCACAAGCTGGAACAAGAATGCCAGGAGAAATATCAATAACCTCAGATATGCAGATGGAACCACCCTTATGGCAGAAAGTAAAGAACAAAAGAGCCTCTTGATTAAATTGAAAGAGAGGAGTGGAAAAAGTTGTCTTAAAACTCAACATTCAGAAAACTAATATCATGGCATCCAGTCCCATCACTTCATGGCAAATTGATGGGGAAACAGTGGAAACAGTGAGAGACTTTATTTTGGGGGGGCTCCAAAATCACTGCAGATGGTGACTGCAGCCATGAAATTAAAAGACACTTACTCCTTGGAAGGAAAGTTATGGGCAACCTAGACAGCATATTAAAAAGGAGAGACATTACTTTGCCAAAAAAGGTCTATCTAGTCAAAGCTATGGTTTTTCCAGTAGTCATGTATAGATGTGAGAGTTAGACTATAAAGAAAGCTGAGCACTGAAGAATTGATGCTTTTGAACTGTGGTGTTGGAAAAGACTCTTGAGAGTCCCTTGGACTGCAAGGACATCCAATCAGTCAATCCTAAAGGAAATCAGTCCTGAATATTCATTGGAAGGACTGATGCTGAAGCTAAAACTCCAATACTTTGGCCACCTGATGGGAAGAGTCAACTCACTGGAGAAGACCCTGATGTTGAGAAAGATTGAAAGCAGGAGGAGAATGGGGTGACAGAGGATGATGGTTGGATGTCATCACCAACTCAATGGATACGAGTTTGAGTAAACTCCAGGAGTTGGTGGTGGACAGGGAGTCCTGGCGTGCTGTAATCCATGGGGTCACAAGAGTCAGACATGACTGAGCCACTGAACTGAACTAAACTGATAATATTTCTTTATGCTATATAGTTTTTCTCTAGTGATGGAGTATGCCCTTAGTGGTTTATATACCTTTTTACTATTTCCAAACCCTTTCAGGAAGGCATATCTGATCTATAATATTTTAAACTCCCCCATAAATTGGCCCTTTTCTTCCTTTATGTAAGTTTGTTTCTGGATCTGTCTTTACTTTTACTTTGATTTATGGTCCGATCTTTATTTCCCTAACATATTTCTCAAGATTTTCCCTGTGGGGATCCAAAATAGGTAAAGTGAGTGAGTTCTAGATCTGCTACAATCATTTATTGTTTGAAAGAAGCTTGTCCACTGAAGAATCTAAGCTACTCCATTTTGTTAACAGAAAAACTCCATTTTGTAAAGTTCTGGGAAACGAGCCTTTGGAAATCCCCTGACATCACCCCACCACCCACAAGCCAATCGGACCCCAGACCAAAATCTCCTGACTTAATGCTCAGGAACTTGTGGTCTACCTGGACAATAGGGACCAACCAAGAACCAACACACAACCCTTCAAAAGAAAGTGACCAATCAGATGTCCCCCTACCTAGAAATTCTTTTTTTCCATGTATACTCCTTATAAGCAATGTAATCCAAAACCCGGGGCTCCTCCCTATAGCCACTGTGTCAGTATCAGTGGGAGCCCCAGCTCAAGCTTGGTAATAAAAACTCTCTTGCTTTTGCATGGGATATCGGCTCCCTGGTGGTCATTGGGAGATTTCGCGACTTGGGCATAACATCCACCTTCGCCTCCCTGAGCATAACATTAGTTAACTGCATGGACCCTGTAGCCAAACCACCTAGATTCTAATCCCAAATCTACAATTTATTAACTGCATTGCCATTGATACGTTACTTAACTTCCCTATACCTCAACTTCCACAGCTATGAAATAAATTATAATAGTTTATCTATCATATAAGATTATGTTAAGGATTAAGCCACTTAATATGTATAAAATGTTTGGTACAACACTTCAATATAGTAGCAACTCTATCTGTGTGTGTGTGTGTGTGTGTGTTCAGTCACTCAGTTGTAACTCTTTGTGACCCCGTGGACTGAGCCCACCAGGATCCTCTGTCCATCAGATTCTCTAAGCAAGAATATTGGAGTGGGTTGCCATTTCCTCCTTCAGGGGAATCTTCCCAATACAGGAACTGAACCCACGTCTCCAATGTCTCCTGCCTTCACAGACAGACTCTATCTCTGAGCCACCTTGGCTGACCCAGAAACTCTACATGCTGTGCTCAGTAGCTCAGTTGTGTTCAACTCTTTATCCCATGGACTGTAGCCTGCCAGACTTCTCTGTCCTTGGGGGTTCTCCAGGCAAGAATGCTGGAGTGCGTTGCAATGCCCTCCTCCAGGGGATCTTCCCAACCCAGGAATCGAACCCAGGTCTCCCACATTGTAGGTGGATTATTTACTCTCTGAGCCACCAGGGAAGCACAGTTAGCTATTTCTAATATAATCCCATGTAGAAGCTATTCTCTCAGACAAACATCTTAACCAGGCTTGGGCTCGCTCAATCGACCTTAGTTCCACCATACTCCCATGTGGTATCTCCCTTCCTTTAGAACATTGGTTCTCAGATGTATTCCTTGGATCAATAGCATGAGCTTTACCTGCAACTTATTAGAAGTGCAAGATCTTAGACTCTTTCCCAAGCCAACTGATAAAAACTCTAGGGTGGGATGAGTCAATCCTTTTTAACTAGCCTTCCCTGTGATTCTAATACAAGCTCAAGGTTTTGAAACCATAGATTCCTAATTCAATCATTTTAATTATATTTTCTCCATAAACAAGCAGTAACCCTATAACTTTATCACCTTGAAAATTATGCCTTATTTTTCTCTAATGCTTATCTTCTTAACTTTCACTTTCAAATCTGTTCAAATTTTCTGATACTAGATGGTGTGGCCATTCCATTCTTCTGTGAGATAGTTCCCCAATCACTCATTTTGACCCTTAGGTGCCACTTTAGAGATTATGATGAAAGTGGTTGGGATGTGCCTTGACCACTAAGATTTTTAAAAGAGTGCTTCTAATGTGCAGCTGGGTTGAGCATATTGAGCTACACTCTTTTTGGCACAAGTGATTCTGAAATCTCTTTGTCCAGATATTAATTTGAGAACAATGTTTCCCTGCCTTCCCTGTTAATTTAAATTATTTGGCCCTTAATAAAAATACACATTCCATGGCCACATCTCAGTCCTGGCAAATCAGAATCTCCAAGAAAGCCCCAGGAAGTGATATTTTTTATTTCTTATTTATTTATTTTTGAAGTGATATTTTTTAAACAAGTACCCCCAGGTGATTCTTCTCATTATGGAAATTTAAGGAAGAGGGCCCGTGCTTGTGCTCAGCCTCTTCAGTCCTGTCTGACTCTTTGCAACCCTATGGACTGTGGCCCACCCTCTCTGTCCATGGGATTCTCTACACAGGAATACTGGAGTGAGTTGTCATTTCCTTCTCAGGGCATCTTCCCAAGCCAGGGATGAAACCCACATCTCTTGTATCTCTTAAGAAACAGTGATATATTAAAAAGAAATAAATATGTATGACTCTTGTTACTTTTAATTGAGGGACAAGAATACTATCTAGATCAGTGCACTGAATCTTAGTCTTCACAATTTATTATCTCTGCACTCAATAATTATGTCATAAGCCAAATGATGATTCTATTTAAATTTCCAAGAGAGGAAGATATGTGATTTGGATTTATGTTTTAGAAAGAAAATTAAATTTCAGAGCAGTTTTCAGCAAGAATGAAACCTAAATTCCCTGCTAATCTTGAAAGGTTAACCTTGTTTGCTCAACTGGAAAAAATGACCAAATTCACCATCCCATGTATAAAAACTCTCACTACTACTCTGAAAAAAAATTTAAATTAAAATGAGCATTTAGTTTAAAAGAAAAAAAAAAAAACTTTATATAGATATTATAACCTTACTGGTGATATGATAACTAAATACCAATTAATTACTAGAAAGTTAGCATTATAGAGGTTAAATAATCATTTGGCAAGAAAGATTACAAAATCCAAATTAAAACACCAAGAAATTTAATTTGTCAAAATTACCATAAAACTCGCACAGTGTTTCTTTGGAATTAATAAGACAGAACTCAGTGTGGTAGTGACATTACAGGGTAACTTTATGTATTTCTAATATAATAAATGTGCTTCTATCAATTAATACACAGTTTTAGTATTTAACTTGTAATGGTTATCTTGCTAAATGACAAGAAGTACATTCATTAGGTTATGTGATTTAATTTATTATTATAAAATTTATTCAGCTTTATAGATTCTTAAAATAGCTGAATTCATTTCACCAGATTTAGGACTCATTTAGACAATATAGCTTCTATGTTTTGCTTGAAACTTTAATCTTACTTGAGACCATTTGACTCAGGCAAAATGCATCTGTAGCCAGGCTTAACAATCATGGGTACCTAAAGATAATCTGATACTTTCTCCTTGAATTATTCAACAGCTATGACTGTATTAGTCTGTACAAATTTCAAAATAGGGAGGGCTCAGAAACCATCTATCTGTTCCAGCCTGCTGCTGCTGCTGCTGCTAAGTCGCTTCAGTCATGTCTGACTCTATGCGACACCATAGACAGCAGCCCACCAGGCTGCTCTGTCCCTGGGATTCTCCAGGCAAGAATACTGGAGTGGGTTGCCATTTCCTTCTTCACTGTTCCAGCCATCAAACATTAAAGCATAATGAACAGACTATAATAATAATTTGTCCAAGCAGCTTTGCTCAAAATTCAAAATATAAATAAGTGACATAGATAGGATAGTTTTGACCAGAGAAGAAGCAATATAGTTGTGCACTTTTTAATACTGGGCTGAAGGGTCCCTGGAATCCTGGTGAAATCTGCTCTGCTTACCTTGATAGCCAGTTCTACACACAACTTGTTCCTACCAAAATGACTCAAGCCTTCTACCTATTTCTAATGTAATAAATATGCTTTTATAAATTAAATACACAGTTTTAGTACTTAGCTTGTAATGGTTATCTTGCTAAATGACAAGAAGCACATTCACTCGATTATGTGATTTAGTTTATCTTCACAAAATTTATTCTGATTTATAGATGCTTAAAATAGCTGAATTCACTATGTTTTGCTTCCAACCTAATGTCCCAATTGTCGTAGTTCACCTTTCCATCCAGGCTTCCCTGGTGGCTCAGATGCTAAAGAATCTGTCTGCAATACAGGAGACCAGGGTTAGACCCTGGGTTGGGAAGATCCTCTGGAGAAGTCAATAGCTACCCACTCCGGTATTCTTGCCTTGAGAATTCCACGGACAGAGGAGGTTGGCGGGCTACAGTCCATGGGCTCGCAGAGTTGGACATGACTGAGTGACTAACACACACACACACACCCTTCCACCCAAGTGCTCCTCTTCGTGTCCTAGTTTCCTTTCTCTCTTCCGGGTGACAGCTAATCTAATTAACTAAGCAGCTATAATTAAATCCACTGTGTTTGCTAAAACACTGATTCTCACGCTCTAATCACACTTGAGGATCTTGTCAAAATGCAAATTCCAGGGCCTGTGATTTTGCAGTTTTGTTCTGCTTCAGGAGCCTGTTGAGCCAAAGATCACACTTGGTGAGTAGTAAGAAGCTAAAGGTTGCTCTTTTCCTTAAGGTAAGTGCTGCTTTAACTTAAGCAGTGTCTTTTTCAGTCTAGTCCAAAAATTCAGTGCCTCAGAAAAATGAAGCATTCTTGGCTCAATTGCAGACCTACTGAATCTGAATCTCTGTGGAATGAACCCAGGAATCTACAGTTTTAATAATCTCCCCATGTGATTCCTGTATAGATCAAAGGCTGTTACAAGTTCATCTCCAATCTCATTCCTAAATCTTCCAGGTCATAGCTATGCATCTTGAGAGCTGTTCTTTACAGATTTGGCCCCAAATAAAAAAGCAAATCAAATAGTGGAGGCAGAAAACAGAATGACAGGTTAAGTGAAAACTCATTTGGGGAGAGTAAAACATGCAAATCATCCATAGAGCCATGAATTCATTCTAAACTACAAAGCAGCCCTCTAGTTTCCTCTGATGTGGACACATTGGAGATTACATAAAATTTTTTGTAAATAAAGTTCTTTTGTGCTACTAGCAATAGCGGAAGTGCTTACCACAGCATGTGAGTCTCTGAGTTATCTCACTTGGCTATCTCCAGCTTGCCAATTTTCTCTTATTGACATTGCTTCCAATTGCCAATACTTGGTACCACATGGCAGGTGCTAAGTCATTGCCAGTAATTACATGCTTCAGTAGAAGCTCAGAGCCTACATGCTCAGAAGCATGTAAAAGCTGTCATGAACATGTAAAAATCAAGACTCAAGCATGGGGCTTCTCAAAATATCTACATGCAGCTTCAAACTGCAGCGTTTTAATAGAAGTAAATATACTCCAAACTGAGCAGCTTTCTCCTAAAAATGTAAAGATTAAATGTATCCAGGTTAGTATTTTATGGAAACATCACCAAAAAAAGGTATAAATGAAATGACTTTCTGAAAGTACAGCATTGAAACTAGCCCACAAATATATATAGACCTCATGTAGCACTTATCCTCCATTAACACTGCCTCCCCTTTTTCCCAAAGGGAAGTCACTGATGAATAATCCAACTCACTAGCTGAATCTAGAAGCTTACTACTGCGCAGATAAGTATGTTTAGTTTATTGAGATATTTCTAAGAAGTGATACTCTGGGTGATATTTTCAGATATTACTTTGCATTCTTCAAAGAGCTTGCTTTTAAGCATGGTGTATTTTGTTGCTCAAAGGAGAATGTGGAAGACTTCACAAATTCTGTACAGAGGTATGCAATTTAAAACTTCAACATTTTCAGGAATGCGTAAGGATGTAAGTCAAAATTAGCTTATTCTAAATCATTCTGCCTCACCCTTCAGTTCAATTCAGTTCAGTCGCTCAGTCATGTCCGACTCTTTGCGACCCCATGAATCGCAGCACTCCAGGCCTCCCTGTCCATCACCAACTCCCGGAGTTCACTCAGACTCACGTCCATTGAGTCAGTGATGCCATCCAGCCATCTCATCCTCTGTCGTCCCCTTCTCCTCCTGCCTCCAATCCCTCTCAGCATCAGAGTCTTTTCCAATGAGTCAACTTCTCACCCTAGGGAAAATCAAATAGAAGGAGAATTCTTTGACATCAGGGAAAAGAAATACTTATTGCTATATCTACATGTGACATATATGGCAAAGATAAAACAGAAGGAGAAAAGGACACAAAAGTTAAAAAAAGAAAAGTGAATCCAATTAAAATAAAATTCCAATAAATTAAAACCTTGAACACTAAATTTTCTTAATACATTTGATCCTAAGAAACTCTTTACTTTTACTCCTTATTTTAACTCCATACTTCATTTTATAAGTGGAATGCTTTCTTTAATGTATGTTGATAAATGGAAATTTCATTCTGTTTTAACAAAAATTAAAAATAGTAACTAATATCACTTCTAAGATGCAAAACTACACTGTGGGGGTGAGATTATAAACTATAAACTATACTCTCAAGACGATGGTGATCTAATGCCTGGGAAGTGGGGAGAGGGTTAGACAACCATACAAATATCTATATTAACAATCAATGTAAGTGATATAAGAGGGTAGAAAACATTAATGTGGTTGAAAAGGGTGATACCATAGGGTTGAGAAATCAAGGACTCCTTCAAGCAGTAGATGCTTTATGACTGGGACCCTGATGCTTGTGCAAGATTTTAGAAGGATTAATTTAAAAACTAAGATTTAGGAAAAGCTACAACAAAAATAGAAAGTTGGAAAGCATAGAATGTTTTTGGCCAAATATGTATATATATTTCTTTTGGGTTCATATAAGAAAGAAGTGAAGAGGCAGCTGATAAATTAGTAGGGAACTATGTCATGGAGGCACTTGACTAGCAAGCTAAGGACCTTTTTCTTGATTCAACAATGGAAAATCTTTAAATGCATTAGAGTAAATAGACATAATTTGTCTTTCTGTATGATGAATTTGAATACGGATTAGACTAGGTAGAAAGTAACTATGGAAGAGCTGTCTTGGAGATACACAGGAAGAGAAAGCCAAGGAGGATCAGATGGATAGGATAGATATTGAAGAGACACAAACTATGAAACTTGATAATAGGGTGGATGAAAAGTTTAACCACAGAGCTAAGCAGGAGGTATAGGAGAGGGAGGGCTTCCCAGGCATAGCTATGTAAATAAAATACGTGAGTGACTTTGCTTCACTAATCTTGCTGCTGCTAAGTCGCTTCAGTCGTGTCCAACTCTGTGTGACCCCATAGACAGCAGCCCACCAGGCTCCCCCTCCCTGGGATTCTCCAGGCAAGAATGCCGTTTCTTTCTCCAATGCATGAAAGTGAAAAGTGGAAGTGAAACAATAGGAACTGAGCTGGTATATAAACAGACTGTATAAGAAATATTCCTCAAAATTTTTTGCCTGAATGTGCTTATATCATTTCAGTTTTTAAGCAATATTATACATGTAAACATCTTTAGTACAGTTTTATATATGGGACGTTCATCCCTGAACAATTAAAATTCACTGAGTAATTAATATTGTACCATTGTTAGTGCATTTTTATGACATGATAAAAGTGATAAAAGTTAGCTATAGTTTGGTTGACAATAACATTTTCCTAAAATATTTATGCTGTCTCAGGCACTGTGTTAGAATTAGAGGTGTCAACATTGAAAAAGAAGCTGGCTCACTTTAAAGAAATTATTGTCTGAAAGAGTAGAACAGCCATTTAAGTATAACACAGCTTGAGAGTTCAGGACACAGTGCAACTGTAGACTAACGTTGAACACCTAGCACTGGTTTGATAGGTCAAAGAAAGCTTCTCAGCCTGATCTTAAGGGATAACTTGACCAACTGAAATAAATGAGGCAGACATGAAAGAATTTCTCAGCAGAGGAGGTGGCAGTGAGAAACAGAAAGAATTGTGGGTGTTAATAAGGAAGAGGACTATAAGGAGAGGATGATGAAGAAAGGTTTATGTGAAAGAATTTGGGATTTTACCCAGAAGGAAAGGAGTCATGAAATCTTTAAGCAGTCAAGAGGCTTAATCACATGTGCATGTTACAGACGTTACTCCAGGTGCAAAGCAAAGAAACAAACAGACTGGATTGAAAAGAGAAATTGGCTTTGAGGATATTGTAGAAAATGAAAGGAGATACTAGTGTATTTAATTAAATATTTAAAAGGGAATATAAGTAAAGTATACTAAGACATAGCAGAATGGGTAACAGGATAAATGAAGGTGATAAGAAGATCTAAGATAATGCCAAGATCCTTAGATTGAGTAACCAGGGAGATAGTTGATGTATTCACTAAAATAGGGTGGGTAGGAAAAGACCAACTCTGGAATTATTGAACTTTATGTATATTGGGTCTTCCCTAGTAGCTCAGTCAGTAAAAACAGTCTGCCTGCAATGCGGGAGACCCAAGTGCAATCCCTGGGTCGGGAAGAGCCCCTGGAGAAGGAAATGGCAACCCACTCCGTATTCTTGCCTGGAGAATTCCATGGACAGAGGAGTCTGGTGGGCTACAGTCCATGGGGTCACAAAGGGTCGGACATGACTGAGTAACTAACAGTTTCACTTTCTTTCTATTGGCAACTGTACACACAGGTTTGAAGCAAAGAAGAAACATCAGGTCTAGAGATTACCCATCAGCACCATATATGGCAACTTAAATAAAGGAAGTAGATGAGATTGCTAAGGGATAATATTCAGACCAACAAAAAAAGACAAAGGATGGAGCCTAGATAATACTAAAATTTAATGCAAAAAAGAAATGTTAGGAATGAAACAGGAAAATGAGAAGAGAACTACGATAAAGCCAAAAAAAGCATTTATAAGAAAAAAATATATTAATGCTGCTGAGTGGTCACGGATGATAAGAACTGAAAAGTGTCTACTGGACTCATTAACAAGAATGTTATGAGCAAACACAGGAAGAATATGTTTGTGGATTAATGAGGGCAACTTAGCTTGCAGTGAATAAGAGAAGGTTAATTCCCAAAAGTAATTACAGACAACTCTTTTAGATAGAGTTGGAAAGATATTTAGAGAGGGACATAGAATAGATAAAAGACTATCTTGAGGAGGAAAAGATCTGGTATGATAAATGCTCATTGGAAGTATGAGTGCAGAGTGACTTTGAAGATATAGGATGGAATCAAAACACCTGCCAATGAAATAACTAAATTTAAGGGAGAAAGTATTTTTTATTTATATGAAAAAGAAAATAATGGATTCAATTTTTTTCTTATCTAAGTGTATTAGTTTTCTATTTCTGTCTTAAAAATTACTACAAACTTAGCTGTGTACAACTACACAACTTTCTTATCTCACAGTTTTCATGGGCTGGATAATGGTTACCTAAGTCATCCCAGGGCCTGATAAAGTAAAATCAAAGTGTTGGCTGGGCCTGTGTCCTCAACTGGGGCTCATGTCCCCTTCTAAATTCACTAGTTGTTTGCAGAATTCAGTTCCTTGCAACTGTGAAACTGTAGTCCCTGCTTTATTGCTGGTCATCAACCAGGTACTGTGCTAGCAAACCACCTGCTGTCCCTTTCATGTTACTCTCTCCACAAGATAACAATTTGCTTCCTCAGAGCCAATGAGAGGATAGCATTGGCTGCTTCAAATCTCTCCAACATCAGGAAAAGCTCAGACTCTTTAATGCGTCACCAGTTTAGACCAGGCCCACCAAAGGTCATTTCCCCTGAGATGAACTCAAAGTCAACTGATCTGCAACCTTAATTCCATCTGAAAAATTTCTACACCTTTGTCCTATAATGTAATCTAACCATGGAAGTGACATCCATTCTATTTGCAGGTTCTCTCCACACCCATGGCGGGGGAATACTACAGACTATATACTCCAGGAGACAGGAATCTTGAGAACCATCTCAGAATCCTGCTTAACATATCAAGAAAGCCATCACCCTTAGTTGAAATATTTTTCTTTTCTTTCTTAAATGGAAATTTGTTCACTATTCACTTAATAAGTGTGTCCTCATCTCTAAATACATATATTGTTTTACACTTTTACTGAAGTCTTTCCCAATTTTAAGAGAACAAATCTAAAAAAAAAAAAGAAAACTAGAAGTTTAATATTTATTGAAAAAAGCAACACAATTGAGAGCTGGTGGGACCCTCCTAATGCAAAGTTGGGGGAAGAGTAGAATTGCAGACAGATCCCATTACTCTACATAGAGATCTAAATCATGGTATTCAATAAAACTGAAAAAAAAAAAAAAACAGGAAAATAAAGGCAATTCTTACAACTACTACAACTCTCCCCACCTGTCATGATGAAACTGTCCTTGGGAATTTTTGCTTGGGCTGACACTAACTGTTGTCCCTCTTTGGGACAACATGGGCCCAGTGTTTGAGGTAGCACTGGCTTTCCCTATTCCCTAAAGGTTTAGTTTCCATAAGCATACTTGGTTTTGGACTTTCTCAGGAAAGGAAGAACAGAGTATTGGGGACTATTTACCTTTTGAATTCTGGATCTCTTCATAAATGAATGGAGACTAACAGGTGGGAGGTAGGTACCTATTCATAATGGAATCTGATCCTACTATCAGCCTTCAAAAATACTTTCAAAACATGGATGGCACAAACTAATTACCACTTACTGTGTTCTTTCAGTATTGTAAAAAACTAAACTATAATAGAATTCAAATGACAAAATTGAGAAATGATGCAACAAATGTATCTTTTCTTACAGGCAATTTGTACTGGAAATTATAACACCAATAAAAAAAAAGTATATAACACAGTATCTCTTCCTCAGCAAATTTATAAGATGATTAGGTTCTAAGACTATCTAAAAACACAGTGCAGTTAACAATTAACAGTATCTTTCATGGGTGTGGAAAGAGGATGAGGGTATAAATGTTAAGTACAATTAAGATATATTCACACACGTGGGCTAGGAAAATAATGTAAGATAGTTAAAAGAAAGAAAAACAATAATAGCTATTAGTCATTGAATCGCTGTGCTGTTATAGCCATTAAAGTGGATATTGTGTATACTTCATCACATGTGTTCACAATGGCCTAGCAAGTAGATTTGTATCATTTTTTGAAATCTAGCAATAGGGATAGACAGAAAGAAAGGTTAAGAAACTTATCCAGGGACACAGAAAGAGTGAGAGGCTGTAATGTGTCCTCGAGTTTAGCTGACTTCAAGGCCAGTGCAATTGCTCATATATCACATTGCCTCTGGTGAGAAGGAACGCCACTGAGGAGTCTGATGTCATATGTCTCCAGAGCACTGGAGTAGCACATGCTGAAATAACTTTAGATTCTTCTGATTGCTCAGCGACCATATTTTTTAGAAAAGTGCCACAAAACATAAATTGATTATGTCCTCTTGCCCTGCATATGAGAATATGTCCTCAAACTGGTTTATTTTCATAATATTTTTAATAACAAAGACTTTTTTAAAACAAACACCTTATCCATAAAAGATTTCTGTATCAGAAATGTTATAGATTATTCTTGGATTTGGTCATTTCTTTTCTTCTGGTTAAAACTAAATTTAAAAAGACCCCAGCTAAACAATACTTTGAATAAATAATGCACAATACATGAATTTCTCAGACTTCTTCCTAGGCTTTAGCTGGTACAAATCTGCACCTGTCTTTTTGAAAAAAAATATTATCTGAGGGAGAAAAATCATTATCTGAGGGAGAAAAAGACATACTACTTTAGTAGCATACTTATGAATAATGGGAATGACTCTATAGATTTTGTGTTATTAAATGTGGATATAACTGCTGTTTCCTTCCTTTTTGAGAAGCCAGCTTAAGAGACTTCTGCCTGCATGTCCAGAGCCAGAAACTCATTTTAATAGCAGCCCTACAAGGCAGGGCAGAGAACTAAACTGTGATATGTATTGCTAGTTTTCTAATGAATTGAACTACACAATCACAGCAAATAGTAAGAAAACCCTGAAGGCTGATTTTTTGTGTATTTATTTTAGCAGTATTCAAGGCAAAAACTAATCAGAGAGGGATATTTGTTAAAATGAATGTTTCCTTGGCTAAGAGAGTCCAGATTTAACAACTTTTCATTGATACTTGACATGTATTCTGACTACTCTTTTATATTTCATTTTTCTAAAGGATTCATTTAGATGGAGAGTATGAGGAAAGAATTTTGAGCATTACTTTACTAGCGTGTGAGATGAGTGAAATTGTGCAGTAGTTCGAGCATTCTTCGGCATTACCTTTACCTTTAGAATGAAAACTGGCCTTTTCCAGTCCTGTGGCCACTGCTGAGTTTTCCAAATTTGCTGACATATTGAGTGCAGCACTTTCAAAGCATCATCTTTTAGAATTTCAAATAGCTCAACTGGAATTCCATGGCTTCCACTAGCTTTGTTCGTAGTGATACTTCCTAAGGCCCACCTGACTTCACATTTATGCTAGTAAAGTAATGCTGAAAATTCTCCAAGCCAGGCTTCAGCAATACATGAACCATGAAGTTCCAGATGTTCAACCTGGTTTTAGAAAAGGCAGAGGAACCAGAGATCAAATTGCCAACATCTGCTGGATCGTTGAAAAAGCAAGAGAGTTCCAGAAAAACATCTTTGTCTGCTTTATTGACTATGCCAAAGCCTTTGACTATGTGGATCACAATAAACTGTGGAAAATTCTGAAAGAGATGGGAATACCAGACCATCTGACCTGCCTCTTAAGAAACCTCTATGCAGGTCAGGAAGCAGCAGTTAGAACTGGACATGGAACAGACTGGTTCCAAGTAGGAAAAGGAGTAAATTAAGGCTGTATATTGTCACCCTGCTTATTTAACTTATATGCAGAGTACATCATAAGAAATGCTGGGCTGGAGGAAGCACAAGCTAGAATCAAGATTGCCGGGAGAAATATCAATAACCTCAGATATGCAGATAACACCACCCTTATGGCAGAAAGTGAAGAGGAACTCAAAAGCCTCCTGATAAAAGTGAAAGAAGAGAGTGAAAAAGTTGGCATCCGGTCCTATCACTTCATGGCAAATAGATGGGGCAACAGTGGAAACAGTGACTGACTTTATTTTTCTGGACTCCAAAATCACTGCTGATGGTGATTGCGGCCATGAAATTAAAAGATGCTTGCTCCTTGGAAGGAAAGTTATGACCAACCTAGACAGCATATCTAAAAGCAGAGACACTACTTTGCCAACAAAGGTCTGTCTAGTCAAGGCTATGTTTTTTTTAGTAGTCATGTATGGATATGAGAGTTGGACTATAAAGAAATCTGAGCACAGAAGAATTGATGCTTTTGAACTGTGGTGTTGGAGAAGACTCTTGAGAGTCCCTTGGACTGCAAGGAGATCCAACCAGTCCATTCTAAAGATTAAACCTGGGTGTTCATTGGAGGGACTGATGTTGAACCTGAAACTCCAATACTTTGGCCACATGATGAGGAGAGCTGACTCATTTAAAAAGACCCTGATGCTGCAAAAGATTAGGGGCAGGAGGAGAAGGGAACGACAGAGGATGAGATGGTTGGATGGCATCACCGACACGATGGACATGGGTTTGGGTGGACTCCAAGAGTTGGTAATGGACAGGGAGGGCTGGCACGCTACAGTTCATGGGGTCACAAAGAGTCAGACACGACTGAGTGACTGAACTGAACTGATGAGGAAAAGAAAGGTTTGTGAAATTTGTCAGCTGAATTTTGCAAAATTTTGTCATAAATCAGGTGTTGACTTCCTCTTGGACAGATTTAGGAATCAATTAGCCAAAATAACCAACCTTCCCTTCTATTTATATTTTCCCATAAAATTATACAAGGAAATATGATAAATACACTACTACCTTATGGTGTCATTCTTTGTATTGAGCCTATATATGCATAAAGAGATCTGTGGCCCTTAAGAACTATTTGATGTAAGTTGCAAACCTGGATAATTTAGTGAATAAAACTGCAACTTGGAAGTTCAAAAAACTCATCTCAAGCTATGATTGCTTAAAGTGAGCAAATTATGTAAATTTGTCCCTACCTGTTATTTTATATTCTTGTAACAAAGAGGAAAAACTTGCAATGTGAAGGAGTTTAAACTCGCATATAATTTTAAGTCAGACAACAGTGTTTTGGTTTGGTATAGGCCACGAGATGTCAGAAAAATTAGCATAACTCAAAGGAACACACATTACATGCTCATATGCATTTAAATAGTAGAGAAACCAAAGAGAACTACCACATACCTGAATCAACTCAGTCATTCTTTTCTAATTACTTTCCCCCTCTCCTTGCCATGTATCTTTTTAGGTTGGTTTTTCTGGGTTTGATCCCTGGGTTGGGAAGATCCCCTGGAGAAGGGAATGGCTACCCACTCCAGTATTCTGGCCTTGACAATTCCACGGACTGTGTAGTCCATGGGGTTGCAAAGAGTCAGACGCGACTGAGCAACTTTCACTTTTCTGCTAAAGGTCCCTCCTGCCTTTTCTTTCTCCTGATCTTCTCTCAGGCTCTAGAACAGGGATTGGGAAAATAGTAGTGATGGTTTGCCAGGTCGTATACCAATACAACTGAACTCAACATTCAGAAAACTAAGCATGACATCTGGTCCCATCACTTCATGGCAAACAGTGGAAACAGTGTCAGACTTTATTTTGGGGGGCTCCAAAGTCACTGCAGATGGTGACTGCAGCCATGAAATTAAAAGACACTTACTCCTTGGAAGAAAAGTTATGACCAACCTAGACGGCTTATTAAAAAGCAGAGATATTACTTTGCCAACAAAGGTCTCTCTAATCAAAGCTATGGTGTTTCCAGTAGTCATGTATGGATGTGAGAGTTGAACTATAAAGAAAGCTGAGTGCCGAAGAATTGACGCTTTTGAACTGTGGTATTGGAGAAGATTCTTGAGAGTCCCTTGGACAGGAAGGAGATTCAACCAGTCCATCCTAAAGGAAACCAGTCCTGAATATTCACTGGAAGGACTGATGCTAAAGCTGAAACTCCAATACCTTGGCCACCTGATGCAAAGAAGTAACTCATTTGAAATAGACACTGTTGCTGGGAAAGATTGAGGGCTGGAGGAGAGGGGGACGACAGAAGATGATTTGGTTGGATGGCCTCACCAACTAAATGGACATGAATTTGAGTAAACTCTGGGAGTTGGTGATGGACAGGGAGGCCTGCCATGCTGCAGTCTATGGGGTCACAAAGAGTTGAACATGCTGAATGACTGAACTGAACTGAACACTAATATAAAGAAGATAAGGGTTGTTTGGGGCATTGGAAAAAAATGTTTCTTATAGATCGCTTCCTCAAAGATGATTGGTGAGAGGTAATCAATTAACCTAGAACTTTGTGTCAGAGTAATGTACAGACATTTGAGCTTCAGCCTCCCTCCAACCTGTGAGCAGAAATACTCTATATGCATTCTCCACAAGTACTACCACTTAAGTGTGGGAGGTGAGGATGAAGAGAGCTGCTCTACTCCTCAGTACTCATTTATGACTCTCAAAATTTAATCCCTGTGTCCAAAGAAAGTTTTATCACTGGGTTTTTGTCCTCTTTAAAAATACTCTATTACAAAATATATATCCTTTAAAAAATGGATAAATCTCTCAAAATATAGCATTTAAAAGAAAGGTTATAAAGGGCAAAATAATAGCTAACATTATTCACTATTGCCAAGTATATTTTAAAACATCATTAAATCAGTGTAAATTGCTGCAAAAGCAGAAATAAAATAGAGTAATAATTCCAATTGTATCCATATCCATATATATATATGTTATATATTTATGTATTAAAAATGCTACATCATAGATGTAAAGGGAGGATTTATTTTAAAATGTAATGTGATAACTGCTGAGGAATTTGGAGAAACAAATATCAATCATATACAACCTCACAACATGTATCATTATATGATATGTAAGGTCCACATGCATAAAAGCTATTTTACAATATGTAAAATTTCTTTATATTATGTAAAAAATATATAGAATGATAAAAATAATGATTTTAAAAGAAGAGGAAAAACATTTAGATAACTATCTGCAGCAAAATTTATATGTATATAAACTAATATACATGCTATATAAAAAGTATATGGAAATTAGTATGAAAGATAACACTAAAATGAAAAAAGTGACATGAACAACTTAAGATTAATAAAGTAAAATATATATATAAAATGTTCAACTCTGCTGGTTCTTAAAAGAACACACTGAAATAAGAGTAATGTGCCTTTTTAAAAGCCAAAATAATGAGGGAATTTGGTAATTAAGCTGACACTCTCATACATAACATAAAAAGTAATAAATTGGAAGATTCCTTTTGAAAAAATGATTTTTCAGTATATTTTAAGACATATGAATTTCTTTATCCCAATTATCTCACTTTTGGTAGGAAGATAAAGGAAATAAAAAGATAATAAAAAACAAGGAGAAGTTAATACACATGAAAATATTTAGTGTAACAAATATAAAGCTATTAAAATTATGAGGATTCTATAATAGAAAAATACATATTTATAACATTAAATAAAAAGAACAGTTATATCTATTAATTATAAAATTTTAAAAATCATGCCTTGATAGGAATTATATGGGAAAAAAGAATACTTAAAGAAGCTTGATTCTTTAAATCTTTGACTGTGGATCATTTTAATGCACTGTACTTTGATCCAATCAATGCTGCAATCTTATTTATCTAGCAAAAATAATTCCTTCAAAGTGAAAATTCATGGCAGAGGGTAACAAAAACTCTTGTGGTTCCTCACTATCTGGTCTCATTTTTCACAAAAATTTTATCTGGACATAAGGCCACCAGAATTAAGGCAACACAGCTGTCTCCTTTGTAGCCAAATATGGCCATGTGCCTAATTCCTGGGCAATGTGCTATGAGTATGGGTGCTCTGCAGCAGCTTCCTGAATCCTACCTTACCAGACAGCTGTCACGTGGCTTCCCTCCTACTTCTACATTGCTTCCTCCTGCTGTTAGGCTGCAGATGCCAACTTGGACAAGGGCCAATCTAAAGTGACAAGGCAGCATGAACTGGAAGGAACCTGGGTCCTTCAAGAGGCATATTTGGTCCGTGAAGAGCAGAGGCATATATATTTCAGCTCTGGTTTGCCCTTTGTTGACATTAAGAAAAGAGTAGGAACTAAACTGTCTTGCATAAACCACTACTAATTTTCACTTTTCTGTTACTCACAGCAGAATCTTAACCTACTAAATGCCAAGAAGGTTACCCCAAAAGCCAGTTAGCTGACAGCCATAATCAGTTGAAAATTGCTGACAGCAAGTTAGAGACAACCATCTGGGGGCAGTAGGAAACTAAAAAGGTTGGCAAGATTAACCCTAAGGTATTCAAATTAACTGACTGGATCTAGGCAGTTAGTTCTTCCATGCCAAGCATTCTCGATGGGGGTGATATTGACCCAAGGGAATGAAAACTGGCTCTTGCAGGGACAAAAAATTGTTAGCTATTATAATGGTCTATGGCTCTCCAACATGCCACAATGCATAAAGGGACATACAATACATCTGTGGTATTAACATTTCATGGGGGTCGGGCTAGCATTTAGGAAAAAAGGGTCTAAAAATGCTCTTTAGGAGGGTGATAATGAAAAAAAAAAAATGTAAAGGAATGCTGCTTACTGTGAAATGTCCTCTCCTGCCTGTTTTACCAAATGAATCCTACTCACTCTTTTAGACGCCTTAGCTTCCCCAATCTTTTTAACCACTTGTCACATTGTTTTGTTAGTGACAGTTTATTGTTTCATCTTTCCCACTAGATTTTTTGCAGATTCTAAGAAAATGATTATGATTTTCAATTCTGCATCTATAACACACTGATTGGCATATATTAATAGCACAAGAAATATGAATGGTTGAATGAACACCCCCAGGGACAATTTTCCTTTAAGTCCAAAGCTCTAGCAATTCTCACTTTACAATGGACACAATTCTCCCTCTGCTTGAGTGCTAACAAACTAAGACAATCACTGAGAACACATAGCATTTTTCAAACAATATGTTGAAGAACTAGGTAAAAGAATCCATTTCAATCACAAGAACACCCTGTTTCTACTTAACATTTTTCTTTTTAATTTTAAACATTAAGTTGACTTGAAATCTGCTGTTTTAACAATAGGGCAGAGTCTGATATTTGGTATTTATACAAACATTTCTGAAAAGGCCACAGCTAAAGAGAATCGAAGCTTTTCCTGTTTCTAGGAAATATTGCAAACAATTATGAACACAAGTCTGTTTGCTAGTGGTTTATTCTATCAGTGTCATTCAATAACACAGGGTAATTCCATTTAAATAGTAGTCACTGAGTACTTATAACATATGAAGTGTTGTGCAAGGTCTATAGGGAATTTAGAGTAAAATAAAGCATGCCCCATCTTCACAATTCTTACCTTCTATTTGAGAAAATATCATACAAGGTAATATAGTTTGTCTTATGAACAATATACATATAGATGTTTCAGAATTTGAGAAAGAACATAAAATTCATCCAAATAAGATCTCATGGATATGTTGGCTTTCAGTATGCATTTTGAAGGAGGAATAGGATTATCATAGGAGATAGGAGACAAGGTATAGAGGCAATGAATAGTGCAGAACCAAGCAAGCACACAATACCTTTTCAGCATAGTGCATTATCTACATATGATTTATATTCACGTTAAATTTGAGAAACACTTGAATTGTACCCATGTAGCAAAGTGAAAGAAAAGGGAATAGCAAGGTAGTCTAAAGCCATTTCCTAGAGAAATTATTATGCTTTGACAAAAATGTTAGCCAGTAGGGACCATTGGCAGCCTTTTAACATGCAAGCAGGAGCTATGCTTTTGGCAAATTAGCATAACATATTTACAAGGTAATTTACAAAGACTTTCAGATGTAAGGAGAACAACAGTTCACTCCTGCAATGGTCTGGAAAGAGATGAACTAGAATTGTAGAAGAGAAATGCAATAAATTGAACACTTATTTCAAAGGTAAAATCTGCAAGTCTTGACAACTCTGTGAATGTCAAGGATAAGGGAATGATATACAATAAGGAAAATTTATATCTAGGCTTTGAGTCTAAGTAACTAGGAAAAAGATGTGACATCAACAATAAGAGGAAAATAAGGAGGACAAGCTGGTATAGATGTTGAGGAAATAATGATTTCAGATCTGGACGTATTAAACCTCATATACCAGCAAACATCAAAATAAACATATTTAATAGGCAGTTTGAATGCAGCTTCAGTAGTTGGAAACAAGTCAAAAATACTAGAAGTCATATATGCAAGGATGATGGTTGAATATGTGGAAATACTTGAAAACACAAAAAGTGTGGGGATATAAGTTGAAAGAATCATGGAAAGAAACTGGAGGTTGCTACCTTTAAGAGATGGGAGTAATAAAAGAGGAAAATGTCCACAGGATATTTGAGAAAAATCAGAGTAGCATATGCCATTAAGACAAGGAAAAGTTTTCCTTTCCAAGGAAGAATCATCCTGCATGGCAAGGCTGCCAGGGGGTTAGGGAAGAGGATGATAACTTATCATGACTGAAATCAATTTTGATAACCAAACACTATTTTAATTAAAGCTCTCTTATATAACTCGTATCATCTGGGTTTTTTTTTCAATATTTCTAAAGTACTATAAAGATAATGCAAAGCAAAATGAATATATTATGGAATAAATAGTGAAACAATACTAAAATGTCTCATTTTATTTGGTATTGTACCCATGACCCTGAAAAGTCAGTTATACAATCTGTAATATGCATTTTCTGCATATAAATTTAGAGGGTTCATACGAGTAACTCAATCTTTTTGAAACCATTAATAATCCAGGAATATTTTTCTTTGTTTTTCTATGGATACAATGTAAATTAACTCACATCCTGAGAATAGTTACAAAAAGTATTAGCTGTGAACTTGCTTTGTAAACACTAGAAAGTCATAACTTCTGTGGTCTCAGCTCTTTCCTCTGTTATACATGATATGTGTTGATGAAATCTCTAAAGTACCTCTGATTTGATATATATTCTAATATATTCCTCAAACAGTATTTTTACTTCTTAAATATATAGAAGAGCATCAGATTAAAAGAGTGAAAGCTACAAGATGAAGAACAATATGACAGACTATGTTTCTCAGATACATATTAAGAAGGGGGTATTAAGTTCAAAATATTTTATTGTAGAGAGGTTCTAGATATATGTTAAGAGGCAGGAAATATAACCTTGGATGCTCAGCCATGCTCTTTTGCCCCAGGGAGTGACAGATTGGAATGGCAGCATTATTTTTAAAACAACATTATTTTAAGAAAAATGTTAGGCAAAAGCAGAGATACTCCACTGGTGACTATCTTGCAAATATTAATAAGAAAACTATTAGAGCTCTACCAGTGTTAAAAATTATAGTATTTAATCCTTTTTTAAAAAAGAGATAACACACACGTAGGTCCTTCAAGGAGATTTTCTCAGTCTAAAGTTACTGGACTAAATTCATCCCTCAGGTATTTAGGAGTCCAAGCTGGTTTTAGAAAAGGCAGAGGAACCAGAGATCAAATTGCCAACATCTGCTGGATCATGGAAAAAGCAAGACAGTTCCAGAAAAACATCTATTTCTGCTTTATTGACTATGCCAAAGCCTTTGACTGTGTGGATCACAATAAACTGTGGAAAATTCTGAAAGAGATGGGAATACCAGACCACCTGACCTGCCTCTTGAGAAATCTGTATGCAGGCCAGGAAGCAACAGTTAGAACTGGACATGGAACAACAGACTGGTTCCAAATAGGAAAAGGAGTGTGTCAAGGCTGTATATTGTTACCCTGCTTGTTTAACTTATATGCAGAGTACATCATGAGAAACGCTGGACTGGAAGAAACACAAGCTGGAATCAAGATTGCCAGGAGAAATATCAATAACCTCAGATATGCAGATGGCACCACCCTTATGGCAGAAAGTGAAGAGGAACTCAAAAGCCTCTTGATGAAAGTGAAAGAGGAGAGTGAAAAAGTTGGTTTAAAGCTTAACATTCAGAAAACGAAGATCATGGCATCCGGTCCCATCACTCCATGGGAAATAAATAGATGGGGAAACAGTGTCAGACTTTATTTTGGGGGTCTCCAAAATCACTGCAGATGGTGAATGCAGCCATGAAATTAAAAGACGCTTACTCCTTGGAAGAAAAGTTATGAGCAACCTAGATAGCATATTCAAAAGCAGAGACATTACTTTGCCAACTAAGGTCCATCTAGTTAAGGCTATAGTTTTTCAGTGGTCATGTATGGATGTGAGAGTTGGACTGTGAAGAAGGCTGAGCGCCGAAGAATTGCTGGTTTTGAACTGTGGTGTTGGAGAAGACTCTTGAGAGTCCCTTGGACTGCAAGGAGATCCAACCAGTCCATTCTGAAGGAGACCAGCCCTGGGATTTCTTTGGAAGGAATGACGCTAAGGCTGAAACTCCAGTACTTTGGACACCTCATGTGAAGAGTTGACTCATTGGAAAAGACTTTGATGCTGGGAGGGATTGGGGGCAGGAGAAGAAGGGGACAACAGAGGATGAGATGGCTGGATGGCATCACTGACTCGATGGACGCGTGTCTGAGTGAACTCTGGGAGCTGGTGATGGACAGGGAGGCTTAGCGTGCTGCGATTCATGGGGTCACAAAGAGTCGGACACGACTGAGCGACTGAACTGAACTGAACTGAAAAGAATCTCTGCCAGGAAGATGAATGGTTGTCCAAATCTCGCATCCACTTACCACTTACTCCACTGAGCGTGCATGCTCAGTCATTTCAGTCATGTCCAACTCTTTGCGCCCCGCTGGACTGTGGCCCACCAGGCTTCTATGTCCATGGGATTTCCCAGGCAAGAATACTGGAGTGGGTTTCCATTCCCTTTTCCAGGGGATTTCCTGACCCAGAGATTGAACCCACTTCTCGTGCATTGGCAGGTGGATTCTTTACCACTGAGCCACTGGGAAGTCCATTACACACCATACTCTTTACCCCTGCTTTATTCCTAGTTCTATACATTATTATCACAATTACATACATCAGTGTCAGTCTGTCAGTCTGTCAGTCTGGTCACCTGAAACTCACTCTCCAGCAGGGTCCTCTAACATGTGCTCATAAGAAACTCCCAATATCCCTGAGTTCTGCATACTGACAAAAATTTCTACCTGATTTATGAATAATTTTGCTGGATATAAAGTTCTTATTTTACATTTCCTCTTGGTTATATTTTATATATCTTCATTATTTTCTGGTGTGAATCCTTGCTGTCACAAAGTATAATGATGATAAAATTTTCCCTTACTAAGAGGAAAATTTGCCCAGATGCCCAAAGGATTTCTTTTCTTTCGAGTCCAAGGAAAGTGGAAAGTGTTAGTCACTCAATCATGTCCACCTCTTTGAGACTCCATCGACTGTAGTCCACCAGGCTCCTCTGTCCATGGAATTTTCTGGGCAAGGATACTGGAGTGGGTTGCCATTCCCTTTTCCAGGGGATCTTCCTGAGCCAGGGATCTAAGCCAGGTTCCTGCATTATAAACAGATTCTTTACCATCTGAGCATGGAGATTCCCTAACATATTTCTTGATGACGGTCTTTCTATGTTGATATTCTTGAGTATAAAATGTGTTCTTTCAATAAGAGTTTAATGTCTCTTTTTTATTTTTATTTTTTTAATTTATTTCTTTTTTTTTTTACTTTTTTTTTTTTTTACTTTACAATACTGTATTGGTTTTGTCATACATTGACATGAATCCACCACAGGTGTACATGAGTTCCCAACCCTGAACCCCCCTCCCACCACCCTCCCCACACCATCTCTCTGGGTCATCCCAGTGCACCAGCCCCAAGCATCCTATATCCTGTATCAAACCTAGACTAGCAATTCATTTCTTACATGATAGTATACATGTTTCAATGCCATTCTCCCAAATCATCCCACCCTCTCCCTCTCCGACAGAATCCAAAAGTCTGTTCTAATGTCTATTTTTTAGTATCCAGATAAACCTTCTTGAATTACAGTTTGAATATTGGTTCTTTTCTTGCTTTGGTTTTCTTCTTCAGATACTCCTATCATCTGTGCTTGTATCTTCCTTGCTTATCTCTTTGTTCCTTTTCCTTTTTCCAAAAAATGGAATATCAATTTTTTTATCTCTTAACCTTTCATTTTTCTCAAGACATTATTTGCTGTGTTTGTTTGCCTCATCCAATATGATCTTTTATGTCTAATTCTTACTTGAGTTCCTTACTCTTATTTCTGACTTTTAAAAAATTCAGATACACCATTCATTTATATCTTACATTAGATTTTAATGTCATTAAACTTGTTTTGAAATAGCAGATTATAATTTTTATGTTTTATAGACAGATCATTCTAGCATGTTTTCATCTTTAGTCTCTCTGTATCTTGATAATTATTTATGTGTCTATTTATTTATTTTTGGCTGTGCTGGGTCTTTCTTGCTGCACACAGACTTTCTCTAGTTGCAGAGAGCAGAGACCATTCTCTAGTTGTGTGCCCAGGCTTCCCATTGCAGTGGCTTCTCTTATTGTGGAGCGCTTTCTCTAACACACTCGGGCTTCAGTAGCTGCAGGATGTGAGCTCACTAGTTGTGGCTGGCAGGCTCTAGAGTTATGATGGAGGAATTGTGATGCACAGGCCTAGTTGCTCCCCAGCCTGTGGGATCTTTCCAGATCAGGGATTGAACCCATTTCCCCTTCAATGGCAGGTGGATTCTCAAAAAACCACTGGACCACCAGGGAAGTCCTGTATCTTGATAATTTTTAATGGGGTTTAGAACAACACGTTTTTGTTATTCATTTTCATGTGAAATTATTTTTTGAGCTTTTAGAAGTGATCTTAGTTCAAATGACATTTTCTAACTTCAAAGTTTCCTTCTAGTATTGGTGTGTTGTGTTAAAAAATGTGTTCACTTGCTTTCTGAGATTTTTCTGTTTCTGTTTCCCTTTCCCACTTTTACAGGAACATCTTTTCTTATTATTGTCCATATACAGACAAATTTTGTTTCTACTTCTGACAGTTTCTCCCTAGTAGGGGACCCTATCCTTAAAGGAAACCCTGGTTAATCAGTGTCAAAAGTTCATGAGGGTTAACCAACCCCAGATCCTTAAAAGCACTCACCCACTATAGGAAACAGAAGAAACCTTTCCCACTTTTAACTGTTATTTTCTAATGGATGCACCACACTCTCCAGTGACATTTATTGGCTGGTTAGTGAGTTCTTATCTCAGGTCCTTCAGTCACCCTATTTCTTCCTTTTGCATCTTCCAACGAAGATGTTGCTATGCAGGCTTTATGGCTATTGGTGACTTGTTCTTACCTGTTTATATTTTGAAATCCAAAGGAATAGTTTGTGACCTAGTTTTGTTATAAATATTGACTATGAGTTTATTTTTTATTTTCTTTCCAGTTGTCGCTAGAATTTCCCAAGTCAGAATACTTTTAGATACAGTTATAGTTACAGGTGTAGATACAGATGCAAATAAAGTATAGGAAAAGATATAAATATATATAAATATGTATCGATAAAAATACCTAGCAGAATAAGCATTGAAATATATATTAGCAGATTGATGATGTAATGGATGACACTGTTTTGATAACAGTTTCTTTAAGTCATATAATAAAAAGAAAAACCAAGACCCGTACTTAGGGGTTTAAGAGAATTGTCCTCATCTGCTCAGGGATGTATGGGAATGGCCCTATTCAAGTCCCATCAGTATCTAAACCCCAGTCACATGAGATTCAATTATCTTTCTTGCTTAACATTGTTAATTATCAGATAAATGCAGATTAAAGCCATAAGATATCACCTCACACAAGTCAGAATGACTATCATCATAAAGACCACAAATAACAAATGTTGATGAGGACGTGAAGAAAAGGGAACCCTGGTAAAATGGCACAGCACTGTGGAAAACACAAAGGTTATTTCTCTAGAGACTAAAAATAGAACTACCTATGACCCAGCAATTCCACTCCTGGGTATATATCTGAGAAAAGTAAAACCACTAATTCAAAAATGCAACCCAATGTTCATAGCAACATTATTTACAATAGCCAAGATATAGAAGCAATCTATGTGTCCATCAGCAAATGAATGGATTAAAAAATATAAGGTATATATAGACAGTGGAATACTCTCAGCCATAGAAAAGAATGAAATTTTACCATATGCAGAAGCATGGATGGACTTGGAGGGTATTATGCTAAGTGAAATAAGTCAGACAGAGAAAGATATATACTGTATGATATCACTTACATGTGGGATCTAAAAAAAATAAAACAAACTAGTGAATATAACACAAAAGAAACAAACCACAGTTATACAGAACAAATTAGTGGTTACCAGAGGGAGAGGGCAGAGGGAGGGACAAGATAGGGGTAGGGGATTAAGAGGTACAACCTACAATGTATGAAATAAGCTACAGGGATATATTATACAACACAGGGAATATAGCCAGTATTTTATAAATAACTATAAATGTAGTACAACCTTTAAAAATTGTGAATAACGATGCTATATACCTGAAACTTATATATGGTACA
Organism: Oryx dammah; assembly: GCF_014754425.2. Lineage (NCBI taxonomy): Eukaryota > Metazoa > Chordata > Mammalia > Artiodactyla > Bovidae > Oryx > Oryx dammah. The sequence continues at coordinate 117,807,555 of NW_024070186.1, forward strand.
TCAAGTATATCTCAGTAAAAAACAAAATTTAATTTAAAAGTAAAAAAAATTTTTACATTATCTTTCTCATTTCAAACACTGTACATTTATGCTCTTTAGGAAATGCCTTACCCTTCATTCTTCCTAGCCCGGCAGTTTTAGATGTGGATTCCATGCTTTGAATGCTCTAGTCCTCTTGGTATACACTCAAGCCCAACTTCTGCTATTCTATGACAAACCTCTTTTTGTTGGAATAGTGCACAGTTATTGCTTGCCAAACATTCTTCAGCTTTTTTACTATCTCCAACAGAAAATTACAAAAGCCTACTTGGGAACTATGAAGTCAGGAGTTTTACTCTCTTTCCAGGTTCTTTCTTGTTCTCTTTTCCCTAGGGCAACAACTCTCACATTCACACCTAGTTTAATCATAAATTGACATATACACACTACTATATATAAAATAGATAACTAATGACCTACTATATAGCACAGGGAACTGTGCTCAATACTCTGTAATTTCTGATATGGGAAAAGAATCTAAAAAAGAATGGATATATGTATGTGAATAACTGACTCACTTTTCTGTACATCTGAAACTAACACACAACATTGTAAGTCAACCATGAAAGTGAAAGTGAAATCGCTCAGTCGTGTCCAAGTCTTTCCCACCCCATGAACTGTAGTCTACCAGGCTCCTCCCTTCATGGGATTTTCCAGCAAGAATATTGGAGTGGGTTGCCACTTCCTTCCCCAGGGGCTTTTCCTGATCCAGGGATCAAATCTGGGTCTCCAGCACTGCAGGCAGACACTTTCCCTCTGAGCTACCATGGAAGCCCTTTGAAGTCAACTATGCTCTGATAAAAAATTGTTAAAAGACAATGATCAGGGAACCCAGAGTCAGTGCTCTGAGACAACCCAGAGGGATACGGTGGGGAATGAGGTGGTGGTGGAGGGTGGGGTTGTTCAGGATGGAGGGGACATATGTATACCTTTGGCAGATTCATGTTGATGTATGGCAAAACTATCACTTCAATACTGTGAAATAATTATCCTCCAACTAAAATAAATTCATTAATTTAAAAAAAGACTGATCAAGAAGGCAAAACAAAGTGGGTAATATTTCATTTTCACTTCTATATACAAGTGATTGTCTTTGGATAGTGACATTACCCTTGTTTATAGGTGTTGCAATGTTGACACTAACTTTTTTGTGGGCATTACTTTACCATTTGGTTACCATCAGACCTCTTCATAATACATTATGGTCCTTATTACAGCCTGTTTATACCTACCATCAATTAAACATGGCTATTGCTGGTCCCAAGGAGCACAGGAGAGAAGAAGCAGTAACTATTGAAATAACCCTTGCATTTAACATTGTTCAAGGATAAACTGAGACATATTAAAAATCAAGAGTTTATCTGAGTAAAAATTTATTTGAATCAAGTACCAGCTCAGAAATGATTAGGATCTCTCTACCAACAGCAGGTAGGGGAAAGACTTTTATAGAGAAGAGGAACTAGCTAAAAAACGAAATTATTGGGCTGACTATAGTTTAAGTGGTTGCTTTATTTGGGAAAGCACAGTTAGCTGTTTGAGATTTACCATCCTTTAGGTTCCAGTTTATAAAACTTAAGGCATTAGAGGCTTAGGATTTGGTTTGCTTATGTAAGCTACTAAGGCCTCAAATCCACCTCAGCCTAATGGCCTCTTTGCTTAAATAATTTAACAAGGTTTCCTCCCTTTCCTGGTATTTCAAAGGGATTTCTAAAGCACAAAGTCTTCTGAAAAAAAATGTCCTTTTTCCTCTTTAGGTTCACTACCCTCTCTGTTTTTCCTATAGGTTTCACCATGTGAGATAACTGGTATGCAAGCATTAGATGGGTATTTGTAGGTGGAATTCTCAGCTGAAGAGACAGCAACTGCCTTGATGCCTTCCTCTCAGAAATACTCACTACCAAGTCTCAAGCACCACTTTATCTCAACTCTTCCAGGAACTGAAATAGTCAAGGGATACTCTATCATAATTTTATCCTGAAATTATGTTCTAATAAGTACGGTCCCTTCTTCATGGTCACCCTTCAGCAAGTTCGGCTTTTGATTAATTTCACTGTTAATGACTGATAATAAAAATCACAGCACATCAAAAGCTATTCCATGTGTACCTTTACCCAGTAGAATGAAGCTTGAAAAAAAATCTAAGATTATAAAGTCATGTTTTAAATGGTTCCAATGGTTATAAATAAAATGTATTCCTAAAAATAATTCTGATGGTTTATAGATGAAGTCAATCTCAATACTGCCAAATGGAATCCTAAAGGTATTGCAAATTAAATCTTTATAGGATGTGATTTTAATGTATCCCTTAATTTCTGTCAGTAGGTTTTGAAACAAGACACATCATGGAAGAAAATAAAAATAATTATATAGTAATTCACAATACTTCCATATATATATACTGTGCTGTGCTTAGTTGCTCAGTTGTGTCTGACTCTTTGTGACCTCATGGATGATAGCCCGCCAGGCTCCTCTGTCCATGGGGATTCTCCAGGCAAGAATCCTGAAGTGGGTTGCCATGCCCTCCTTCAAGTAATCTTCCCAACCCAGATATCAAACCCAGGTATCTCACATTGTAGGTAGATTCTTTATCATCTGAGCCTCCAGGGAACCCCATATATATACTTTATTTTAAATTCTATGTTCTGTTTAATGAGTATTTACTGAATTTCTGTCATGTGTCAATCACTAAGCTAGGGTTGGGGGTACACTGAAGTGCTCTTCAATCCAGTGGTAAAAGAGGCATCATCACCACTGTTTAAAATATCAGGAAAGTTAACTTTACCAAAATAACTGACAGGTAAATTGATAACAGAACTGAAGCTAGGATTCACTCTGTAAGACTATAATTTCATATCATTCCATATCAGCTACTAATACTCCTATTGGATCATTCACTCTAATAACATGACTATATAATTATGTCATCCACAGTAAAATTAATAGTAACACTGCAGAAAAATCTGCTTTTACTTGAAACCAAATTTTCATACAGATTTTTCACTGGTATAAAAATACTTTTACATACAATCAAAAAACCCACTAATTTCCAATTCTAAGTTGGCAAATTTTGGTCTACGCTATATTTAGGTACTTTAAGGTGAAAGTAGTTGATGGAAGAGAGACTTTATTCCTGAACTGGATTTCTTAATCTAAAACTGTTCTGGTGCTCATTACCTATTCAGTGACTCACTGGCCTATCAGTCTACTGTAGAAATAAAAGCTGCATTTGATTTTCTTTCTTTAATCTCCTCATTCTTAATTGCCATATTGACAAAAAAGAAACAGTTGTTTGCTTTACAAATTCTCTGGAGCACCAGTCAAATTAATCCTTTTAAGCAGTGTTTCTTCAACTCCAGAAACAAGTAGCATGCAAAGTAGCAAAAGGGTCCCTTAAGAGACGGTAAACACAAGATGCCTAGACATTAACCTTGACTGGCAGAGCCCTGCAGGCATTTGCTTCTTACTTTGGAAATAGCCCTTAGTGTCTAAGGAGAAGGGGAAATAACTAGGGCTAGGTTAAGGCATAGACCTGCTGGTACTCAACCCAGCTCCCTGGAGTGTCAATCTATAAGGGGAACCTCACAAACACTTCCTCTTAGGCCACTTTCCCTTCTTTCTTGAAAACAAAATCCCACTGTTGTTTCACAGCAATTTGTCCAGTCTGAGTGATGAATCTTGATCAATCTGTACAATTCTTAATATTTCATTCCCTTTGAAAGACACTTTCATTTACAGCCTCCTTTGCAGCTACAGGTGACTGTTTGATCTTATTCTGGAAAATACTATGAGATAAATAAAATGTTAGGGTAGTAACCCTTCTTCCTTTTTGTTTGGGACACTGCTGTGATTCTGTCCCCCAACCAAGAGGTGAGACAGAGGGCATTCCAGAGGAGTGTGGACTGTTAGTTGTTCAGTCATGTCTGACTCTTTGTGACCCAGTGAACTATAGCTCACTAGGCTCAGCTATCCATGGAATTTTCCAGGCAACAATACTGGAATGGTAGTCATTCCCTTCTCCAGGGGATCTTCTCGACCCAGGGATCGAACCAAGATCTCCTGCATTGCAGGCAGTTTCTTTACTGTCTAAGCTACCAGGGAACTGAGACCTAAGTATTAGGAATAAATTATCAGAGTAAAGAACAGGGCTCCAAGAAAAAAGTATAAATGTATAAAAGTCCAGAGACAAGAAACAGCGTAGAAACTTAAAAGAACTAAGAAATGTTGACCATGGCCAAATTATAAAGTATGAAGCTGGGAGAGCTAAGAAATAAATTGGATAAATAGACAATGATCAATCATGAAGGGCCTTGAAAGCTACACTAGGGAGTTTATATTTTACATGTACACCTATAGTTGATTGATGCTGATGTTTGAACAACAAAATTCTGTAAAACAATTATCCTTCAATTAAAAAATAAATGGTTTTTTTTTAAAATAAAAAAAAGCAGATGAGACCCATTGAAAGCTTTTAATCAGAGAAGTGACTAGATTAGATTAAGACCTTAGATGGGGAATGATTGAGACTTTATTAGGAACTGGAATAAAATTTGCTGTTGTAATAATTTTGATGAGCAATAATATGGGCCAGAGTCAGGGTAGCAAAAATGGTACTGGAGAGAACTGGATGAAACGTAAAAAATATTTAGGAGCCAGATAAATAGGAGCCTATGAATGAATGAATCTAGAAGAAAAGAACAAAAATTAGGATAACCCTCCAGTTTGGGATTCTGCCATCTATGTAGATAGGCAAAACACCAGATTCAAGAGAAATTTAAGGGTTGGTGCACTTCCAAAAAGAGATAGAACTCAGACTCTGGAATGGAATTGGAATGGACACAAACATGGAGGTCAGAAAAGTTTTACTTCATTTTCAGATAATAGGAAGATTCTTGGTGTGACTAGGGCAAAAATGTGGAAGGATCCTGAAGCAACTCATCATTTTAAGCTAGCAAATCTCAAACTTTACTGTGCATAAGATGCATTGTAAGAAACTTGCTGCAGGGTAGACTCTTGGGCTCCATCACTAGAATATTTCTCTTTAGAAGGTCAAGACTAGGCCAAAAATCTGCTTTTTTAAATAGGAATCCTACTATAATGACTATTATGCATGCAGATGAGCTAAGGATCATACTTGGAGAAGTGCAAATTTAAGTGGGAAAACAAAGACACAGAAAAACTTGGAGAGCTAGGAAAAGAGTAAGGAATGATGTGGCTGTGAGAAGAGTGAGAACATCTCAGAAAGAAGAGGCTATCATCAGTACAAAATTAGAAGGAAGAGTTGTGCAGAATTTGACTGCAGTACTTTAAGCAAGATTGAAAATACCATCAAATTCAGTGAGAGAAATCACCAAATACAAGAAAGAAAGTTCCTATTAAATAGCTAAGTCCAGTTTTTCAAATGTCCTACATAGGAAGATTCTTTTATACCCTTTTTTTAAGTTCTGTTGAAAATACTTCAAAATTATTTTCCCTTAACACACACACACACACAAAGAATTAAAAATATCAAAATTAAAACAGAATGAAGAATGGCAGGTGATGCCACCAGAAAATATCTCTTGAACATAAGGATTATTTTGAGAAACAGCAGACACCTCTGAAAACACAGTAAAAGTGATTCTTTTGTAAGGAAAAATCATATTTATAAAGTAAGTCTCCATTTATGAGGGTATACCAAGAAGAAGATGACTCGCTAGAAATTCCTTTCCATATAGAAGGTACCAACTTAAATTACATAGCAAACCTTTCTCTTATTTTTCATTATCATACATTTTCTGATCACCTCCCTATAACTGACCTCTTTCACATCCTTTTCCCTTTGTCTTTTGCCAAAAATTAGATTTAAGTCAATTTTAAGCCACATTTGAGAGTTACTCATGTTTTCCTTGTTATCTCCCATGTATACATGAATTATTCATGTTAGCAAGTGTTCTATTTGTTTTCTTTTATTAATTTTTTGTTATAGGGGCTCACAGTTTGTTGTGATACACACAGTCAAAAGCTTCGGCATAGTCAATAAGGAAAAGTAGATGTTTCTCTGGAACTCTCCTGCTTTTCTGATGATCCAGTGGAGGTTTGTAATTTGATCTCTGGTTCCTCTGCCTTTTCTAATCCAGCTTGAACATCTGGAAGTGCATGGTTCATGTACTGTTGAAGCCTGGCTTGGAGAATTTTGAGCATTACTTTGCTAGCATGTGAGATGAGTGCAATTGTGTAGTAGTTTGAGCATTCTTTGGCATTGCCTTTCTTTCAGATTGGAATGAAAACTGACCTTTTCCAGCCCTGTGGCCACTGATGAGTTTTCCAGATTTGCTGGCATATTGAGTGCGGCACTTTCACAGCATCATCTCTTAGGATTTGAAACAGCTCAACTGAAATTCCATCATCTCCACTAGCTTTGTTCTTAGTGATGCTTCCTATGGGAACACCAGACCACCTGACCTGCCTCCTGAGAAACTGTATACAGGTCAAGAAGCAACAGTTAGAACTGGACATGGAACAACAAACTGGTTCCAAATTGGGAAAGGAATACCTCAAGGCTGTACATTGTTACCCTGCTTATTTAATTTATATGCAAAGTACATCATGCAAAATGCCAGGCTGGATGAAGCACAAGCTGGAATCAAGATGGCTGGGAGAAATATCAATAACCTCAGATATGCAGATGACACCACCCTTATGACAGAAAGCAAAGAACTAAAGAGCCTCTTGATGAACGTGAGAGGAGAGTGAAAAAGTTGGCTTAAAACTCAGTCAGAAAACTAAGATCATGGCACCTGGTCCCATTGCTTCATGGAAAACAGATGGGGAAACAATGAAAACAGTGACAGACGTTATTTTTGGTGGCTCCAAAATCACTGCAGCCATGAAATTAAAAGGTGCTTGCTCCTTAAAAGAAAAGCTTTGACCAACCTAGACAGCATATTAAAAGGCAGAGATATTACTTTGCCAACAAACATCCACCTAGTCAAAGTTATGCTTTTCCCAGTGGTCATGTATGGATGTGAGAGTTGGACTGTGAAGAAAGCTGAGCACCAAAGAACTAATGCTTTTGACCTGTGGTGTTGGAGAAGATTCTTGAGAGTCCCTTGTACTGCAAGGAGATCCAACCTGTCAATCCTGAGGGAAATCAGTCCTGAACGTTCATTGGCGGGACAGATGCTAAAGCGGCAACTCCAATACTTTGGCCACCTGATGCAAAGAACTGACTCATTGGAAAAGACTCTAATGCTGGGAAAGATTGAAGGTGGGAACAGAAGGGAACAGCAGAGGATGAGATGGTTGGATGGTATCACCAACTCAATGGACATCAGTTTGAATAGTTTCTGGGAGTTCATGATGGACAGGGAAGCTTGGCATGCTGAAGTCCATGGGGTCTCAAAGAGTCAGACGCAACTGAGTGACAGAACTGACTGAATGATAGGGCCCCCAGCTGAAAACTTTAAAAGGTAGGGGAAAAATTATATTCTCCCCTTAATAAGCTTGTTATTTGAGGATTAAAATAACAGATAAATAGCATAAAATTATATGTTCCATTATTGAGAAAAGAATATATAATTAACATAAGGACATGCAAACTCATTATTTGATGAGTTTTGATGGAAAGAAAGATCATGTACTTTAAGTCTGGCTTCTGATTATAAAACAAAAATATTGTTAAGGGAACAAAATCCTAGATCATATAAGTATCACAAATCAAAACACAGTCTCAATAGATTCCATATTCATGGAGTGAATCCATAAACTAGGGCATTAAGAACATATGACATGTTAAATGAGAAAAACATAGTCACAAGGAAAATTATGAAACTTTCAACTTAGAAATAAACTAAGAAAATTTATAAGAGGGGCAATTTTTTAAGAAACAAAACTTTCTGGTATCTCACTACTGGCTTGTGAAATAAAAATCTGGTTAATGATGCATGAAAAAAGCAGCAGAAAATAGCTGTAAAATACAATTATTTTCTTTCAGAAATTAATTCATTTAAGTCAAGTATATATAGGTGTCAAATTCATGTGACTGAAACTGAAAGGTAAAAATAACATTATAAGAGCTCCCCTGTGCAAGTGAGTAAAATAATAATAGGCTCCAGGATTTTTCTCACCTTAGTCAAGGAAGGAAGGAAGGAAAGAGAAGGAAAGGGAAGGGAAGGGGAAAGAAGGAAAAAAGAAGCAAAGAAGGAAAAGATGTTCTTTTAGACTGTCACATAATCTGGAAATCTGCAGTTGCTTTTATCCAACACAAAAATTCAACTCTTAAGTACACAAACCCAGTTGTCTTTGAAAGATATCTTGTCAATTATCTTTCTATTTCACAGTGTAGCCAAGTCAATTTGGTGACCACACTCTTCTTCCCCATTATTTTATCATGGTATATAAACTCTAGTAAGAAACAGATTTTAATGTCATGTTTCTCACATTCTACTTCCAATTAGTGTTATGACTGTTCCTGAGTCTATCTTATAACAAATACTTACACTTTGGGTCATTTTTATTTGAAAGGCAATCCACTAGAAACTTCCATTATTTGGCTGAGAAAAAGCAACAGTTTACCATGACCTGACACTCTTTGTATCATGACTCCAGCATAATAGGGTCATTGAGATCAGAATGACATTACAACAATAATTGTCCTGGTCTCTCTCTTGTTATAGTCATTATCTTTGGTCGTTTTATTTAAATGCATCATTTAGTTTGACAGCAAATTGTATGACAGGATAAAAGGGACCTTGGGGGTGAAAAAACATCCATAAGTTAAACTGATTTAATGTCAAATAACTTCAAGGTTAACTCTGCAAAATGTGTTGCTAGCTTGCCATATCTCCTTTGCCAAGAATGCTATCATAGTTAAACTTGGCCTTTTAACCTTGAGGATTCAAGAAACAAAATAGGCTGCTGAAGACTTTAAGGACCAATGTATAGAAAATTCAATAATTATTTTTTAAAAGCTAAGTCACTTGAAAAAAATGTATTTCAAACATTAGAAATTAGAGTCAAGCAGTGGTTAATTTTTAACTAAAAAAAATCTTTGAAGTTACATAGACTTGAACTTAACTCCTGGTTTTGTCACTTATAGGCTACATAACCCACAGTGGGAAATGATTAAATTTATTAGTACTAATAGCTGGGAAATTTACATATCTATTCACAGAATTTTTTCTAGGAATAAAGGAAGTCAGCACTGAATATTCATTGAAAGGACAGAGGCTGATGCTGAAGCTCCAATACTTTGGCCACCTGATGTGAAGAGCCAATTCATTGGAAAAAGCCCTGATGCTAACAAAGATTGAAGGCAAAAGGAGAAGAGGGTGGCAGAGGATGAGAGAGTTAGATACCATCACTGATTCAATGAACAGGAATTTGAGCAAAATCCAAGAGATATTGGATTATAGAGGAGCCTGGAGTGCTGCAGTCTAGGAGGTCACAAAGAATTGAACACGATTTAGCAACTGAGCAATGATAGAAAACTTTAATGGTATGGTTGTTATGTCACTAATCATAGAAATGATAACCCCTATCAATAGTAATGTTTGTATTCAATATTGAGTTTAAAGAATAAGTGATGACTTATATATTTCTTTCCACTTGGCCTAAAAATCAGATGTCTTTAACCAACATCAATTCTTCAGTTCAGATCAGTTGCTCAGTCGTGTCCAACTCTTTGCAACCCTATGGACTGCAGCACGCCAGGTTTCCCTATCCGTCACCAACTCCTGGAGCTTAATCAAACTCATGTCCATCAAGTCAGTTATAACGTCCAATCATTTCATCCTCTGTCATCCCCTTCTCCTCCTGCCTTCAATCTTTCCCAGTATCAGAGTCTTCTTCAGTGAGTCAGTTCTTTGCATCAGGTGGCCAAAGTATTGGCATTTCAGCTTCAGCATCAATCCTTTCAGTGAATATTCAGGACTGATTTCCTTTAGGATGGACTGGTTGGATCTCCTTGCAATCCAAGGGACTCCCAAAAGTCTTCTCCAACACCACAGTTCAAAATCACCAATTCTTCAGCACTCAGTTTTCTTTATAGTCCAGCTCTCATATCCATACATGACTACTGGAAAAACCATAGCCTTGACTAGATGGACTTTTGTTGGCAAAGTAATATCTCTGCTTTTTAATATGCTGCCTAGGTTGGTCATAGCTTTTCTTCCAAGGAGCAAGCATCTTTTAACTTCATGACTGCAGTCACCATCTGCAGTGATTTTGGAGCCCCAAAAAGTAAAGTCTCTCACTGTTTCCATTATTTCATTATCTATTTGCCATGAAGTGATGGAACTGGATGCTATTATCTTAGTTTTCTGAATGTTGAGTTTTAAGCCAAATGTTTCACTCTCCTCTTTCACTTTCACCAAGAGGCTCCTTAGTTCTTCACTTTCTGCCATAAGAGTGGTGTCATCTGCATATCTGAGGTTATTGACATTTCTCCTGGCAATCTTGATTCCAGTTTGTGCTTCATCCAGCCTGGCATTTTGCATGATATACTCTGCATATAAGTTAAATTATCAGGATGACAATGTATAGCCTTTCTTTTCCCGATTTGGAACCAGTCTGTTGTTCCACGTCTAGTTCTAACTGTTGTTTCTTGACCTGCATACAGATTTCTCTATAAGCTTCTTATCCTTAGCCTTATCCTTCAGAGGGCCAACCGAATGAAAACCACAATCACAGAAAACTAATCAAACTGATCAGTTGGACTGCAGCCTTGTCTAACTCAATGATACTATGAGCCATGCCATGTAGGGCCACCCAAGACAGGCAGGTTATGGTGGAGAGTTCTGACAAAATGTGGTCCACTGGAGAAGGGGATGGAAAACCACTTCAGTATTCTTGCCTTAAGAACCCATGAACAGCATGAAAAGGCAAAAAGATAGGACACTGAAAGATGAACTCCCCAGGTTGGTAGGTGCCCAATATGCTACTGGAGATCAGGGAAAAAATAACTCCAGAAAGAATGAAGAGACAGAGCCAAAGCAAAAACAACGACCAGCTGTGGATGTGACTGGTGATGGAAGTAAAGTTCGATGCTGTAAATAATGATACATCAATTCTTACCTCTTATTTTATCTCTTTTAAAATTGCAGTGAATAATGCAAGTTTCCATTTCAAAAAAGAAAACAGCACATATGTACATGTGATTCCTTAAAAAATTGACCTGTTGTGTTAACATGGGCCCACAGCTTAATTCTGAAAGCACATAACCAAATATGATGTTCTTCCATTTGGAATTTATTCCTTTTCAATAATAAACCATTATTTTCAAAAAATCTGGGAGAGATACTCATAACTATCAGACATTTATATTTCAATGTAAACAAATGTATTTCCACTGTCTTGTAGAGAATAGAATAGGACATGCAAGAATGACATGAGACATCAATAAAACAGCTTGAGTGAGGTTGATACCTTAGCAAGTAGAGAAATCGGACTCCCTTGGAAGGGGAGGAAAGAGATAGGATTTTTTTAAAAAAAGCTAATTCACAGTTTTGCCTAGTGGTTTCATAAGCTTGGGTTCTAATAAAATCTTTGTGTGTTTGGTACTTGCTATAAAGTATCATCACATAAGGTGTGAGTAGGTCGAACAAGATGTACTGATAGTCTAAAGGAAACCTGTACAGAATCTATTCAGTCCATCGAGGGCACCTCTCTCTGATGTACTTCATAACTGAGGATGCCTATTGAGCCATTTAGGAGTAAGAATTGGCATCACCTGGAATTTCTTGATAATCCTAATTTTTTCTAATTAAATTTGTGTGCATGCTAAGTCACTTCAGGCATATCCTACTCTTTGTGACCCTATAGCCCACCAGGATCCTCTGTCCTTGAGATTCTCCAGGCAAAAATACTACAGTGGGTTGCTGTGCCCTCCTTCAGGGGATCTTCCTGACCCAGGGATTGAACCCTAATCTCCTATGTCTCCTGTATTGGCAGACAGGTTCTTTACCACAAGTGCCAATTAAACTTAGTAGATTAACTAATTAAATTGTCTCTTAGGGGTTAATTCAGTCTCTTTGAGGTTATGGCTTAGTTCTTCAGATTTATCTTTCTTCTTAGTCTATTTTCTAAGATAGCATATTGCAAAGATGGGCAAACTTTTTTGTAAATAGCTAGACACTATTATCAGTCATACAGCCTCTACTGCAGCCACTCAACTCTGCCCTTGCAGCAGGAAATCTATATTCCAATCACACTTTAATTATGGATACTTTAAGTGAAATTTGATATTCATATAATATTCACATATATTAAAATATTGGGTTATTTTTCAACCACTTAGAAATGTAAAAACCATTCTTAGCTTACAGGACATACAAAATCAGGCAGCAGGCCATGTTGGCCTCAGGGCTACAATTTGCTGTCCCCTGGTAATTGCATACTGGGTGTGGGCAGCTTAGGTGACTTTAAGCACTGACAGAGGGAGGTTCTCTATGCTCAAGCTAATCTTGAGGGCAAAAGTGTTAGCTGGTGATCACTTCCCAGAGCTAAACTTTTTGTTCCATGGCTGTACCCTTGTGATTCTAAATTTCTTAGTTTTGTCTGGTCTCTCAGACCATTTGAGCAGACTCTGGGAGATGGTGAAGGACAGGGAAACCTGGCATGCTGCAATTCATGGGGTTGGAAAGCAACAGAACAATAACAACTTAGCCTTCAAGCTGACATAGCTTCCCCACTACCCTCTGATTCTGCAGACCACTGAGTCATTGCCACACCTTTAATCTAATCCTTTGAGCTAGGTTTCTCCCACCACACTGTGGGGCCCTAAATGGGAAACCTTAAAAAAGAAGGGCTAGCTTTGCGGTTTAGAGCTAAGATGGCACCTGGCGGAAGAGATGAGGGTGCAGCGTAAGTTGTCTGTCAAAACTTTTGATTGGTTTTCTTGATTTCTGTGCATGTAGACAGCGCGTGATCACCATAGACTCCTGTTATAATGATGGCACATGATGATTTGACCTTTAATGTGATTGGTGCAACTATGGAAAGTCCCTCACAAACCCCTCCCTGCTTGCCTTTAAAAACCAAGAGCTTACAACAATAAAGCGGAACTGCTTAGATGGAACCCCTGTCGCTTCTGATTGTCTCTCACTCGCTGAGGGGCTGGGTTGGCGGACAGCAGGCTCGCCTCTCCTCGGGACCCCTCGGCTTTGCTGAGGGGAAGTTCCACTGCCTCTCTCTTTCTGCGGAGCGCCCCCCGCACCACACTAAGTTCTCTTGTTATACCTTAAACCACTATATCTATACCCTCTGAAACTTGAGGATGGAGGACATGTCATTGAGACCCTTCTCTCCACCAAACCAAACTACCCACCCCTTTTGACTATGTTGGACTCCTCTGTCCATGGGGTTCTCCAGGCAAGAATACTGGAGTGGGTTGGCATGCCCTCCTCCAGGGGATCTTCCCAACCCAGGAATCAAACCCACATCTCTTAAGTATCCTGCATTGGTAGGTGGATTCTTTACCATCCCGCCACCAGGGAAGCCTGCATGCTGAGCTAGTTACTAGTGAATATATGTTAGCCAAAGCAGCCCTGGAGTTTCCTACTGAAGGAGCAAATGCTGAGCAAAGTTACAGCCTTTCTGCTCTTATTTTTTCTGTTTACACATGCAGTGGACTTCACCCCACTCTGGGGCTTTAAAGCATTGGAAATAGATTAAAATTCTATCACTTTGCCCCAATTTCATATGCTCCTCCTTTCAGAGAGAGCATTGTCCTTCTCTCCTTCCCTGATGCCAAAACAGTGGACAATTTGTGGACAAAAAGCAGTTCACTAATAGGGAAAGTAATGTTAACAAGTATTAAAAGTATTATAACTATAATATGTAGGGTTTCCTTGAACAGAAATGAGGAAGTTGAAAATTCTAATAAAAAACACAACATAAGCAAAGAAGAAAGCAAACAAGATTGTCAACAAAGACACAGATTTTATTGAAAAGTATAATGCTTGTTTTAAGACTTAGTCCAGAAACCATTCTAGGATAAAGAACCAGTTTACAGTGAGGCAAAATCACCTTTATGTTAATTACCAGGAGAATCTTGTCTAGATAGCATTGTAGTCAGAAAGCATATTTGCTAGGAAAAAACATTTCATCAAATGTAAACTAGTTTTACCAAAGCATTTTAATAATAAGTTTTGTAATGAACTAGAGTAAAACCTACACTGAAAAATGTTGTTACTAAGATGGATTTCTTTCACATGGCCACAAATTAATAAAAGTAAAAAAGAATCTGGGAAGAGTTTAGTAAATACCAACTTATTTGCTAAATGATCATTCAACAAATATTCACTGAGTACTTACCATATGCCAAGCACTACTATAGGGCTTGTAAGGAAAGAAAGATTGTCAAGCAAGAGACAGATAATAAAGATAAACAAAGTAAAACACATGTGTGAATAAATGGTGTGTTCTAAGAATAAATTATAATAAAACAGGGAAAGATCCTATGATGTAAGGATTATGCTTTGAAATCTTAGAGTAACCAGGGAAGTCATAGTAAAAAAATGACTTTTGAATAAAAATATGAAGCAAGTGAAGGAGCTAACGATATTGATATAATAGGGAAAAAACATTCTCAAATGTGAGAGCAGCAGCACAGAGGACTTGTTTTGAACAAATGTCTGGTATGTTTGAGAAAGGGCAAGGCAGCCAGAGTTACTGGGTTCTAAGAGGGAGGTGATGAAGGCTGAGAGGTTCTGTGGGGTCAGATCACTTGGAAAGAGTTATAGATAGGATTTGGGGGTTTATTCTGAATTAGCCATGGAAAAATTTGGAGCAGAGAAGTGACCTAGTCTGATTAAAATTTAAAAGAATTACTGTGACTACCATGTTAATAATAGGCTGTAGGGGGACAAGGTTAGAAACAGAGGGGCCAGCGAGGAGGCTGTTACAACCATCTAGACAAGAGCCAAAGGAGGCTTGGACTGGTGTGACCGCAGTAGACATGATGAGAATGGTAAGGTTCTGGGTATATTTAAAGATAGAACCAAGAAGATTTCTGTGTGAGCTTGGATGTGAAGTTCAAGGGAAAAAGGAGTAGTCAGGAATGAAACCAGGTTTTTGGATTAGGAAACTGGAAACAGAAGATTGCCATCTACTGAGATGGCAACAAACTGTTGGAGGAGTTGGCTTGGGGGAGTATATCAGTAGCTCAGTTTTAGACATGTTAAATTTTAGAAGCCTATTAGACTTCTAGATGCAGAGGCAAGGGGGCAGTTGGAGCTCAGGAGAGAAAAGTGAGTCAGATATATAAATGCGTGAATCATCAGTATCCAGATGGAATTTATAACCTGGAGTTTGAATAAGATCAATGAAGGAGAAACCAACTCCCAAAAAAACTTGAGTAGGAGTGTACAACTGGGGCTTCCCAGGTGGCACAGTGGTAGAGAATCCATCTGCCATGCAAGAGATGTGGGTTCAGTCTCTGAGTGAGGAAGATCCCCTGGAGTAGGAAGATTTTCTTGGAGTAGGAAATGGCAAACCACTACAGTATTCTTGCCTAGAAAATTCCAGGGACCTAGAAGCCTGGCAGGCTACAATTCACTGGGTTGCAAAAAGTCAGATGACTGAAGGCACATCCATGCAAACAGATACACAAAGATAGGAATAATGCTAGATGAGTTGAGTCGAGTATATTAGAAACCAAGAGAAGACAGAAGACAGTACTTCAAGAAGTAGAGTGATATCAGATATTGACACTGGGTACCTATATACTCAAGTTTCTAGGATCTTCTGGTTTGCTGCCCTTTCACAAAGTCTTTTGATTAGCTGATGTTCAACTATAGCTGATTATATCCGAAGACTCATCAAAATGATAAAAGTACCTGAGCACTAGGCTTGATCATAGTGGATGATTGATTGGTTACCCAAGAAAATTTGCTACCTGGAATATTTTTGGATTAAACCATTCAAAACCATTGAGTAAATATAAACTTCCTTTTATTTTTGAGATCCCTGGAAATCAGAAAGATGAAAGGGATGTAAACCACTTTCACTCAGGAACTCACATTCTAATAGAATGTAATAAAGCTGACACATGAATAACTTAGGGAACTCATGTACACCCGTGGCTGATTCATGTCAATGTATGGCAAACCAATACAGTATTGTAAAGCAAAATAAAGTAAAAATAAAAATTTAAAAAAATAAATAAAATATAATGGATATAGATTCCATTCCATAAATTTCAGGTGGGAAAGAAGTGTAAATTTTTTATTTTTCTATACTTCAACTTAATTTTGTTTTTTGGGTCTCTATTTGATCAAACAAAAATAATATCTTAAGTTAGGACCATTTCCTTTATTCCTGGAGTTTTGTCATAAATCAAGGGTTCTTAGGTAATACCTTAGTATTCTAAGTAATGAGGAGATGGCATTGGTCCTTACTCATTCTTGAGCTCTTCCTGTCTACATCCTCTGAGATGAGCATATTCCTATCTAATCCTCACTGACCAATGCAGGCTGCCTCTGTGTTTTCTCGTGCCCTCTTCTGTAGGAACGCTCCAGGTCTGACTCTCTCTCCCTCTGTGTTACTTAGACAGTCTCTCAGAGGCAGAAGAAACAACCAGCTGCCCTCCCTTGCTGCTGTAGATCGTGAGAAATTCTGTGAGCCTGCTCCAGGCTCTCTCATACATGTCATCCCAGTCTGCCTTTTACCTCTACAGAGCACTGAGAACAAGGAGGAGGTCTGGATCTTGGGACTTGTTTGGGTACTCACTTGGAAAGAGGGAACAAATCTTACTCTGAGATTTGGGATCTGTCCACAGTTTTCGTGTAAGGGTGGAGGAACAGAACACAGAGGCCAGCCATACATGAACTTCCTTGCTTATCATCTGATTATCCCTTCTCAGTCCAAGTAGATTTTATTGAATTTCTAAGCTCAGAAAATACTGACTCCATCTACCATGTTTTCTTCTAATTTCAATGTCTCATTGAAAAAAAAAAAAAAACTTTAAGGTTTGGAAAGTCCAAAGGCCTTTCTCCTAATAAGGAATTTCAAAAGTCTTTTCAAAAGTCCTTTCAAAAGTTGTTTCTTCTTTTCTCTCGTCATTTCTCATATTGGTTATATCCATTTCCTGAAATGTTAATGCGGAATATCGTAGCTGCCTGCTCTAGAAAAAAAGGCGATGAACTATAAAGAACTGTGGTTAACATTTCAAAGTACTAACCTGCCACATTTTTCTCACTAGAAATATTTGCATCCCTGAAAAAAAAAAATTTATTTCAAGGAAACTGCCATGCTAAGAAGGTAGGGCCTTACTTTAATTTGTTTCCCCAGAATCTTACCTCCTACATACAAACAGCTAAAAATATTGTCTTCTCCAGGCCCCTTAACATTGGGTAGTTAGATTGGAAGCTCGGTGAAGTTTTACCTTACTGTATTGGGTACTTGTGAGGTAATATAAAATATGTATATTTATCAATAATATAAAATATATGTATTCATCTCATTCCTAAATGATAAGAACACTGGGAGTATTTCTTGTTCTAATGAGGTAACACTGGGTGGGTTCCTAAAGGCTCCTGGATAGTGGCTGGGCACCAAAAAGACTGAGCTGTTTTAGATGTTTGGCATTTTCAGCCCCTACCCCATATCCCACAATCCTGTTCTCTAGAGGGGAAAGAAAAAATGAAGTTAATGATCTGTCATTCTTCAGTGAGGAAGCCTCCATGAAAATTCCAATAAATAGCACAAGGTTCAGAGAGCTTCCAAGTTGGCATGTCCACACTGGGAGAGTGATGCAGTCCAACTCGACAAGGACAAAAGATCTTAATCTCAGGACCTTTCCAGACCTCACCCTGTGTATCTCTTTATCTAGATGTTCATCTGTGTCCTCTCCCGTGTGTGTGTGAGTGCTAAGTTGCTTCAGTCATGTCTGATTCTTTGCGTCTCCATGGACTGCAGCCCACGAGGCTCCTCTGTACATGAAATTCTCCAGGCAAGAATACTGAAGTGACTTGTTATGACCTTTTCCAGGAGATCCTTCTGGCCCAGGGATCAAACCCACATCTTGCATCTCCTGCATTGGCAGGCAGGTTCTTTACCACCAGTGCCACCTGGGAAGCCCACCCTCTATCATATGCTTTGTTAAACTGATAAACATAAGTAAGTTTTTCCCTGAGTTCTGTGAGCCACTTGAGCAAATAATGCAAATCCAAGAGGGAGAAGGTCATGGGAACCCCTAATTTGTAGCCAAGTTGGACAAAAGTTGTAGATAACCTGGAGACTTAGTGTTTGCTTTTGTCATCTGAAACGGGGAGCAGTCTCATGAGACTGGGCCCTTGGTCTATAGAATCAGATGCTACCTCCAGGCAGATAGTATCAGAATTGAGTTAAATGGTAAGGCACCCAGCTGGGGTCACGCCATTGTTTGGTGACTGGAAATGATGGGAAATAAAATGCTCTTCATGAGTATAAGGAATAAAGAAGATGCACAAGAGGCAAAGGACGGGGCAGTTTTTCCAATAACGGTCTCTATTCACTGTCTGAGGAGCCTTTCCAGTCTTAAAAATAGTATTAATCCCTTCCATCCAGAGGAGCTGGGCCATGAGTGTCTATGTTACATCTTTTTTTAAACATTCCTGTACCCACAGGTAGCTGAGACTTTCCTCTAAGAAACCTCACTCTGGTGCAGATATGGTTCTCTGTCTTTGCCTTAAGCCAGCAATGACATGAACTGCCTCCTGGCCCCAATCTTTATCCATGCCTTCTTCAAATAGAGCTGTGTCCAGTACTAGAGCCTCAGCTCTTGGACACAAGAAAGAAGATGACTTCTGATTCAGTTTTTGCAGGATCATAGCTGTTTCAATGGTCCTCCTCCATCTTTGGCTCTCTCCTCAAGTCCATCTTAGCTTCCATACAAGCAGTGCGGACCAGGTTCTCTTTATAGATATAGGTCACGTGCAAATTGTTTTATTTTCTTATGGGCAAGATAAAAAGAAGGGCATAGGTCAAGCTTTTAAATATTTTTCTTCGAGTGGTTCCTGTGCAGGACTGAGATTTAATCTCCCATATTTATCAGGGATTAAAGGGTCTCTATGGACTTTCCAGGTTTGATCCCTGGGTCAGGAAGATCCCCTAGAGGAGGGCATGGCAATCCACTCCAATATTCTTGCCTGAAGAATCCCATGGACAGAGGAGTCTGGCAGGCTAGTCCAAGGGGTTGCAAAGAGTAGGACACGACTGAAGCAACTTTGCACAAAGAGCTTTTATAATTCACTAGCAGAAATTATTTTAAAGGTGAGAAGAAGCTAGTTAAATCTTTACTTCTAGAGTTGACACTCTTAAGTTTTCCATTTCTTAGTTATTTTCCCTTTTACTAAAAATAGAGCACAGTAGCTGAAAATTAAACTGGATTAAAGTAGCTAAAATAATATACTTTGAAAATCTATTTTGTTTATAGAAAATGTCTCCTGAGAGGCTGCACTGATCCTTATTTTACTTTATATGCCTAAAAGTTATTCAGTTCTAAGATTATGGAATTTGAAAATTCTTTGATTTTAATTAATCAGAACATTTTTTTTTACTGAGTCCTGGAAACCCTTAAAAAGTTATTAGCTGTCAGAAGCTTTAATGCCAGTTAATTAGAGGCCCTGACTCTGTGCCTGCTGATACTTATTGTGAAGGCTGAAAGGTTAACAGGAACAGGCTGCTACCAGCCTCCTTGCCAGGTGTTTTTCCCTGCAGTTAATGGACTTGAGCCAATAGAAATTATCACTCTGAACTAGTCACAGACACTCTTAATCTTCACATACAAACATTGGTAGGAAAGTTAGGATTTGTATTATTTCTTTTCACCATCATCATATTTGGAACAATTAAAAACAAAGTGCAGTTAATTTTCCATTTGTAAATGAAGGCATGACAAATCCAGAAAGAAAGAAAAAAAAACCTTTTAAAATAATGTGCATGTATAACATGTTCCATTAAAATAATAATAGTCCTTCAGTGAAACAATATCTTGTAAAACGTCTTTTTTAAGGCATGGTGGTTAAGGACTGCTTAGGTATTAAGATGTCTACGTTCTTTTAATTGCTGGATTTATAAATCTGAACAGTTGTAATGAAATAATCAGAATCAACCAGATAGAACTGGAGCCAGCCACAGTGGGTATTTGAGACTTGCATGCTGTTTGGAGCCACTGAATATGTACTTATCCAATCCAAACTGGAACAGATGGCGAGGCAAACAGGTAATCACTTGCTTTATCTTCCAGATATTGTGGTTCACTAATTATCTCTATTTATTTTGGGAACTTCAGAACATCTGTAAAAATCAGATGAAAGACAAACAGAGGTGACTGAGAAAGATTTGAATAAAGTGTGAAAGTCTAAAGCTTTCATGCTTGTCAGATGAAGAGAGAGGATTCTCACCCTCTGCCAATTCTTGGGAATCCTGGAGAATTTTAGGTACCAGCATTTGAAATTAAATACTTAGGTGAAGAAAGTACAAAGGAAGAAACTGCTCTAATTGCATATAACCCAAAATTAAACAAGTGGGAACAGAAGAATGTACACAACAGAAGTGAAAATTACTCATGCTACCCTAACATCAATGTGCTCATCTAGAGCCAAGATCTTGGTTTCTAAATACCATTCTCCACATAAAGGAACTAGAGTTTCACTGGCACTGCTAAATATTCTTGTAGAGTCAGAAAGCTTTAAAAAAGTACTCAGTGATTGATGGAGACCTAACAAAAATATAGAGGCTAGCTTCAAAGATTCAACTGGCCAAATCTGGGACAATTGGAACATTTAAAAAAATAATAATAAACTGTAATATATTATATTTAAGAAGAGTCAATTAAATGCATGGGGGGAGGAAGGGAGGAAAAACTCTATGTAATAAAAGAATGCTAGCTATTAGATAGAGAAGGAGTAACAAAATTAGAAAATCATTTTACAAATGACAATGTAAGAATTGATTTAGGCAAGAATCATCAAATGATGCTAAAAAAACAGAGTAAAAGGATTCCTTCACTCTCAAAGTTTCACTGTTTGCTTTTTGATTACGAAAAAAAAAGATATTTTTATAATAGTGATAGAATCTTAACTAAGGGATTAAAGCAAGCATCATAAGTAATGGGCGGGAAAAATTAGCATTTTGTTTCTTCTGATATGATGCACTGGGAAATAAAAACTATCACCTATGACGTATCGTGAAAAATACTTAAACCTGAAACTAGTCATAAGAAAGCAAGCAAGTCCAAATTGTAGAATACTTTACAAAACAACTGGCCTGATTTGACAAACTTTTCAAGTTCTAAAAGAGAAAAGAAAAAGCAAAGGAATGGTTATAGATTAAAAGAGACTGAGGAGACATAACAACTAAATGCAAATTGTAATCCTTGATTAGATAACAATAAATAATAAATAAATAAAAGCCACATTCACACAACTACAAATGAAATGTGGGACAACTGGAGAAATCTGAATAGAACTGCATCTCAGATACAACTGTAATGATATCCTTATTCTTATATATGACCATGATACTGTGTTCATGTAAAAGAATGTCCTATTGTGAGATACAAGTTGAAGCATTTAGAGTAAAATGTCAGTATGTTTGCAACTTAATTTCAAATACTTCAGCAAAAAGGGTATAAAGGAAAATGTATATATTGATAGAGCTTTTTAAGCAAGTGCAGAAAAACAATAAAAATTAGAACATCTAAGGCAGAGAGTTGGACACAATTGAGCAACTGAATTGAACTGAAGGGGAAGATATGTGTACTTATTAAACTATTCTTTTAATCTTTTCATGATTTAATTTTTTTTTAATTTTGAAACAATAATGCTAATGTCTAAGTGACTTAATTCAGTTGTCCAGGAAATACTAAGCACTGAAATACCAAACATGTATAAAGTCTGTTGGCTTCCACATCAGCAGATCTTTTGCAATTCCCACTGCTGCACAATGCTACTTGGCCATCAAAGACCACCACCAGTGGGCAGAATAGAGCTACATACAGTATGAATGATGTGGCTTCCCTGGTGGCTCAGCAGTAAAGAACACTCCTGCCAGTGCAGGAGACACAGGACTGAGGTTCAATCCCTGGGTTGGAAGATCTCCTGGAGAAGGAAATGGCAACCTACTCCAGTATTCATGCCTGGAGAATTCCATGGACAGAGAGGCCTGATGGGCTAGAGTCCATGGGGTCACGAAGAGTTGGACACAACTGAGCGACTAATGCTTTTAATTTCACACATTGTGAATGATACCAGATCTGAGTTTCATCTCAGTTCAAGTTACATCTGGCTTTTTTTGAGCAGATGACCCAAAAATCCTTATTAGGTGCAAGAAGCTGTATAAAATTTCCTGGGATTAGATGGTGATCAATTGGTTGTATCAGTTCAGTTCAGTTCAGTTCAGTCACTCAGTTGTGTCTGACTCTTTGCAACCCTATGAATTGCAGCACGCCAGGCCTCCCTGTCCATCATCAACTCCCGGAGTTCACTCAGATTCACGTCCATCGAGTCAGTGATGCCATCCAGCCATCTCATCCTCAGTCGTCCCCTTCTCCTCCTGCCCCCAATCCCTCCCAGCATCAGAGTCTTTTCCAATGAGTCAACTCTTCACATGAGGTGGCCAAAGTACTGGAGTTTCAGCTTTAGCACCATTCCTTCCAAAGAAATCCCAGGGCTGATCTCCTTCAGAATAAACTGGTTGGATCTCCTTGCAGTCCAAGGGACTCTCAAGAGTCTTCTCCAACACCACAGTTCAAAAGCATCAATTCTTCGGCGCTAAGCCTTCTTCACAGTCCAACTCTTACATCCATACATGACCACTGGAAAAACCATAGCCTTGACTAGACAGACCATATTCATGCTAAATCACTTCAATTGTGTCTGACTCTTTGCAACCCCATAAACTATAGCCCACTGGCTCCTCTATCCATGGGATTATCCTGGCAGGAATACTGGAGTGGGTTTCCATTTTCTTCTCCAGGGTATCTTCCCAATCCAGGGATAGAGCCTGTGTCTCTTAACAATCTCTTGCATTCGTTGGAAGACCAATCAATTGGCTAAATTTCCCTTATACACAGAGTAATTTCTGAATAAAACAAAATTTTTGTTAAACAAACAAAAAACTTGTTTGCACTGCTAAGCCTGCTAAGAACAAATAAATCTATCATATGGCTCTATAGTTTCTTAACAATAAGTTGCCTTCCCACCAACCTGCAAAGGTGAAATTGAGGTTATTTGATGGTTTAGAAAATCATTTATTCAACAATATTGACTGACTACTCTTCTAAGTGCTGTAAGACAGAAATACACAAATAGGTAGTATACTCTCAGTGCTATAAAAGAAAAGAGTAAGCAGTGTGAAGAAGAAAAGTAAAAAAGAAAAGGGGATAGAAAATGAATGATGATATTTGGGATAGAGTGGCCAGAGCATGCCCTTCTGTAACAGTGTTCCTTGAGCCAAGACCTGAGAAATGGAGCTGGAGAACCATGTGTACATTTTCATCAAGAACACTTCAGATGGAAGAGACAAGAGCAAGTACAAAGGCTTTGGTGAGGTAGTTTGCATAGAGTACAGCAGAACCTGCAAGATGGCATGCATGGCTGAAGAGGAACAAGCAAGAGAGGAATGATGGGGCCAAGGCCAGCTTTAACCTGTGGAGTATCTTTGTTCATTTTCTTAAAAGGCGTGCCACTAGTGAACATGAACTTTGTGCAAAGATAAAGGTATCTCTTCTCCAAGGAGATGCAGTTTATCCTGGACTTAGTGAAAAAGCAATTGCCCTCAGTTATCCACCTTTTGTGGTCTTCCCAGATGGTGTATGGGTGTAAAAGTTGGACCATAAAGAAGGCTGAGCATCAGAAACTGATGCTTTTGAACTGTGGTGTTGGAGAAGACTCGAAAGTCCCCTAGACTCCAAAGAGATCAAATCAGTCAGTTCTAAAGGGAATCAGTCCTGAATATTCATTGAAAGGACTGATGTTGAAGCTGAAGCTCCAATACTTTGGCCACCTGATGCAAAGAACTGACTCATTGGAAAAGACCCTGATGCTGGGAAAGACTGAAGGCAGGAGAAGAAGGGGGCATGAGAGGATGAGATAGTTGGATGGCATCACTGACTCGATGGACATAAGTTTGAGCAAGCTCCAGGATATGGTGAAGGACAGGGAAGCCTGGTACGCTGCAGTCCATGAGGTCACAAAGAGTTGGATACAACTGAGCAACTGAACAACAAACAGGTGGCTCTGGTGGTAAAGAACCCATCTGTCAATGCAGGAGACATAAGAGATGTGGGTTTGGCCCCTGGATTGGGACGATCCCCTGGAGGAGGGGAGGGCATGGCAAGCCACTCCAGTATTCTTTCCTGGAGAATACCATGGACAGAGGAGCCTGGTGGACTATGGTCCACAGAGTCACAAAGAGTTGGACATGACTGAAGCAACTTAGCACACACACAGATGCAACTTTTGTAGACACGAACTTCAAAATCATATTTAGTGATCCTGGGTAGAACACCAAGGAAGAAGTAGGAAGGAAAGCGGGTCAATTCAAAAGTACACAAGAGATGATTCTCATCTAAATGTTCATTGTCCAAAGCTATAGTGGGGAAATAACATAAAAATATACACAATAAACAGATCATTTATAAGGTTATTTTCAATTGAAATATTCCTCCTACTTAACAGTTCTTAAACTCAGCATTTTTGCCTGACCATTTTTCACTGAGTATTGGTCTATAATACAAATCTAGTATGAAGTATTTTTAAAAGATGTTGAATTTCTAGCATAATAAGCAAAATTTCATGAAGTTAATGAGAGTGACATTGGAGATTTCTTGAATCACAAGAACCATCATTACCAAATTAGAAAATGGCAAGCCTAGACACTAATCAGTTGAAGAAAGGTCAACAAGGATGGTAACACAATTTGAAATTTAAAAGGAAATATTCTGAATATTAAAGGACCTAGAGAGGCTTTGGGAAAACTAATAAATAATTTTGTAAAGTGATACTCTAAATTATGATCTGCAAAAATTACAAATGAAATAATAATACGTGACAGGCTAGTCAGGAAAATCATATTGGGAAAAAACATTCCTTAAATAATTCTTTGTTCAGTTTAACAATTGGAATAGATTTGTTATTCAGATATAAATTAAATATAAGAAAAAACATATTTTCATTTCTTAAGATATAATGCCAGTAAGATATTTTAACAATTTATTATAAAAATTTGATCTCCTTTTAAATTGAGTTGACTTTAAATGGTCTTTCTTAAATACCAATAATTCTCTGCTAATTGAAGCTCCTATTTTCTGACTCTTGTACATCACATCTAATTCCAGTTTACACAATGCATCAATTTACCACTCCCCAATAAACCCTACTTCCAGAAAGATAAGCTATTTTCCAGGCTCTCCAAGAGCTTACAAAGGACAAATATAGAAATATCAGCAGCAAAAGTAAAACTTGGTATCTGTTGCAAGAGAATCACAAAGTAATAAGAAATAAAAGAATAAATCAGCTCTATTTTAAGGCATCAGTCAGTACTTCATAAAGCAGTTTGCATCCTAGAAAAATGAGTAGGATTTCCACAGAGATGAAGAATTGAATATAAAGTGAATATTCAGGAAATAATTTATAGTCTAATTTAGCCCTGGATAGCATATATATGGAATAAGTTGGATTTAAGGCTGACAGTAAATGTTGGGTTGGGGCTGGGAAGCCTTGAGTATCAAGCAGAATTTTGTACAATTTACACGCTGAGGAAGAAGTAAAAGTGGAATGATAAAATCTGTATTGTACTCTTTTTTTTGAAGAATTTGATACTATGCACTAAAGTTTTATAAAGTAAATTTCTTTGAACCTCAATGAGAAAGTGACTTAATTTTTTTAACAGCCATTATTTCCATTGATTACCCTAAAGGGAAATGTCTATATTTTAGCCAGTTCTCAAATTATATGCACAGCATGGGAACATCGGCAAGAAAAGTCCAAAATCCACAAGAAGCTCATGTTGTCGGATGGCGACCATGGCCTGATTTCCTGAAGCAAGAAAAATTGCTCTGAGGAGCAGTTGCATAAAGCTGTTCTCCTGGGCAGCAAACAAATAAAGAAGTCTGTCTCTCTGGGAAATTACTCTGCTGCCATGTGAGTCTTTACATCTGCTCAGTCAGCTCAACGCTTGTGTGCTCTTAGTAAGTGTCTTGGTCAAGAGGATCAGGGTAAAAACAGATAAAAGTGGTACAAAACTCATTGGTTGTTTAGTTGCTAAGTAGTGTCCGACTCTTACAACCCCGTGGACTGTAGCCCCGCCAGGCTCCTTTGTCCATGGAATTTTCCAGGCAAAAATATTGGTGTGGGTTGCCATTTCCTTCTCCAGGGATCTTCCCAACCCAGGGATTGAACCCAGGTCTCCTGCACTGCAGGCAAATTCTTTACCAACTGAGCTACCAGGGAATTCCCTTACATATTTTCAATAGAAAAAATAATGCAGAACACAGATGATCCATGTATAAATGGTCAACAATGCAACACACTGAAATTCTCCTATTTAATACCAGCAAATATCCACTCTTCAAGACTTTGAATATGGTTGAAGATAATAAAGAAATAAAATTATTCTAAATTACTCAGGTATTAGCATTTCCTCTGTATTTTATTACTGATTCATTTATTCATTCATCAGACACTCACTGGAACACCAGATATGCAAAAGTCATTGCTATGAATTGTAAGGACTAGTGTCCATATTTCCACTTTTCCAACAGGAAACTGTTATAGTTCAATGTGGTTTTAAATTCAGATAGCTGTACAACTGAAATTTCTCTAGCATTGTCTTACATGTTAAGACTCTGGACTCAGATCTACGTTTTCCACTTATAAGCTATGCTCTCTTGGACAAGTACATCACTCTGGGCATCATTTTCTCACCACAAAATAAAAATAATAAGAGCACAATTACATAAGGTTGCTGAGAAAATTAAGTGAGAATAGCCTCGTGAAATATTTACAAGTCTAGCACTTAGAAATAACTCAATAAATGTTAGTTATGACTATTATTTGCAATTTGATTCCTAGAAACAGTCATGCTGTTATTGAATGTATTAATATTAGAAGATCAGGATAAAGTTTTAAATACTTAAATTATTCTGAAAAACACAAAGATTCATTATGTGTTTGTCTTATAACAAGAATGGAAAAAAACTATGTTACAAACTACTATATAATGTCATGTATTTATAGCTTCAAATTACAGAAAAGGGTGGTTATTAATCTGAAGAGAACCAGAGGGATTTGAAATGCCTAATTATCCTCTCTTTGGGATAAGTGTTGCATGCAGTCACTTTTCCTAATCATTAGAATGGACAAACTCACCCATAAGCATATATCAAATGGAAAATGAAAGATTCACTGACAGATATCTTGAGAAATAAAATTATTCAGATACTCAGACCAGACATCTGAGGCACAGATTTACTTTATAAGCTCATCACTGTTGTATTGGAAATAAAATCTCACACCTGTTTTTATTTTCTTTTTTTTCCATTGGTGGTTTCTGTCAGATATTGTAGGTACTCGTTTCCCTAGGTGTTTGATATCTACAGGGCAAATGTTTTCACTCTGCTCAGTGAACTGTGCTGAAGCATCTCTTTCTGAAACCCTGCATGACTGCCTTTGAAGGGATTTAGGCCTCTGGAGCATCTTTAAATTAAATATAACTTATATGGGAAAAAATTAGTCCTCATCTTTCCACCCCCTGGTGACCATTCTAAACCTCCTGATAAGTATACACTATCATTTATCATTAACAAAGACAATTCCTTATACTTGACTTTTCCTCATTTCTATAAAGCTGCTTGTTCTAGAATGTTCTAATAAACAAAGAGAATGCTAAAGCTATTACTCAACTGTGGAGACATACTGGTCTTAGGGTGTTGTGGTTTTTGTTTTGTTTTGTTAGAAGCATTTTAAAAGGCTTTAAATAAAGAATATATGGCACTGTAGTCACAAAGGCTAGAACAAGTTGCTTCTAGGCAACTTTTTCTATTTTACGTCTTTTCCAACCCCAAGCTATTCCAGACCATCAGGTAAGATAGATTAGCTATGCCAGACATCCCTGACCTTACATATATTTCCTTTTCTTCTCCTAGAACTTTATCCTAACATTGCTTACAAACAAATGGGGAAGAACTCCACTCTACATTTTCAATACCTACCTGGTTGTTATATTCTGTATACTTCTAGAATCAACATGTTAAGATGGGAAGTTAAACAACACTCTCCTAAATATAGATGATAAATGGAAATCTGTTTTAGCGCTTGAGAGCAAATTATTTGGAATTAGACCAAACCTAGATACCAACTCCAGCCTCAAAGCTTTAGCTGAGTAAACTTGAACAAGCTAGTCAACTTCCCTGACTCCATTTACCCACCTATAAAATAGAAACAGATATCTCACAGGATTATTGTGAGGAGGGATGTGATCATTTATTTTTAAATGTGTTCGTTTTCATGATGCCTGGCATTTAGTAAGCATTCACTAATTTGTGGCTATTCAGCTTTTTTCATTTTTTCATGCTCTAATTGTAAACATAGACTGTCAAGTCAGTCAAACCAAGATTCAAAGAATATTATGTATTTTAAGATATTTGCAATACGTTTCACCTTCCCAAGTCTCAGTTTATTCATCTATTTTCCCAAAGGTGTTTTGAGGATTAAATGAAACAATGACCATGAAGTACCTAACCTACAGCCTAGAATTACTCTGTAAGCAGTAGTTTCTTTCCCCATCTTCATTAATATATCTCCCAGCTAATATATAAGTGTGGTCAACATACAGTCATCATAAATCTAAATAACACAATTGACTAGCTAAAATCCATTCTCAACTCTACTGTCCATTGGCTGCCTGCATTGGAAAACCAGCTGGAAATATGATGGCCTTAGTTCTGACAAATAAGATATTAGATATGCTAGGGTTTTCATGGAAGGCTTTTGTTTTTCCTAATAAAAGGGATAGAAGAGGCTCATTCCATTCCCTCCCTATTTTTATGTGTTAACACAGCTCATGATTTCTGGAGCAGCAGGACCATCTTGAGACCAGGAGAGGAAAGCCAATACAATTTACAGACAGAAACCCTAACAGGATTATACATAAACCAGTGCCACCAACTGCTTACTCTGCATTTATTAATCAATAGAACTGTTTAGTATGGAGAGGTAAGCATTGGTTGGGTTTTCTGCTACTTTTAAAGTGTGCATCTTGATAAAGATAGAAAACCTCCTCCTGTCTACAAAAGAGCCCCAAGAAACCAAAAACAAAAAGTGTATGTATGTGTATGTATTGCCTTCATTTCTGCCAATTTTTAATTAATTTTTTTATTTTGCTATATATACTCCTGGTTGGAGATTCCTTTATTTTTTATTCTAATACATCTGAGAATTATATCATAAAACAACATATAGATAGCTGTGTATTTACTCATTCTTCCTAACACACTTAACTAATTCTCTTGTTCTGAAACTGTAGAAAGAGAGAAAGCTAGATACAAATAACATGAATAATATTGACTCGTGCAGCAACTTTTTGAGGTAAATTCCATTATTTACTATCACCCCCATTTTGCAGATGAGAACATTAAGGAATTGAGAAGCTTCAGTTCAGCTCAGTTCAGTCACTCAGTCGTGTCTGACTCTTTGCGACCCCATGAATCGCAGCATGCCAAATTCCCTTAATTTGTAGCAGGTGAACCCAGACAATATGGTTTTTACATTATACTGTTGGGAGTTATGTTTTTCATCAGTAAAAGAAGATGGTTTGGCTAGATGACTTCTAAATTTCGTCACATATCTAATCTTTAGACTCCTTTGAGACTATGAACTGCCGGTTTTTCTTAGTTCTGCTTACCCCATCACCATAATTAGAGAAATATCAAGGGAAACACATTTTAGCATGGACTATGGATTTAGACATTGTCTAGGTTTCAATGCTGTCTTAGCCACTTAACTGTTTGACCATGAAAATTTTATTTAACTTCTCTAAGCCTAGTTCCCTCATTTGTGAAATTGTATATGATACCACACAGATAGCAATATGACCTGAAGTTTCAGTGAGTTCACCTGTATAAAGCTCTTAATACACAGGGCCTAGAATATAATGCTCAACAAATATCAGTCTTAACTTTTGTAACTTTTGTTGTTACTGCTGTTATATTAACTTCTGAAACTCAGTTTCAAGCTGGTGAAGATTTTCCTGTGAATTAAAATCTATTGTCATGAGAAAATAATCACTAACATATTTAATAAATTTCATTAATCCTTAGTTATATGATCTTAAAAATATATTTCTTGAGATACATGTTCATTCTTCAGGAGGATCCTGAAAAATAAACTTGAAATTCACTTTCATTTTACTAGACCTATAGTAAAAGGAAAAAAAACTCCACCAATGATACTAGCAACTTTTCCTTAGTTTTCTATACCAGTCATTAACTAGATATGTGGTAAAAAAAAAAAAAAAAAACTGGTCAGCTTCATATAAAAGATTATATTAAAAACTGGATTCCATCCAATTATCAGATCCTAACCAACTAGATGGACGTGAGTTTGAGTGAAATCCAGGAGTTGGTGATGGACAGGGAGGCCTGGCGTGCTGTGATTCATGGGGTCGCAAAGAGTCAGACACGATTGAGCGACTGAACTGAATTGAACTGAGTAACACACATCCCAAGGTACTTAAGGAATTGACTAAAGCAATCACTGAGTCACTAAATATTATTTATGAGTTCTGTGAGGATGCAGTGCCTTTGATAGCAATAAGTCATCACCTTCCTTTTAGAAAAGGAAAGGACAATTCTAAAAGCAACGAGCCAATCACCTTGACTAGTTGACCAATGGATTTCCAACCATGCTCTTCAGAGCCTATTAAAATCTTCTTAATCTGTCACACACGCTTATCTACATTCCTCTTTTAACTCTAATTGGAGTATCAGTTCAGTTCAGTTCAGTCGCTCAGT
Organism: Oryx dammah; assembly: GCF_014754425.2. Classification (NCBI taxonomy): domain Eukaryota; kingdom Metazoa; phylum Chordata; class Mammalia; order Artiodactyla; family Bovidae; genus Oryx; species Oryx dammah. Next base: position 117,838,567 of record NW_024070186.1, read on the forward strand.
CATGTCTGACTCTTTGCGACCCCGTGAATCGCAGCACACCAAGCCTCCCTGTCCATCACCAACTCCTGGAGTATACATATATGTAAAATATATATTAATATATCAATGATATATTTACACAACATAAAATTTATAAGTTGGACTTGACTTTTGAGAAAGGGTTAAAGTTTTAAAGCAAGCAGCAGGTAGGACTGCTGGTGGTCCAATGGTTAAGAGTCTTCCTTGCAATGCAAGGACAGGGGTTTGATCCCTGGTCAGGAAACTGAGGGAGATCCCTGGGAACTGACTGAGATCCCGCATGCCACTGGAGTAATTAAACCCACATGCTGCAACTACTGAGCCCATGTGCTCCAGACCCAATGAGCCACACCTGGAGAATCCAAGCACTGCAACAAAAGACGGAGAAGGCAATGGCACCCCACTCCAGTACTCTTGCCTGGAAAATCCCATGGATGGAGGAGCCTGGTAGGCTGCAGTCCATGGGGTCGCTAAGAGTAGGACACGACTGAGCGACTTCACTTTCACTTTTCACTTTCATGCATTGGAGAAGGCAATGGCAACCCACTCCAGTGTTCTTGCCTGGAGAATCCCAGGGATGGGGGAGCCTGGTGGGCTGCCGTCTATGGGGTCACACAGAGTTGGACACGACTAAAGCGACAGCAGCAGCAGCAGCAGCAGCAGCAGCAGCAACAAAAGATCCTGCATGTTGCAACAAAGATCCTATTTGTTGCAACTAAGACCTGACACTGACAAATTAATAATCAATTAATTATTTAAAAAAACAAGCAGCAGGAAAACAGAATTTTGAATTACTTTGACTAGAAAGGCACAAAGAGAAATATCGCCAAACTGTTTAAAATCAATAAAGAAATATATTTTTAATTTATAAGGTTTCTGATTTACAGTCTTATGTCAAACAAAGAGTGTGTACTACCAGGATTTGTAGATATTGGAAATGGAGTTTTATTCTCTGTTCTTTAATTGTGTCATTCAGAGTACTAATGCTTTGCTATTACTGAAATCCACAAGCCCTAAATTGGGATTTATCTAGTTGATGAGAGTAAGCTAATCAGCATCCCCGCCATGACCTCCAGCCTACAGAGTACAGCCACCAAAGTTTTTCAAGGACATTAGTGACCCCTCATCAAGGTGTTTTGTTTTTTGTTTTTTAATGCCTTTTTGAGAAAGTGTTCCTAGTCCTCCTGATAAGATTATTAGAGGAGTATCTGAGCAGCTTATGCTATTACATGAATTTAGTATTTTCTCTCTCCCTGGGACTTTTAATTCCTTCTGTAACATGCCAAGGAAATTCCAGTATTAACACTTTTTTGATGGTAGGCCACCAATGACCATGGGGTCATGAAGAGTCAGACACAACTTGGAAACTGAACAACACAAGTTGATTAAAATCGCACCCAGGTGTTTAAACCATACATTAAATTCTTCAATTTCTGTGGGTATGTATATATCAATCATTTTTGTCCAATTAAATTACACCCATAAAATTCACACTTATACATGCTCCTAATTGTTACTAATACAAACTGATATTATCCAACAATCCTTTGGATGTATAAGCTACACCTTTTCAAAGCACGTTTTGTATGCCTCCATCTGATCAACATTGGGATCTAACTCTGATATGGGCAGAGGAAACATGAAGGAGAGGGGCAGTAAGTACCAAGAAGAACTGGCACCTCTTTGTAAAATACCCCACCCAGGAGCAGCCATTAGTTTCATTCAAGGAGGGCTTCTGGTTCAAGATGGCTGAGTAGAAGGATGCGTGCTCTTTCCTCCTGCAATGGCACAAAAACTGCAGCTAGAAACACAAGCTGGAATCAAGATTGCCGGGAGAAATATCAATAACCTCAGATATGCAGATACCACCACCCTTATGGCAGAAAGTGAAGAGGAACTAAAAAGCCTCTTGATGAAAGTGAAAGAGGAGAGCGAAAAAGTTGGCTTAAAACTCAACATTCAGAAAAAGAAGATCATGGCATCTGGTCCCATCACTTCATGGGAAATAGATGGGGAAACAGTGGAAACAGTGTCAGACTTTATTTTGGGGGGCTCCAAAATCACTGCAGATGGTGACTGCAACAATGAAATTAAAAGACGCTTACTCCTTGGAAGAAAAGTTATGACCAACCTAGATAGTACATTCAAAAGCAGAGACATTACTTTGCCAACTAAGGTCTGACTAGTCAAGGCTATGGTTTTTCCTGTGGTCATGTATGGATGTGAGAGTTGGACTGTGAAGAAGGCTGAGCACCGAAGAATTGATGCTTTTGAGCTATGGTGTTGGAGAAGACTCTTGAGAGTCCCTTGGACTGCAAGGAGATCCAACCAGTCCATTCTGAAGGAGATCAACCCTGGGAATTCTTTGGAAGGAGTGATGCTAAAGCTGAAGCTCCAGTACTTTGGCTACCTCATGCGAAGAGTTGACTCATTGGAAAAGACTCTGAAGCTGGGAGGGGTTGGGGGCAGGAGGAGAAGGGGACAACCGAGGATGAGATGGCTGGAAGGCATCACGGACTCGAGGGACGTGAGTCTGAGTGAACTCCGGGAGATGGTGATGAACAGGGAAGCCTGGCGTGCTGCGATTCATGGGGTCACAAAGAGTCAGACATGACTGAGCGACTGAACTGAACTGAACTGAGCTGAGCTGAGCTGTTGAACAACCATCGACAAGAGGACACTGGAACCCACCAAAAAAAGATAATGCATGTCCAAAGACAAAGAAGAAGCCACAGCAAAATGGTAGGAGGAGCGCAATCACAAAAAAATCAAATCCCATACCCACCAGGTGAGAGACCCACAGACTGGAGAACAATAATACCAGAGAAGTTTTCATACTTTTGTGAAGGTTCTGAACCTCATCTCAGGCCGTCCAGCCTTGGGATTCAACAAAGGGACTGGGAATCCCCAGGGAATCTGTCTTGATAGCCAGTGGGACTTGATTATAGGCCTTCCAGAGGACAGAAGGAAACAGAGATTCCTGTCGTGGAGGGCACAGACTAAATATTGCATGCACCAAGACTGAGAGGAGAAGAGCAGCGACCCCACAGGAACTGAGCCAAAACTACTGGCTAGATTTAGAGGTTAGATGGGGAAACAATGGAAACAATGCGAAGAACCTCGTATGGCGGCGTGGGACAGTAGGGGCTCACCACAGAGACGGGGACCCTGGAAGGTCCTCCTTGGCATAAAACCTCTTGGAGTTCACTATTAACCCTACCATAGAGCTTGTAGACCCCGGGGCTATGTCACCTCAGTCCAAACAACTACCAGGGAGAGAGCTCAACCCCACCCATCAGAAGATAATTGGATTAAAGCTTTACTGAGCAAGGCCCTGCCCACCAGAGCAAGACCCAGTTTTTCCCATCACCAGTCCCTCCCATGAAGAACCTTACACAGGCCTCTTAACCTCATCCATCAGAGGGTAGACAGAAGAAGCAAGAAGCATGGTCTCACAGTGGCTAAAACAAAAATCATATTACAGAAAATTAATCATGATGAAAAAGCAGAAAGTTATGTCCCAGATGAAGGGACAAGACAAAATCCCAGAAAAAAACAACTAAATGAAGTGGAGATAAGCAAACATTCAGAAAAAGAATTAAGAATAATGATAGTGAGGATGATTCAGGATCAAAGGAAAAGAATGGAGCCAAAGATTGAGAAGGTGCAAGAAATGTTTATCAAAGACCTAGAAGAACTAAACAACAAACAGAGATTAATAATAACACTAGAAGGAATCAGCAGTAGAATAACTGAGGAAGAAAGAATGGATAAATGACCTGGATGACAGAATGGTGGAAATCACTGCCACAGAACAGAATATAGAAAAAAAGAATTTTTAAAAAATGAAGACAGCCTAAGAGAGCTTTCAGTTCAGTTGAGTTCAGTTCAGTCACTCAGTCATGTCTGACTCTTTGCAAACCCATGGACTGTAGCACACCAGGCTTCCCTGTCCATCACCAACTCTCAGAGCTTGCTCAAACTCATGACCTTTGAGTCTGTGATGTCATCCAATCATCTCATCCTCTGTCATCCCCTTTTCCTCCTGCCTTCAATCTTTCCCAACATCAGGGGCTTTTCAAATGAGTCAGTTCTTCGCATCAGGTGGCCAAAGTATTGGAGTTTCAGCTTCTATATCATTCCTTCTAATGAATATTCAGGACTGATTTCCTTTAGGATAGACTGGTCAGATCTTCTTGCAGTCCAAGGGACTCTCAAGAGTCTTCTCCAACACCATAGTTCAAAAGCATCAATTCTTTGGCACTCAGCTTTCTTTATAGTCCAACTCTCACATCCATACATGACTACTGGAAAAACCATAACTTTGTCTTGATGGGCATTTGTTGGCAAAGCAATGTCTCTGCTTTTTAATATGCTGTCTAGGTTGGTCAAAACTTTTCTTCCAAGGAGCAAGTGTCTTTTAATTTCATGACTGCAGTCACCATCTGGAGTTACTTTGGAGCCCCCAAAAATAAAGTCAGCCACTGTTTCCACTGTTTCCCCATCTATTTCCCATGAAGTGATGGGACCAGATGCCATGATCTTAGTTTTCTGAATGTTGAACTTTAAGCCAACTTTTTCACTCTCCTCTTTCACTTTCATCAAGAAGCTCTTTAGTTCCTCTTCACTTTATGCCATAAGGGGGGTGTCATCTGTGAATCTGAGCTTATTGATATTTCTCCCACCAATCTTGATTGCAGTTTGTGCTTCATTCAGCCCAACATTTCACATGATGTACTCTGCATATAAGTTAAATAAGCAGGGTGACAGTATAACAGCCTTGATGTGCTCCTTTCTTGATTTGGAATCAGTCTGTTGTTCCATGTCCAGAGATCTTTGGGATGCATTAAATGCAACTACATTCACATTATAGGGGTACCAGAAGGACAAAAGAGAAAGAAAGGACCTGAGAAAATACTTGAAGACATAATAGCTGAAAACTTCCCTAACATGGGAGAGGAAATAGTCAACCAAGTCCAGGAAGCACAGAGAGTTCCAGGCAGGATAAACCCAAGGAGAAACACACCAGGACACATAGTAATCAAACTAACAATAATTAAAGGCAAAGATAAAATATTAAAAGCAACAGGGGAAAAACAATCAACAACATAGAAGGGAAATCCCATCAGGCTATCAGCTGATTTCTTAACAGAAACTCTACAAGCCACAGTTGGAAAGCATGATATATTTAAAGTGATGAAAGAGAAGAACCTACAACCAAGAATACCCTATGCAGCAAGACTCTTCTTCAGATTTGATGGAGAAATCAAAAGCTTTCCAGACAAGCAAAAGTTAAAAGAGAATTCAGCACCACCAAACCAGCTTTACAACAAATGCTAAAAGAACTTCTCTAGGCAGGAAACACAAGAGAAGGAAAAGACCTACAGAAAATGAAAACAAGACAATTAAGGAAAAGGTAATAGAATCACACAGATCGATAATTACCTTAAATGTAAATGGATTACATGCACCAACCAAAACACTCATTCGGTGGGTGAAAACACATGTGTGTATGCACTTCCACTTACCATATCACTCTGCTTGAGCCCCCCCAAATTCTATGTAATTATTTTATATTGTTAATCATGTTCCCATTATGGCTTGCAATTGTAATTATCTTTTAGTTTTTGTCTGGCTATTGATTGTGAAAACTGACAAACATCTTTTACTATTGTGATTATGTAACTATTACTCAATACCATTGTATCATGATTGATCAACAGAAAAATGATAGAATTCTATATCACCAAACTAGGATCTAATAGAAAAACCTGTAATCACTTTTTAAAAATCCAGATGCATATCAGATTTATCTTGAAATTTTCTGAAAAATATAAATACTCAGGTATTGGTTTTTTTTTCTCCAGAGCTCCAGATATATTTCTGATGAGCAATCATGTTTAAAAACAATTGGGCTACATGTTTCACTTTTTCTATTTCATATTCAATGCTCCCATTTCATTTCAACTGGAGTCTAATAACTCCAATTTCTCCATCTTTCATTTTTTTCGATGTTCTTTCTCAAGCCTTTATCAAATGTAGTAGAAAAGCTTTTGTATACATATATATGTAAACATAGTTTAGAAAACTTACAAATTTTTGCCTAACTAAAAAATTATGAAATATTGATTTCACTTGTTTGACTTAGTATGAACAGAATGCTAGATTTCTAATTAAAAAATAGATATGCAACAAGCAACAAAGGTTTACTGTGTAGCATAGAGAACTATAGTTCAATATCTTATAATAACCATGATGGAAAATAATTTCAAAAATAATATATGTGTGTTTGCATAACTGAATTACCTTGCTGTGCACCTGAAACAATATGAGTCAACTATACTTCAATAATATATTTATACATATTAAAAATTTTTTTAAACATTTTTAAAGTTTCATTCAAGGAAAGTCTTATTCCTTCAGGTAGGGTAGGGAGTTAAGATTCCATTATTCCAATTGGACCGAGCCTTGAGTTAGCACTACAGCTCTGCAACCCCTACGATCAGGCCTTGGGCTTGATTCTCAGCCAAATCTGTCTTGTGACTACAGGAAATGAAAGACTTTTCTAAGATGCTCTCAAAGGTTTCTGATTTCCATCTTATACTCTGGATTGTATTTTTATGACCTTAAACTGGTCTCTTTTACCATGTATGACCTCCAGGACTTCAGAAACAGCCCACTGATACACAGTCTTTATAGAGACGGTTGCTACTCTAAGACCATTTGCTGTAGCACTTGGTCCCCTACCCCCCTTGCTTTCTACATGCAGTTAAGCCTGTGTCAAATGAGTGAAGATTTGAGAAATGATGATAACACAGTAAGATTACCATAGATTACTAGTGTTCTATTCCTCCCTATCAAAAGAATATTTATGAGTTTCTCAAATATATGGAGTTACTCAATCCAAGAACCCATATTTTAGGACACTTCAACTACCATATATTTTATCAGTCATATACCAACAGTCAGAAACCATTATTGCTCTGAGCCTGAAGGGGCAGGGAGTGATCAGTGATGATAATATGGAGTAGTTAGCTGTCATCTGCATGGAGTTGGTGCAACCAACTGTAGGGGGATAGTTGATGTCACTCTGCTCCCATCTAGAAATCTGAATCTGAAGACGTAAATAAAAATTATCCATCATATATAACCTTAATGGGGAAAATATTTCAATGGGCATCTTGTAGCTGAAAATTAGAAATTTGGATTTCATTTTAAGTGCCATGCAAAGCCACTTTAAATTTTTAAGATGAGAAATAACATGAGATTAAGTTGAAGATTTAAAAATAATTCTTTGGCTGTTATGTAGAAAATGAATTTGAGAGAAGCAAGAGACAAAATGAGAGGATGAATTTGGAGGTTATTGCAATGGTTCAGGCAAGAGATAATGTTCACTTGTATTAGAAATCTAGAAGTAGAGATGGATATAAAGGTGTGGCCTAAAACGCATTTTCGAGGTAAAATTATGAGGATTTAGCAGTAAACATAATGTGGAGAATGAGAAAGAAAATGTCAGATATGAATCTCAGTCTTCTGGACTCACTAACAAGCTAGAGGGTGGTGTAATTTAAAAGGTCTATTCAATATGAGCTAGCTGAGAATTAAGTTTGGGGAAAAAAAAAATCCTTACAGAGAAAAGAAAAAACTGTTGAGTGTAAAAAGTCGTACAAGCTACACAGTTTTCTAGGAACAAAGCACATTTTATTATAGCCTATTTCAGCATTTTGAAATCCAACCACAAATAGAAAAGTCGGCTTTATGGCTGTCTTCTGTCACTGGCAAATGGGAGCTTTTAGGAATGTCTGCTCACCTCTTTGAAATAAATGGTGTTAGTAACTAAAGGCAATAATTATTTGTGACAAGTGAATAGAATATTGATCTTATTCTATTTTCCTCTAGTAATTTTAAAAGAAATAGTCATAAGAGGGTAGGTTCCAGGCCTAAATGCTTGAAAATAATAAAGGACTCAATTTATAGTTAACTAACCCATTTTCAGTATTTCTGGCTTCTGTGTTTATTGGGTTATAGTTTATACATCTTCCATTGGTCAAAATGTTAATGCTTTTCATGGTTATACACTCCACAGAGATTCTGACGAGTGAAACAGAATTTAAAGTTTCAATGTCTGCCATATCCACTTCCCCAAATTTCTCAAATTTTTAACATTAACTTTCCTGATAGACAATTGGTCATATCATCTAATGATAAAATCATAAAAGACCAATGTTTCTTCTCTTTTTCATACTGATTAAAGTCACAAACATTGGGATAGCAGAGAATGGCAAACTGTCTCAACCCTGATAGTTCAGTTTCAAAGGTGGTTCCTTTTGGTACCATCAAGTAAGTGGGTTGTCAGTGACTTTTTCAGGGATTTTACCAGAGAATCTTGGCAATTATAGTGTCAACTGGGACAAGTCTTGGTTCAAGTTCTTATCAATGATGCCCCAATAAAAATGAGTAGAGCCTGTTATAAGCAGCTACTATAAACCACTTCAGTTAAGAAGACTAGTGCTTAGAATTTCATGGCAAAAATTTCCAGAAATTGCTATGTCCATAAAATACATCATTTAAAGAATTTTATGCTTCCTTAGAGGTTAGAATACTCTGGAACAGTTTAAGTTTCTATGGTTAAAGTTTCTGAAACAATTTATGATGCTTTGACTGCTAACCCATACTCACCAAAAGTGGGGTTTTCTAAAGATGGTTGATGTGCATATACAAATATGTATATTTATGCTGGAGAAGATTCTTGAAAGTCCTTTGGACAGCAAGGAGATCAAACCAGTCAATCTTAAGGGAAATCAACCCTGAATAATTGTTGGAAGGACTGATGCTGAAACTGAAGCTCCAGTATTTTGGTCATCTGATGTGAACAGCTGACTCATTGGAAAAGTCCCTGGTGCTGGGAAAGATTGAGGGCAGAAGGAGAAGAGGGCATCAGAGGATGAGATGGTAGTTGGCATCACTGATGCAATGGACGTGAACTTGGACAAACCCCGGGAGATGGTGAGGGACAGTGAGGCCTAGCATGCTGCAGTCCACGGGGTAGCAGAGAGCTGGACATGACTGGGCAATTGAACTACAACAACAATACATAAATATATACATATATAAAAATATATACCCCATTCCACCTATTCCACACTGTCTTCTTATCATACGATACTGGCACTCCTCTATCAAGAAGCGGGACCTATTTCACTTCCCTTTGAAACTGGGTAGATCTTTGCAACTGTCTTAACACCAAGACGGTATGTAGAAGTGGCCCTGCTTGACTTATGAAGCTGAATCATAAAACATAATACATCTTCTGCCCAAGTCTTACTCTCTTGAAACTTTCACCGTTGGAACCCAACAACCAACCCAAGACACACGGAAAGGCTATGTGTAAATGTTCCAGCTGAAAGCCCCAGCTAAGGTCCCAGCTGACAGCCATCAATAACCAACAGATATATGAGTGAAGGAGTCTTAGATCAGGCCATCTCTCAGCTTGAAGTCTTCTGGTTGAGACCTCAGACATCCTAGAGCAGAGGCAAGTCATCTCTACTGTGCCCTTTCCAAATTCTTAGCCCACAGAATCTATGAGATTAAAATAAATCATTGTTTTACACTACTAAGTATTAGGGTTACTTGTTACATGGCATAGTAACCAGAATACTTGATGAATGGTAGTGTTATATGATACTATTGATATTATGTCAGAACTCCTCAGTTATGATCAGATAACTACTATATTTAGCAGCATTATCATCATCATCGTCCTCATTACTATTTCATAGAGGTCCCATATATTTTATTTATGGAAATACAACATCAAGGGGAAAAGCATGTCTCAATTTATGACTCCATAAGCTTAACTCTCTTGGAGGACGTATTCCCCTCAATGGAGAGCACCTATAGTGCTTATAATGTGTTCTTGTCACTGAAGGCCTGAGTCAGGAGAAACTTCCAGAAGTGTTTGAAAAGCTGTTTGTGTTTGAGAGCTTTATTTTAATTATGCTGAACAATCAGGAGAATTGAAATAGAATGCTGTAAAGATAAGCATTTTTGCAACTTCCCAAATACAATGCATGCTTAACGTGCCTAACTTTTTACACCAGATATAGAAAGGGAAGGAGAAGGCAATGGCACCCCACTCCAGTACTCTTGCCTGGAAAATCCCATGGACGGAGGAGCCTGGTGGGCTGCAGTCCATGGGTTCGCTAAGAGTCAGACACGACTGAGCGACTTCCCTTTCACTTTTCACTTTCATCCATTGGAGAAGGAAATGGCAACTCACTCCAGCGTTCTTGCCTGGAGAATCCCAGGGATGGGGGAGCCTGGTGGGCTGCCGTCTATGGGGTCACACAGAGTCGGACACGACTGAAGCGACTTAGCAGCAGCAGCAGCAGCAGCATAGGAAGGGAAAAATGATCTAGACAAGTTCTTTCAACAGCAGAAAGATGCTTTTTGATAGTAACTGTCAGAAAGGCAACTTTCTCTTACTTATTTATAGATAATTAATAGAATTATGTTTAAAAAGTAAACCTTTTTCTCTTAGCAGAAAAGTGAGTACAGCAGTATTGTTTCATGGGTAATAGTGTGAAAGGAGTGACAGATGCTAGTAAGGTGGTTGCTGCCTGACTGGTTCTTACTTCTTCCTTGGGTTAATGAGCTTTTTATGTTTATATTTTTTTTAATTTATTGTTTTTTATTTTATTTTTTTTTACTTTACAATACTGTATTGGTTTTGTCATACATTGACATGAATCTGCCGCAGGTGTACATGAGTTCCCAACCCTGAACCCCCCTCCCACTTATGTTTACATTTTATCCTTCTACTTTTCGCCCTCAATAGTCTTTTATTTTCACCTTCTCACTGAAACTTATAAAGAGAAAGTAAAAAGTGAAAGTCACTCAGTCATGTCTGACTCTTTGTGGACTATACAGTCCGTGTAATTCTCCAGGCCAGAATCCTGTAGTGGGTAGCCGTTCCCTTCTCCAGGGGATGTTCCTAACACAGGGATTGAACCCAGGTCTCCCACATTGAAGGTGGATTCTTTACCAGCTGAGCCACCAGGGAAGACAAAATGCCTTTTTAAATATGTGAAATAGCCCTATTTTACTGAAGGAAAAGTGCTGGTGTCAAGAAGGAGAGATAAAAACCAAAGTGGAATTAGAAACCTTGAATTACGAAGAATTCAGCATAACATGGTCCCTGGTAAATTATGCTTTATATATACTATTAGAGTTTGATATTGAAAAAATTCTTACTGAATCTCAGTTTATTTATTTTGTAAATATAAAAGTTCAAATATCATTTTTACTTAAGGTAATCAATGCCTAGACTTGGAAATAAATAGAATATAAAAATTTTAATAAAAAGATGAAAATAAGTAAAAGATAAAAAACAAAAAGTTTTATATTTCAATATGGAAAAATATTTATCTATTTTTAGATAGTTTTTTAATGTTTATAACCATAAAGAGATCTTTAAAAAGAGATTAATGGATTTAGTTTCATAAATATTTGAAACATATTAATAAAATATAATTCAAATTAATTTAAATAGTAAATGGAAAAACAATTGCTACATGTGCAACAAATAATTTCATGTACATATGTAAATAGAGACAGAGAAAACAGAAAGAGACCTCTGACAAATCTAATACAGTAATAAAAAATGTGTCAAAATGTAAAGAGACAACACAGAGATAAGCAAATATCCCAATTTTTTAAATTATGTTCAAACACATATATAACAGAACACTCAAATAACAAAACAAAATCATAGTGAGGTACACTTTTTCATTTATTCATTGTCAGTCATCAAAAGAAAGGAATTAATATTCTCATGTACAACTCATACATTGTTGTAAGAATAATAGGGATACCACTATTTTAAAGAGCAATTTTGCAGTATATATTAAAGTTATGATGTTTTATTCATTCAACCCATCAATTTCACCTAGGGAATTTTATAAAACTGAGACATTCCCACCAGTGAATCAAGATATGTATATTATTTCCACCAGTGACTCAAGATACATATATTGTTGTTGTTTGGTTGTGTCCAACTCTTTCCAACCCCATGGAATGCAGCATGCCAGGCTTCCCTGTCCTTCACTATCTCCAGGAGTTTTCTCAGACTTGTGTCCTTTGAGTTGGTGATGCCATCTAACCATCTCATCCTCTGTCATCCACTCCTTCTTCTGCCCTAAATCTTTTACAGCATCAGTGTCTTTTCCAATGAGTTGGCTCTTTGCATCAGGTGGCCAAAGTATTGAAACTTCAGTTTCCGCACCAGTCCTTCCAATGAATATTCAGTGTTGATTTCCTTTAGGTTTGACTGGTTTCATCTCCTTGATGTCCAAGAGACTTTCAAGAGTCTTCTCCAGCACTACAGTTTGAAAGCATCAATTCTTCAGTGCTCAGCCTTCTTTATAGTCCAACTCTCACATGTGTACATGATTACTGGAAAAACCATAGCCTTGACTATACAGATATTTGTCAGAAAAGTGATGCCTCTGCTTTTGAATATGCTGTCTAACTTTGTCATAGCTATTCTTCCAAGGAGCAGGAGTCTTTGATTTCATGGCTGTATTTACCACCCACAGTGATTTTGGGCCCCAAGAAAATAAAATCTGCACTGTTTCCATTATTTCCCATCTATTTGCCATGAAGTTATGGGACAGGATGCCATGATTTTAGTTTTTTGAATGTTGAATTTTAAGTGGGGATTTTTACTCTTTTTCAAGAGGCTCTTTAGTTCCTCTTCACTTTCTGCCATTAGAGTGATATCATCTGCATGTCTGAGGTTGTTGATAATTTTCCTGGCAATCTTGATTCCAGCTTGTGAGTCTTCCAGCCTGGCATTTCACATGATGTACTCTGCATAGAAGTTACATAAACAGGGTGACAATATACAGCCTTGATGTACTCCTTTTCCAGTTTGGAACTAGTTCCATGTCTGGTTCTAACTGTTGCTTCTTGACCTTCATACAGGCTTCTCAGGAGGCAGGTAAGGTGGTCTGGTATTCCCATCTCTTTAATTTTCCACAGTTTGTTGTGACCCACATAGTCAAAGGGTTTAGCATAGTCAGTGAGTGAAGCAGATGTTTTTCTGGCCTTCTCTTGCTTTTTCTATGATCCAGCAGAGGTTGGCAATTTGACCTCTGGTTCCTCTGCCTTTTCTAAATCCACCTTGAACATCTGAAAGTTCTCAGTTCATGTACTGTTGAAGCCTAGCTTGAAGGATTTTGAGCGTTACCTTGCTAGCATGTGAAATGAGCTCAGTTGTACTGTAGTGTATAAGATATTACTTAGGGAAATGTTTGTAATAGACAAAGATTGAGGAAAAAACATCCAACAGAAGAGAATCAGGTAAACAAAGGTATACAAACACAACCATCAGAAAGAATAAAGTTGATCTAAACAGCCACATTCAAATAGAATGTAAGTAAAACTGTGAGTTGAAAATAGTATTTACAGCATGATTTTAAGTTTTATAAAATAATATTAATTAAAATAATATATAGGAAAAAACTAAAGATGTGTGTATGCATCAAATAGTCGATAAGAGTTATCTGTAGGGATGGGTTTATGGGAATCTTTATTTTCTTCAATCCATATCTCTATAATGATCAAAATTGTATATAAGGAACATGTACTATTATTTCCTAACTAAATAAATTACAATAAAATGAAGTAAAAGAGAAGGTTCAAGTTTACTTGCTATGTGCAACCTACAGAAAAAAATCTATTTAAAACTCCAAAGAACTCTTTGGCCCCTTTTGCTTAGTGAATTTCTTTAATTAAGAGCTACAAAAGGAAGACGTTAGAAAAACAGTGGAATATATGGCTACCACCTTTCCTGCCTCCCATGGACCACACCAAATAAACAGCTACATAAAGATTAATTCCCTCTGAAAAAATGCAAGAAATAGTTACTGACTCCTACATAGCAGGCAATTGAGAAAATATCCACATTTAAACACATAGGAAAGGTGGAGACATGTTCACATCATAAATCCCTACCCCAGCTCAGCACCTTATAACCAGTAGGGAATTGCTAATGCCCAGCTTCTCCCTGTGGAGAAGGCAATGGCACCCCACTCCAGTACTCTTGCCTGGAAAATCCCATGGACGGAGGAGCCTGGTGGGCTACAGTCCATGGGATTGCTTAGAGCCAGACACGACAGCTACTTCACTTTCACTTTTCACTTTCATGCATTGGAGAAAGAAACAGTAACCCACTTCAATGTTATTGCCTGGAGAATCCCAAGGACGGGGAGCCTGGTGGGCTGCTGTCTATGGGGTTGCACAGAGTTGGACACGACTGAAGTGACTTAGCAGCAGCAGCTTCTCCCTGAGAAGCAAAGGATTTGAACCACAAATCGTGTCCCAATTTTTATGGGTGGCACTTGAGAACTGACAGAATTCACCCAGCTCTGAGAGACAATAGGGCTCAACATTAAGTACCCCAGCAGCACAGAAAATGAAAAGTTGGTTTTAAATGGGCTCATGAGCACTTCTCACAGCTGCCCTTCCACATCCCTCACCTCACCCCCTGGCTCAGAATAGAGGGAGCAGACCAAAGCACCCAGCTCCCTCCTCCTTCCAGGGAAAAGTTTGACTACATACTTTCCCAAATGCTTCTTGAGGGTTATGCCTCTAATCAGCCTGAAGCTGGGACCTCATTGGGTTTCTCTGGGAACATGAAAGAATGCTTCCCACACCATATTCCCCAGTCTCATTCTGAAGAAAAAAAACAATTCTCCAGCTTCTCCCTAGAAGGATCTAGTTCACACATCTACTGCCCCAACTTCTTCACCTGCCTACTGATGAACTAGCTCCGAAGTCACTAAATTTGTGAGCTAACAGGACTTGGCATTCACAAGTTTCCCAGACCAAAGAGCACAAAGAAGTTTTTTTATGTCCACAAGCAGACCTAGTGGCTATTCCTACAGGCTTAGCACAAAACAAGTAAATAAAAATGCCCAGCTCCCAGTTTCTCCATGATGGAGTCTAGACCACAAATCTAACATTCTGAGTTTCCCAGCTGCCACCTAAAAGTTGGGCTTCCAATTAGCATGCATCTGGGAGCTGACAGGGCAAACAATTAGTAGTCCTCTGGGAGTCTGAACAGACATGTAGCATTTTCTCCACCTTCTGGACACTGACAGGACTTGACACACGCTAATCTCCTGGGGACACTAACAGAGGCAGTTTGAGCAAAGAGAAAGGTTTGAGAAGCACCCAGAATCTCAGGCCAGGTTGACTGACAAAGTTTATCTTTTACATAAGGTCAATATTTTAAGCCTGGAAAAGGTAGCTATTTCATGTAACACAGAGAAATCAACACAGAGAGTCAAAGAAAATTAAGAAATTGGAGGATATGCTCCAATCAAAAGAGCAAGATAATCTCTAGAAACCAACCCTATGAACAGGAGATAATTGATTTATCCAAAACATAAAATTCAAAATAAAAGTCATAAATATGTTCACTAAGATCAGGAAAGCAGTGCATGAACATGGTGCGAATTTCAACAAAGAAATAGAAAATACAAATAGGACCAAATCAAAATCATAAAGCTGGTGAATGCAATAACTGAATTGAAATATTCAATAGAAGGTCTCAAAGATAGTCTGCTGCTAAGTCACTTCAGTAGTGTCCAACTCTGTGCAGCCCCACAGACGGCAGCCCACCAGGCTCCCCCGTCCCTGGGATTCTCCAGACAAGAACACTGAAGTGGGTTGCCATTTCCTTCTCCAATGCATGAAAGTGAAAAGTGAAAGGGAAGTCACTCAGTCATGTCCAACTCTTAGCAACACCATAGACTGCGGCCCACCAGGCTCCTCAGTCCATGGGATTTTCCAGGCAGGAGTACTGGAGTGGGGTGCCACTGCCTTCTTGTCTAGATCAAACAGAAGAAAAGATCAACAAACTTGGAGATAATTCAGTGAAAGATATCCACTCAGAGGAACAAAAAGGAAAAAAAGAATGAAACAGAGAAGGTGGCACAAGGGATTTAACAGCATACTACCATTGGAATAACATATGCAATATGGAAGTCCCAGAAGCAGGAGGGAGAGAGAGACAAAAAAAAATTATTCATAGAAATAATGGCTAAAAACTTCCAAGTCCGAGAAAAGAAATAAACATCCAGATCCACAAAGCCCTAAAAATATCAATAAGATAAATCAAAGAGACCCACACCAAGACACATAATCAAATTGTCAAAGTTTAAAAACAGAAACAGAATTTTGAAAGCAGCCAGAGAAAAGCAGTTTGTTGCATATAAGGGAATCCCCTACCACGATTTTTCAGCAGAAACTTGCTAGTCAGAATAGATATACCAGGTATATTTAAAATAATGAAAGAAAAATTTTCAACCAAGAATACTTTATCCAGTTATGTTGTCTTTCATATTTGAAAGAGAGATAAAGGTATTTGTTAGGGGCCAGCGTGAGGAACTCCGCCCATGGCAAAGGTCATGAGGAAGGAGGCTTGGCATATGCAAAGGCGTGATCAAGCCTCAGGAAACCCCCTGTTCCCGAGCATCTACCCCAAAACCAGAGTCTGTTTTATGCTCTCCCCCATAACCGTTTCTCTTGGAGAAGGAGTTAACTTGCAGCTCCAAGGCAATAAAAATTCCTGGGCGTGATCAGAGTGTTTCAGCTTACGGACTGCTCTGAAGGTTATCTAGCCCACCGGTATAGGTTTGTCCAGCCACATGTGATTGTTTACAGCCTCCCAATCTGAGAGGCACGAGATGTTTTAGACTTACTAAAGGCAAATTCTTTTGGGGAGTTAGAAATTATTAGTATAGTGGGTTGGTTAGGAATTATATTGGTGAAGGATTTTTCATTTGTTGTCTCAATAATTGCTGCTAATTCCCTGCCCTGGGTGGGACAAGGATGTCTCAGGTCAAACCTCTCTGCTGACAGACTAGCTTGTGTGACAGGATTATCCATACTCCTGCCACATGATTGTTTACTACCTCTCAACCATAAACAACACAGAGAGTTTTGGAGTATTTTGAGAGTCTTAATTAGCATAGGGCTTTTCTCATTGTTGAGTCAATGATTGCCGCCAGGCCTCCATATCCTTAGGCACCTGGGAATATATTAATGTATTTGGAATATAGAAAAGGAAATATAGTAGTTTTTGATGTTAGCAATACTAGACTTTTTGAGTTAATGAATTTTCTTTCGTAATAGATCACTGTGCTTTGTTATAAATCACTGTGTCCTTGTTATGTAAAAATGTAACTTTATCGCTATCTTAAGACTAAATAGATCTTAAAGGGGAGCATTGATGAAAGGATTTTCATTTGTTGGGCTGATGTTTGCTGCTAAATCTCCATATTCCCTGCCCGTATAATGAATATAACTAACATATAGGAGAAATAAGTATTAACCTTTAAGATTAATCCTGTTAAACTTGGGTTAAATAAATTCCTTTCTTGATTGTAACTCACTACACCCTCACCCTATAGGAATGCAACTTTATCTGGAGGGTGGTGCCTGGTTTGAAAAAAAACACCCTTGGAGGAAATAAGGTTTTTGGTTATCAGAATGAAAGGATCATAGAATGTCAGCAGGTCTCACTCATGGCCAGAAGATGATGTAATATCTCTAAGACCCCCGCGTGACTCTGTATTCATCCCTATGTGTAACAAAAGGTATATAAGCAA
This sequence comes from Oryx dammah, assembly GCF_014754425.2. NCBI lineage: Eukaryota > Metazoa > Chordata > Mammalia > Artiodactyla > Bovidae > Oryx > Oryx dammah. The sequence continues at coordinate 117,856,263 of NW_024070186.1, forward strand.
ACCCCAAAATAAAGAAATCAGATCAGTTTCCGGAAAGACTGATTCCACCATGTCGCTTCTTTCTTGCTCCCGTTTCTCTGGCTGAATCCAGCCTCTTTTCTCCACTAATTCTCCTACTACACTATCCGTTTCTAATCTCTCTATATATCTGTAATTAAATATGTATTTTTCCAAAGACGCCCGACGCCGTCCCCCTGCCTTCGAATCACCCTGGATCCACCGGGGCTGGACCCCAGCAGGTATTTCCAGACAAACAAAGCTGAAGGAGTTTATCACCACCAGACATGCCTTATAAGAAAGACTAAAGGAGTTCTTCAGCTGAAAAAAAGGTATAAAACTCACTGGTATAGGCAAATATACAGTCTAATTCAAAATAATATTGTAATTCTGCTGTAGTGCAGTGCAAGCTCAGTCGTGTCCAACTCTTTGCAATCTCATGGACTATAGCCTGCCAGGCTCCTCTGTCCATGGGATTTTCCAGGCAAGAATACTGAAGTGGATTGCCATTTCCTACTCCAAGGGATCTTCCCGACCCAGGGTATGAACTCACATTTCTTATGTCTCCTGCATTGGCAGGCGGATTCGTTACAGATGGACCACCTAGAAATGGTGATATGTAAACTACATTTATCTCTAGTACAAAAGTTAAACACAAACTTATTAAACATACCTATCTCACTTTCACTTTTCACTTTCATGCACTGGAGAAGGAAATGGCAACCCACTCCAGTATTCTTGCCTGGAGAATCCCGGGGACAGAGGAGCCTGGTGGGCTGCCGTCTAAGGGATCGCACAGAGTCAGACAGGACTGAAGTGACTTAGCAGCAGCAGCAGCATCAGCATAGCTATAATAATTTGCTAATGTATACACAATGTAAATAGATATAAATCATGACATCAGAAACAAAAATTGGGGAGTAAATGTAGAGCTTTTGTATGGATAAAATGAAGTTAAATTATCAGCTTAAAATACTTTAATTCTGCTGCATTGCAGTGCAAGCTCAGTCGTGTCCAACTCTTTGCAATCTCATGGACTATAGTCCTGTACTTAAAAATACTTAAATTCACTTAATACTTTTTAATCAACTTTTATAACTATAAAACATGTGATCCTCATGGTAGCTACAAAGTAAATATACAAAAGGTAAACTGATAGACATTAAAGCATAAAATGATTCAATCACAAAGGGAGTCAGCAATAGCCAAGACACAGAAGAAGCCTAAACAGTCATTGACAGATGAATGGATAAAGACAATGTGGTGCAAATATATAAAAGAATATTACTCAGCCATAAAAAAGAGTTAAATAATGTCATTTGCAGCAACATGGATGCACCTAGAGATTATCATACTAAGTGATATAATAGTCTTTCTTTTCACTCAAAGACAAATGTCATATGATATCACTTGTGTGTAGAATCTTAAAGAATGATACAAATAAACTTATTACAAAACAGAAATAGACTCAGGGGAATAAGAAGGCATGTGTCTGTGAAGATGTATTGCTAAGGTCCCTCCCACAAGCATCATTAGCTGCATGGCAAACCTGCCTCTCCCTCATTTTATGATGAAGGAAGAATAATTTTCCTGTACTTGAGTGCAATGGTACTGTCTCTGAAGAACTGAGAGAACTTTTCTTTTCTAACAGATCTTAATTTACCTTCCAGACTCTTTTTTCAGCAGGGGTGCCCTGGCCACCTTTCAGTCAAGGATTTAATGAACCTCTTCTGCTTCATGATTTTGGGAACAAAGGCCACAATTCACTTTTCCTCACAATACTGTGTTCTTGTGGTTCTTACCACATCATCACTTTCTCTCAGTTTTATAAAATGAAAATCACAAAGAAAGATTTAATCATATTTTTTTTCTGTGAGTCCTATACACCCACCACCCTAAGGAGAACACAGTTCAGCTATCTCTGAGATGGTTACAAGGCAAGCAAATAGGCTTTCAACGTATTAAGATATCAGGATCTCAAATTTTACTACCTTGTTAAAACACTATTAGTAAACAGGATGCAAAGAAACAAGCATATATTTCTACTTGGTAAGCTATAAATGGTGGTAATTCATGCACAGAAATTATGCAAAGAATCTGATGCGCAAAAGAGAATATAAAGACAAGTAGGGCTTCCCAGGTGGCGCTAGTGGTAAAGAATTTGCCTGCCAATGCAGGAGACATCTTACCAAGAGACAGGTTGGTAAGCTCCCCTAGAGGAGGGCATGGCAACCCACTCCAGTATTCTTACCTGGAGAATCACTTGGACAGAGAAGCCTGGCGGGCTGCAGTCCACAGGGCCTGGAAAGTAGAACACAACTGAAGCAACTTAGCATGTACACATGCACAAAGACAAGTGCAAGCCAGACTATTACTTGAAATTTGTCTTCAGACTCTAGTTGCAATATCATAAAATACAAGAAATACAAAAAACATAGAATGGAAGCAAATGAGAAAGGATAAGAAAAATTAATACTAGTAAATATTGTTGGGACTGTAACTGCAGTGTGCACATGCTCAGTCATATCTGACTCTTTGCTACCCCATGAACCGTGGTCCACCAGGCTCCTCCATCCATGGGATTTCCCATGAAAGAATACTGGAGTGGGTTGCCATTTCCTCCTCCAGGGCATCTTCCTGATCCAGGGATCAAACCCACATATCCTATGTCTCCTGCACTGGCAGGTAGAATCTTTACCACTGAGCAACATTCAGAAAACGAAGATCATGGCATCTGGTCCCATCACTCCATGGGAAATAGATGGAGAAACAGTGGAAACTGTCAGACTTTATTTTGGGGGGCTCCAAAATCACTGCAGATGGTGATTGCAGCCATGAAATTAAGATGCTTACTCCTTGGAAGAAAAGTTATGACCAACCTAGATAGTCTTATCCTGTTTCTGATGAGATACTGAATTTGTGCAGAACAAAACTGCAAGTCATATACCCAAAGCATGTGCAGAGGAGAAAATCTGACCGCAAACAACACCTGAGACCAAAGTTTCTCCCCTCCACAGAACCAAAAGACTGGAACATGACAGACAGGAACCCGAAGGCAAAACAAAGTGTCCGCTGTCCAGGAAAATGGGTGCTGAAGTTGCCTTTACTATACCTTACCAGAAATGACCAGCTCCAAGGTACAGGAGGGAGGGGACACACGTATGCCTATGGCTGATTTATGTTGATGTGTGGCAGAAGTCATCACAATATTATTAAATAATTATCCTCCAATTAATATAATAATTTTTTTTAAAAAGAAATGACCAAAATTCAAAGCCCTCAAACCGAAGTCTGCCCCACTAGCACTTCTGCATACCAACCTGTCCTCCCCTAACTCAAGAAATTTGACCAAACTCCTGATCAAGGAACAGAATTGAGCCCTGCCTCCTCCTTACTGATCAACCTCACAATAAAGCTCTTTCTTTTCTCAAAAGCCAGTGCCATAATATTGGCTTCTGTGTGTGCTGGTCTGTGAGCCCTTTGCTCAGTAACAGTACTTCCCTTTAGTACAGATTATTATTACATTTAAGTAAGAGATCCATCTACAATATATTTTGGATGTCAAAGTTCATTTAAAATGAATTTTGAAACTTCCCTGGTGGTCCAGTGGCTAAGACACCACACTCCAAGTACAGGGGGCCTGGGTTCAATCCCTGGTCAGGGAACTAGGTCGCATATGCAGAAACTAAGAGTTCGTATGCTGCAGCTGCAACTGCAAGTCAGAGTTCACACGCTGCAACCAAAAATCCCACATGCCACAACTAAAAGATTTTTCCTGCGGCAATGGAGATTGAAGACCCAATGCAGCAAAATAAAATAAATAAATAAAAATATTCTTTAATGGATGATCTTCATTATATCTTTTAAAAAAATGAATTTTTTTTTCTTAATCCTACATTGTTCTACAGGAAAAGCTCTTAGAAGTCTAGCAACACATTTTCAATTTCTTAGGTATCTCACCTAGCAATCAAGAGTATACGCTCATTAATTTTAAATCATCGACTGAAGACTAACAATGAATCAACATACTGTATGTGCTGGAAAGTTTGACAGGGAAAGAGCTTTATTCAATATTTGTTTTTATTATTATCTCCATACCATCTTACTAAATAGACTACTTATGAATATGGTAATGAATAATTTGGACTCATAGTTTGCTTTGTTAAACAAAACATCAGAATCTACCTCAGGGGAATCTCTGATTTGAATCTCAGCTTAAAATATCCCTAGCTTAACATATTCAGCTAGTGACTGTGAGACTCCCAGTTCCCCCTAAGCCCCTGAACTGAAACCTCATTGACGTTTTGTCATTTCCTTGAGAGACAAAAAGGCCACCTCCTGAGAAAACAGTTGTAAATGGTTGAGCGAGTAATTGCTGCCTTATAATATAATACCATGCTTCACGATCTCAAGGCTTAGGTCTAGGAGATAAAATCTGAACTGAAATATCAGCCAAAATCCATAAATTCTAGAATGGAGCATAGTATGTACCATCTATTTCCTAAAAATAAATAAGTAAAAAAATAGAGATAAGTATAACCTCCATCGCTCTAAGTATGCACCTGAGAGCCCAAGTGCAGACCCCCAGAACATGCATAGCAGCCATTGTAGACATCTGATGCAGAGACAGAGTCACCTCTCCTTGGAGCAACCCTATAGGAACACCACAGGAGGGCTAGTTACACACTTCAAACCAGAAACCACTGAACATTCCTCCCTGTACCCTTTGCTCTCCTTCTATCCCTGAGAAAAAGAGTATACGAAGTTTTTTGTGTCTGTAAACAATGTGTTGACTATGCATTCCATCAATTTCTGGACTCCATATCAAAGGCAATATAGATTCTATTCTACTTAAGTGGCACACCAGTTTACAGTTTGGCCCCTCCTAATCAACCTTTGGGAAACCAAGTCTGCTTTGTTTAGCTGTTTTACAGAACAGATTTTCAAAGAAAGGGGTGGGAGGCTCTACTTCCTTTAACTCTTCCTTAAGTGCTTGTGACTTCTTATGCTCTATGACCAATATCACAACCTTCATCTATCGTTATTTGCACTGGGTTGTATAAGAAGGTAATACAGTGTGCTGTTTGAGAATGTGACCTCTTCAGTCTGATCGTAGCTCTAGTGCATGGTCACGGTGTAATATTTGACAAGCTACAATTACTTCCCAGTTCTCTATCTTCTCATCTATAAGCTGGGAATAATAGTAGAATAAAACACAGGCTATGATGTTGGGAGGATCAAATGAGATAATTTGGGTAAAATATTTAGCACAGTGACTTCCACAGGGTAATGCTCAGGAAATATGAGCTACTGCTATTGCAGAAAGATTCTCTTACAGGAAAAAGATATGGCCTACTAAGCTCCTATGCATGTTCGAGTTCTCCACCACATGTCTATCCCTTACACTTGAGGCATTCCAATTTTTGCCACATTTTTTGGTCTCAAATTCACCATATGTCCTTCTCTAAATTCTCAAAACCACTTTGATATCCAAAAATATTCAGAAACTAGAATATATTCATAAAAGCTTTGGCCCAGATGATTTTATCTATTTATTCTTAGAAAAAAAGCAATTTTTAATCACACAGTACATCCATGCAGTATGTTAGCCACTAAGACACCATAATAAAAGATATAAAAGACTTTGTCTCAAGTCTTCTAATTGAGGTGGGGGTCGGGAAGATGGAAGGAAGCAAGGGAAGGGTCACTAGTGAACTAATAACTACAAGTTTTCTGCATTACCCTTCAATGTACAGATGATAATAGTCCAAGTTGTTTATCCTGTCCTGTGCCTTGTGTCCTAATTTGTAGCTGCGGTTGCTTTGAACATCTCCAGTAGGTTCTAATCCACACCACATTTCATTTCTGACCACCACCAGTCATCTCTCCCTCCAGACTTGCTGCCCTGACTTCTATCATGTGAAGTTCACTCTGCGCCACTTCATTTGCTATGGTCAACCCTCTGATGTGTTTAATCTCCAAGCATGGGTAGAGGTAAAATTGAAGGGTCTAAGAAGGCAGGGACCATATCTGGGTGGTTGTATGTTATTATAACCCCAGAACCTAGCAGAGTATCTGGCATGTTGTACTATATACACTATAAATATCTATGGTGCATATCTATAAATATGCAGTATAAATATCTACTTAATGAATGGATGAATATATGAAAGAATTAGTGAATGAATATACAACAATATATATATATATACACAACTATATATATATATACTATATATATATACAACTATATACTATATATATATATACAACAATAAAGAGGATTGATCTTTTACTCTCTTTTTCCCCTAAGTTCTGGACCCCTTAATTCATATATGGAATCAAAAAGAAGCATTTAAAAGATAGTCAGTTAATATCATATTAATTTCTTCAATGATACCCTCTGCCCATGGGGGAATAGAAACAAATTTGTTTTATATTATTTTACAGTATTCTAATATCAGACATCTCAGCATACCTGAGCTCTCATATCTACATTCCAAATGGCTATCCAAAGCAGTCCTTCTCAAATTAAAGGTAGCTCTCTCTTATCTCCTCAAAGGATAGGTTTTGACCAAATAATTTTATTGTAAGCCACTGAGATCTGAGGCTGTCCATTTTGAACAAAGCTGGCTAATAAAACTGAAAGATTATAAGTTTAGATGTAGTGGAAGAAATATAAAAAGAAGATGCTATGAGCTCTAACAAACATATATGGCCATTAAGGAAGAGAAAGACAAAGCAAATGCATAAAGAAATCAGGGTACATAGGGAAGAAAATTTAATATATTGTTTTTAAAAAGTGAGACTGACCTTGCAGTATTCAAAGGGATGACCTGCCATTTAAAGACCCAAAATAAGAATAAAAGGAAGAAGAAACAAAAATATAGAGCACACTTCAGCCAGTAAGGAAGATAGAGATAACTACACAGAAGATGGTCATCACAATTGATTGAGTATATTTTCTACAAATATGAGAGATGGGATCCAGGGCCCAAGAAGTGTGAATCAATATGGTTTGTGATAACTGTCTGTCAGCTATGATGCTGAGCACACTGCTTGAAGAGGGAAAGTCCCACTACATTCTCACAACCACTACACCTAACTATGCCCCTACTACAGATGAGAAAGCTGAGACAAGATCTGAATACTAACAGCGATCTGGCTCCATAATCTGTGCCTCCAAACCCTCAGCAATGTTGTTTGCTTGCTGTAGGAAGGATGAGATTTTTCTTACACTGAATGAGAAAGACCTTAGATTCTGAGTATATACAGGTCATGTTATGAGTGGAGAGGAAGAGGTTAAGAACATTTTACCTGACATCACTGATCCTCTTTGAAAGGTGAGATAAGAGAATAAGAATATTGGTGGGAATATGGGGTTGTTGATGTGGGGGCAGGGAAGGATAGAGGGAATTACCATGAAAAGATTTTACTACAAAGTCGAAGATATAGCAGTTACATCAATCTGTCCAATAATGTCACAATCTCCAAAAGCGCCTGGAAACTCGGGTATCAGAACTGTGTGTCATCGTGCACATAACTGATGACAGGCCTGATTGAGAGTAGAGCATCTACAGGGCAGGTGTAGGGGAAGAATCAGGATATGAAGATCCCTGAGCCTCCAGGCATAAGAGGAAAGAAAGCAGAGTATGGTCCCCAAAAGGAAAAGATGTGTGTGTGTGTGTGTGTGTGTGTGTGTCTGTGTGTGTGTGTCTGTGTGTGTGTGTGTGTGTGTGTGTCTCTGTGTGTGTGTGTGTGTGTGTGTGTGTGTGTGTGTGTGTGTGTGTATTCACTCCGCTTTAGACTGAACACAGAACCAGCAGATAAAGGGGTCTAGTAAGTCAATGTCAGTGCCTGGGAGCAGTGAACAGAACACAAGTTTGACTGACGTCTGACTGAGGAAGACAAAGTCTCTGCAGGAAAGATGGGCATCTTTGCGCCTGGCGTAAGAAAACATGATAGTGGGGATATACTAAGCAACTCCGGAAAACACCAAGAAATAACCAAAGGCAACATTTGCAGACAGCCAAGGACTTGGGGCTCTGTGTGAGAAAATCCTGAGGAGAACTATTAAAATGGCCACATGTGGATGCACAGGCTGAAAGGAGGTTCTGGAGAAATTTGTAATACTTTAAGTATCGTGGGACGTTATATTTGGGTAATATCTCTCAAAGTAACTTAAGATATTAATAATGTCTTGAAAACAGGCTGTGAATGAGATTTCTGATTTTCAAGATCAACAACTTGCCAACACCCATGAGAGAAAGAGTGATTTCTTGCCTCTTGAGGAACCATGAACTGTCTCCATATCCTCTCAGCCGCTGCAACCTCTCCTAACTGCTCCGGTCAGTCTGCTAATAAAGCTGCAGTGGGTAAAGTAAGCTCGTGCCCGCCCCCTACAGTGAGGTATTTTCTTCAGTTTCTAATTGGGCCACTTGTTCATCAGCACAGCGCTCACAGGAAGGCGATGGCTGAGACTGCTGCCTTCTTTCCCATTGCATGACTTGACACCCCACAGCAAGAAAGCCATCCGCACAGATGCCAAACAAATGCTCTCAACCTGAAAGAGACACGGGTGTTTTCACTGGCCTCTGCAATCAGCTTGTCAAGTTGGAGGAGACGAAGAGTGGGGAGAGACAAGGAAGAACCTTCCAGGGCACCCCCTCCCACACCTTCTTGTCAGAATTGTAACCACTCTGTTTGCTTACTAACAAAGATGTCAAAGCCCTCTTTATGTCTTGGCTTCTACATTGATAATATCAGAGCAAAAAAAAAAAAAAGTAAAAGAAAAAAAAACTGGTATTATTTTTTCTTCTTCTTTGCCTAACAGAATATCATCCAAGAACCATGACTTATAACTGTAGAAGCACTGTTGACATGGCTTGAGGAGATTTTGCTCTTGCAAATATTCCTACCTAAGAGGTGTCCTGGGCTTGCCTAGGTGTTACGTGGGCCCATTTTCAAAACACTACTACAAAATTCTCTTTGTTAAACACAACAGATGTGGGCAGATGAGATGATCTGGGGCTTCTCTGCTTTTGCAATACATAATAACAATTGCTCTAATTTCTCTATATACTTCAACTCTGGACTCCAAACTGATTTAAAACATATTAGATTCACAGATTCCTATATGCAGTTCTAAAATGCACAAATAAGACAGACAAACATGTGTAGGAAGATTATTATTGTTTCCAAGAAATAGGATCATTAGATTTAAATATTATCACCATTATTCCATTGAGCCCTTCAAGAGTTAATGGGTTTCCAGAAACAGAAGATTCAAGTGTCATACAGTAAGTCCTCTACACACAAACAAGTTCTGTTCCAAGAGTGCATTTGTAAATCCAATTTGTTCATAAGTCCAACAAAAGGAAGCCTAGACACCCAGATTTTACAAATAATGCTAGACACGTGAACTAACTTACAGGACATGCAAATGTACGTTCGCATCTTTGAAAGCTCACAACTTGAAGGTTCATATGTAGGGGACTTACTGTATAAGATTAGTTCACCTCTACCTGTCCGAGGGAAAGATTAAGAATACAGAATCCCAGACTCAGAGTAAATCAGCATTTTAACGAATGGGTTACAGTTATTGGTACTTAAACAATCTCTTCCAAAATTCACATTTAATGAGCCAGAAGCAATTTGCTATACCTACAGTTGGGACATTTTCAAACACCAAGATGTTATCATTAGTAGCTTCCTTCTGTTTGCTGTTCTGCACTTTTTTAAATGAAATACTCAAATTTGCAAGAGCTATGTGAGCTGAAAAAGACGACACTCTTGCCTTCTATAAGCTTTACAGTAGATACCTCTAGTGCAAATGATGTGTAGAAAAGCATATCTGCCCACAAACATTGAGCTCCAAGGTACTTGGTAGCCGAAATGGAATTGACAGCTAGTAGTAGGAAAAAATGAACTGTGACTTGACTTGACTAGTGAGGAAATAATTCCTCCAAGAGGACTTCAGTGTCCTTTCCAAGGTGATGGGGAAGTATGCTTATAGGGCTAGCCATACAAGGCCTGTGAGATGTAATGGACAAAAGGATAGGAGGCTCACAGAGGAGTCTCAAAGGTGGATGAAGGAAGATAATCCCTAGCAGTTGTTCACTGTACAGGGCTCTGAAAGATTCAAGAAAATATCCCACGGTGGAAAGTGATCTGACAAAGGCTCAGAAGGCCAGAAGGCTCAGACTCCACAGAGACACCAAGGGTGTGTTGAAAGAGTCTTAGTGCTCCTACCCCCAGTTTCTACCAACCTCCCAGCTGCCCCAAGTGTTTTTAATAATAATGGCATCCTTCAATATGGACAGTTGACATTTCTCCGCTTTAGTCACTTTTACAGTGACTAAATCATCTTTAGAAAACTGCTATTCTTATTGAATTGCAATATAAATCTAATTTTGAAAATATAAGGATTTCTCTGGTGGTCCATAGTTAAGACTTCACCTTCCAATGCAGGGTGTGTGGGTTCAATCCCTGGTCAAGGAGCTAATATTTCATATGCCTTGGATCCAAGGAATCAGAACATAAAACAGAAGCAATACTGTAACAAATTCAATTGTTAACATCAAAAAAAGAAAGAAAATATAGTTGCTGGGCACTCATGGCTTCAAGACAGACCCCTTCATTCTCCTTCCCACTGGATAAGTCCACTCTAAGTGGATATATTGAGTGACCACTGCCCTTGTTCTTGTCCTGGCTAAGAAAAAATTCTCCTTCTCTTTGGAAATTTTTTCCCCATTAGAAGCATTCAGGGTTAGTCCATGTGACTTTTGTGGTCATTTAGCTGAAATATTATACTTTTATTCTTTTCATGCTATAAAAATATTAGCACTCTGTTATGACCAAACCAAAACCACAAATCATCTTGTTCTGTCCTCTTTAATTTGCCTTAAGACTTTGCTTGTTCTGATTTGATATCTTGATAGTGGCTAATCTTCTGAAGGAGGGAAAAAAATTAATTCCATAAATGGCCAGCTGGTGATCAGGGGCTCTGAAATGCTAAGCTTTATTTGTTAGCAACTCCACCCTCAGCACAAGTTGATTTTTCTCTTGCACATACCACAAATTCCATCTGTGTTCCCATGCCAGCTCCTGGCAAACACCCACACCACCTTCACTCACTATGATCAAGTTAAAATGTGTATCAAAATAAACCCTAAACATTGTAAAGCCTAATAGAAAATTTACTCCATCTCTATTTTTATGAATTTGCTAATGCTGTAAATTTTGTTTTCAACCAGTGGATGCCATCCTGTGGGGAAACTTGGTAATACTGAGCTCTTGCTAACTTGCTTCTGGTCAGCTCTGATGAAGTTAACAATAGATAAATATATACTTTACACTCCACTAGCATTGGGATTGAGCTAGAATAAACTCAGGATAGTCCCTACCAAAAACTTTGAGTCCCATTGGTAACAGCAGCCTGAATCATTTATTGAAAGGCTGCCAGCAAACTCAACAAGGGAACTGGTTTTGTTCACAGATGATTATATTTTGTACTGCGAATATAAAACCTCATGTCTTCACAATGTTTCCTGAAAAGTCTGCACAGAGATTTCTTTCCTTCAAAAATGAGAAAGAAAAAGAATGTGTGGCATTGTACATCTCGTGAGGTAAGAACTCAGTTCGGCCTTATGACTGAGCTCACTGTCCACCTCACCGAATGAATCAACCTGATTAGCTGTCGAGAACAAACTGCTGAGAGCCCGCCACGGCGCGGTCACCTTTACACTTAACAGCACAGGAAAATTACAATTTCAGAAAAAACATTTAGTCACTTACTCTAAACTAGCAAATCCAGTCATTGTCACGAGTGTGGCTTAACACAATTTCATGCCCTCTCAGCCTTGCTGAGCTGCGTTTTCTCCTTGCTGTCTTTGCACAGGAGAAGGTGAATGATTAAAGCTGACATCCTTACCCCAGGCGGCTGTCGATCAACCCCCAAGGCACACAAGAAGCCTGCCACCAGAGGAAAGTGACAAGCGGGAAGTGACCCTTTAGAGCAGGCATATTTATCCAACAGCATTTATCCCAGGAGTAGGTAAATTATAAATTATGCCTGGATTCTCTTTCATGTGTACCCAAATAGTATTCTGCTGATGCCACTATTAAATATGACAGGTATTCCCTTGTACTAGAGACTTCCCTGATGGCTCAGCGGTAAAGAATCCGCCTGCAATGCAGGAACCGCAGGAGACATGGGTTCAATCCCTGGGTTGGGAAGATCCCCTGGAGAAGGGAATGGCAGCCCCTCTAGTATTCTTGCCTAGAGAATCCCATGGCCAGAGGAGCCTAAGGGGCGACAGTCCATATGGGGTTGCAAAGAGTTGGACATCACTGAAACAAGTTGGCATGCATGCATGCTCTTGTACTAAAGTAATTTAAATGTTTTGCCCATTTCCACTATTAGATTGAGAGCTTCTGGAAAGCAGGAAAAATCGTACACAACTTTGAATCTTTCAAAAAACAAAAAATGAGTAATGCCTTTATGACTTACTGCAAAAAAAGAGGAAGAAAAGCAGCTAAGGAGAGTGCAGTCACCTCTTGGTTACAGAATATTTCTTTAAATTGTCTAATTGCATCAGAGAAAAATTGCCCAATAACAGAGAAAAATATCAAAATCTTAATCAAGAAGTTCCGTAATAACAGTAAACACCCAGCTCATTCAACATACACAGAGAGACAGGATATAAAGACTGGGCAAGAGTGAAAACGGATCAACAGCTAGACCATCAGTTTCAGTTGTACCAAAAATGGTTACAAGAGAATTTTTCAAACTCAGCATCACTAACATGGTAGACTGGATAATTCTTTGCTATGCGGCAGACTTGTGCACTGTAGGACGCTTAATAGCACCCCCAGCCTCAACCCACTAGTTGCCAGTGACACTTTTTCCAGAACTGTGACAACCAACAAGAGGCTCCACATGTTGCTGAATGTTCCCTAGAAGACAAAACCATCTTGGCTGAGAATGACTGGCCTAGGGTTAACTTGTACTTAAAGGTGAGCTCTTCAAAAGGAATAAACTATATGACAGATTTTTACATCATGGTCATATCCTATTCAGTGACCATCTTTCCATGTTTCACTGTTTTTTGAAATCAGATTAAGAATGTAAAGCACAGGGTAGGTATACTGGGTTCTCAACATCACAAACTCTTAAAGCCATTGAACATTCCTGAATTTGTTAGGGGAAGCACACTGATTGAAACCACCCACCTTGGCCAGGCACCATAGTAACCATTTGCATGAGTTGTTTTATGACAGAAGATCCTGATAAGGAATACGGAACTAATAAGCCACCACCAACCGGAAGGGTTTGGGAAAGGTCGAAAGGAGACACCACGTGTCCGTCCACTTCCCAGAATCCCTCTCACTAGCATCCATCTTGGCTGAATGATGCGTGCAGCCACCAAAGACCACCCAGAAACTAAACCCATCACCATAAAACCCTAGACTGCAAGCCAGGCAGCAGAGCAGTTCTCCTGGGTTCCCTTACCCTACTGCTCTCCACCCAGGTGCCCTTTCCCAATAAAATTTCTTGCTTTGTCAGCACATGTGTCTCCTCAGACAATTCATTTCTGAGTGTTAGACAAGAGCCCAGTTTTGGGCCCTGGAAGAGGTCCCCCTTCCTGCAACAAATTGGGGACAGCTGTTCTCAGCTCAGATCTCTGACTCATTGAAAACCTTGGACTGGACAGACCACCCTGCAGTGGGCCCTGCAGACTCACTCACCCTGCAGAGTGAGTCAGGGCCACTCAACAGCTAAGAAAGGCCTTTGTCACTTCAAGATTTTGAGGATTTGTGGACGTTAAAAATTAAAGAAAATCCACATCAAGCTTACAGGAAAAGGTTAAGACATCTTATATAATCAACAACAGAAAATCTAATTCAACCTCCCCTATCAAAAGTGGGGATAATTGTTCATCACAAAGGAAAAATTTCCTCAGATATATCTGGCCTCTGAATTGGCATGTCCATGACTGGATAAAAAAGGGACCCTGTTCTCTTTTCTCTCTCCGCTCACCTGTCTACACAGTGGATCTAGCTTCTTTGTTTATTCTTTCTGTCTTAAGGTGTATTGTTCTCATGGTACAAGGTACACGTTTCCTTTTTAAATCTATTTGGAGAAGGAATCTAAAAGCTCTTTCAAAAAGAGTTCTGGAACTTAATCAGGAAGGGCCACTGAAGTCATACCCACTCCTGAGCCAGTCACTGCAGCTACAGGAATGAAACATGCTGGCTGGTTCAAGGCATCCAGGGCCATTCCTGGTTGAAGACAGAGTGAGCTGTTGAGTGAGGGACAGAGCCAAAAGAAATCTGGGTGATATTTGGAATGGGGGAGGGAGGAAACGAATTCCAGAAATGTTATTAATACTATGCATTACTATAGGTATATTTATCAGTGTTACATTAAGAACTAACACTTTTAAAACAAAAATTACAATGCAACATATTTTGCTATTTGAAAGATAATTGTAGGATTAGTATTTTGAAATAAATATCACTTCATAGTATGCTACACTGATGTGGTTTGGTAACAAACACAAGTCTGAAATAGAGGATGATCATCTTTTGATCCTTTAGGTATGAAACTATCTTATTTCTTCATTTTGAGATTATAGCAAAAGTTGTAAATTTGGGACCCTTTCTGAAAGTAAAGTGAAAGTAATTCAGTCATGTCTGACTCTTTGTGACACCCACGAACTGTGGCTCACCAGGCTGTTCTGCCCATGGAATTCTTTAGGCAAGAATACTGGAGTGGGTAGGCATTCCCTTCCCCAGGGGATCTTCCCAACCAGAAGTCAAACCCAGGTTTCCTGCGTTGCAGGCAGATTCTTTACTGTCTGAGTTACCAGGGAAGCCCTTTCTGAATGTAAGGCTCTGGCCAAATGGCAGGAGGGCAAAAGGCCACCCTCACCACCACCACCAGCACCATAGGCGTGGTGTCCATTCCTTTCCATCATTCTTAGTTTTATTAGTAAATTTTAATTTTTTAATTAATTTATTTAAGTGGAGGCTAATTACAATATTGTAGTGGCTTTTGCCATACATTGACATGAATCAGTATTAGTAAATTTTTAAAGAGAGGCACAAAGTTAAAAATAGGTTCACATTTAAATGATGAAATACAAACATCCCTGCCTAGAAGGTATTTGGAAAAGTAAACTCCCAGTTAGGGAGAATTACTTAATGATTTCCATGAAGGTGAGTGCACGCTGTGGTAAAGAGCTTTACAGATTGAGAAAAGGCTGAAGTTAAGCTAAACTCCCTGGAGGATCGTAGAAGCAGTTTATTTTAAATATGCTAAAATGTTAGGGTATTATCTTTCTAATAAGATGAGATCAAAGAGGAATCAACAAAAAGAACTAAGAAAATAGATGCTGTTTCAGAGTTCAAAAGTTCAGTAATACGTGTCTCCAGGCTTCCTGACAACTTCTGCTAGGGTTTCTCAGAACATTCAAGATTTTCCAGAGCTTGAAGAGCAGTCAATAAGGATTTTTTTGATATTTCTAAACATAAAACACCCTCTAGCTTACACATGGACTATGTTCTAAGAGTTCAGGTTGCTGAGTATTTATTTAGGACTCCATTTGCATTTTCCCTAGAGAAAATCAGATAGCTAGAGAGCCAAAGCAAAGTTCTGTCCTGAGAATTTTCTGAAATTTAAATGCCATGCTGTGAGGTATCTTTTAAAAAGCTCATTTAAGATCTCAACTTGGAATGAGAGGGATACATTTCCTATCAGAGTGAAAGTACTTCAGTTTCAAGTCCCAGGGCCAGGGGCCTGAGCTCCAAAAGGCAGAAAAGGATAAAATATGAGAATGATAGGAAATCCAAAGGTGAAAATCTTGAGAAACAGGGAGCAAGAAATGTTCCTCTCTCCTCACACTTCACCCTTTACTTCCATAACCCTGAGTCCTTCTCACTCTGGAGTTTGAGAGGTTTGCTGTCCTAACTAAAGCACTTTGTAATAAAATGCCCAACCATCCTCCCTACTTTTCTGTTATCCTGAAATAAACTCATCACCACTTTGAGATTTTGTAAAGATTTATATTTTAGACAAAAGTACAGAGCAGCTATTAAAAAGAATATTTCCTCTTTTGCTTTTTTTTCTTTACTTTGCCTCATGTGTAGATATGTAAAATTGTCATGAATTCAAAAACTATCAGCTGGCTGTAAGAAGTACCTATCAGCTTTACGGACGTGACACAGTTAAGAAATTTTCCAAAGTTGCCAGGCCTCAAAAAAGTAGTTTAAATCACAGAAGAATGTAGATTAAGAATGCATTCCCTATTTCTATTACTGGGTTTCTTAACCATTTATGGTTAACATTCATTTCATATTATATAATTCAGAGCTGAAATGAAATTTGAAAACTGGATATTTGATTTAACTGCAAAGAAATATAATCAACCAATTCCATCCCTGGTTATGGCATACCTGCTAGGGCATAAGAGATATTTTGACAATGCATTGGGAAGAAATAACCAAATAAAACAAGAAATAACCCTCAGGTAAAGAAAAAAAAAACTGAAGAAAAGAACATATATTACACAGAGAAAAAGAAAAAAAAATGACTAAGGATAACAATTGTTTTACAGAAAGAGGAAAAAAAGTGGCTGAAAGTGGAGTGTGATTTCTTTCTGTTCTCAAAACAGATGGGTAATTTGCAAGTAATGTATAGATTTCAGAACTGTCACAACAATGAGAACAAAGTAGATGATTTAACTTGGCTCCCACCCCTTGGATTAGGAGCAGGCACATTAAGGCTGACACCCACGTCACCAGCCAGCCACCCTGGGAAGTGTTTTGGTCACTCTCAAAACCCAGAGTTTGCTGTCTTAAGGGACATAGTGGTTATATACCAACCATTAAATAGCTGTTTCACACTAATACACATTAATGTTATTTTCTTGGGAAAGTATTAAGATGCCTGCTTTGTATTAAAGAAATTCTCAGAAACGCTACCAAAAGGACACATGCAAGGGCAGATAATCCATGAAACTAATCTGGAAAAATCACGCAGGAGAGGACACTAATGCACATGATACTCATCTAATAATGTAAAGACATTTTTTTTCGCTCTTCCATAATCGAAAAGCACTCCTCCACATTAAGTGCACATAATTATTTTTTAAATTTTTTAATTGAAAGATAATTGCTTTACAATGTTGTCTTGGTTTCTGCCATACAACAACGTGAATCAGCCATAAGTATACATACATCCCCTCCCTCCTGAACCTCCCTCCCACCCCCCTACCCAATGCCACCTCTCTAGGTTGTTACAGAGCACCAGGTTGAGCTCCCTGAGTTACATAATTATTTTAAGTCTGGAAAAAAAATCTTGGGGAATCTTTTCACTATAAAACCAACAGTCATCTACTCTCTGAAATTTTGCATAACATAGAGAACTTTTTATGAAGAATACATAATCAAAGCTGGCTTTCCACAGTCAACAGGAAGCTAAAGTGAAATGGGAAAGGATTTATATGGTACCCACTTTATTATTCGATGTAAACCACCAGATGGCACTGTGTTGGGCTTTATCCTGATAATTTTCATTATGCAGTAATGTGCTTGTGGTTGGTCCTCGGGGAAATACAAGATAGCACTTTGGTGTAGAATCTTATAGGAAATAATTAAACATGCCAGTAAAGCTTGTTCTATCGCTGTATTTGTGACTATGATCATTTCTTTGCTCTTTGCTACCCACAGTGAAGAAATTCAACAACCACAGCACTCTGTGCTCCTAACTGCTTAACCAGAGAAGGAAAGAACCACTTTAGGTAGACGGGAGGGGAGTGTCTTGTGGTTTTTTGGATTTCTGTGCTGTGGTCAGCTGATAGCAAGAAGTGATCTCAGTCACAAACAAGACAGTGATATGGGCATCTTGTAGTTTATCTAAATAATGTTTAGTGTTTTACACTGGGTACTTTACAGTCATTATTTCATTGATCTCCATGACATAAGGTGTAGAGATGTTGACACTATCTGTTTTAGAGAACTTTTTTACCAAGCAACAATTTTTTAAGAACTCAAGTACTGACAAAACATAAATTAGAAATATAATTCTGATATTTAATTATCTGGATTGTGATTTAGTGAATATTTGTGATACAGAGCTTCTAAATGAAATTTTAAATCTTCACAATGTGATGATATATACAGAATCACCAAAATATTTTGACATTTTTACATAAAGGCCTGACAGATGAGTAGTTTTGTGACCTTGGGAAGGTCAAAGAACCTCTGGGCCTAAATGATTTCATCATGAAATTAAGCAGGGTTGAACTTGATCTCTTGGAGAAGGCAATGCAACCCACTCCAGTACTCTTGCCTGGAAAATCCCATGGACAGAGGAGCCTGGTGGGCTGCAGTCCATGGGGTTGCTAAGAGTCAGACATGATTGAAGTGACTGAGCAGAAGCAGCAACTTCATCTCCATCATATCTGCAGTACAGTGAAGTTTGCAAGGACAGAATTTTAAGTCACAAACTCTCCAACTTGAATTCCTGTTCTGCCATTCAGTTGCTGAATTTTATTGAGTAAGTGTTTAACTTGTCGAGCCTCAGCTTCTCTACCTCTAAGGGTAATAATAATACCTATCTCAATTTTCTTGTTCGAGAAAATTATGTGCAATAAATGTAAAATGTTCAGCATAGTTCCTGGTCTATACTAAGCATTCAATAAATATTAGCAAATATAGTTCTAGGCTCAAGCTATTAAAGAGTTTATTAGACTTGACTTACTGAGTCAAGGCAATAGGTTCTGTACAGTTGATCCAGGTTCTGCCAATACATCACGGAGCACTACTTAATTTTTAAATAAATTTAGTAAGGAATAGCTTACTTTGTTGGCCCTCCCTATCTATCCCTGTTTTGAAAAGGGGGTGAGCAGGTCTAGCCAGAAAGTTCAGGCAGATATCCAGGACTCAAAGAAGAGTGACTTAATCAAAGTCACAGCTGGTATGAATGTCAGAGCTTTATCTACTGTTCCAAAAGTTTTTGGCTTGCAGTAATGTCCTTGGTCCAGGCTGCATCATGCCAACCCAAGTAATATTTCAAAGTTTGACTTAGGTTTGGCTGCTCAAAGCATAGATCACAACCCCACTCTTCATGACATTTCCAGTCCAGGGCCAGATTCTACCATCCTTAAATGTTATAGCCATAAACAAAGCAGGGATACACTGCAAAACTAAAATGAAGGAATTATTATCCACAGGGAAGTATATTTTAGTTATTTCACCAAATTCAGATTAACCCAGATTAATTTGGTGGTATTTCCTGATAAAATCTTTGTTCATGCATGAGGGAAAAGATTGAAAAGTCATCCACTATGGTCTAAGTAAGCTCTGATGAAGAGTGTAATATACAATTTCTCTAATAGTCACACTAAACTACCTATGAGGATTCAGAAGGGAACAAATGATAAGAGTAAAGACTTAGAGCCAATATTCAAGCCAGAAGCTAGCAAAAATTTTCACTTAGTGTCAGAGTAGGGGGTAGAAATAAAATTCACAATTAGCCAAAAAAAGTGCAGCAGGTATGTTCCAAAGATAATCATACTGATATTTTCCATCCCATGTATTCTTACAATATAACATTGATTGTCCATCAGAAGGGGGACTCTATTTCCATGTCCCTTGAATTTAGATCTCCTTAGTATGTGAGAAGGCAATGGCACCCCACTCCAGTACTCCTGCCTGGAAAATCCCACGGATGGAGGAGCCTGCTAGGCTGCAGTCCATGGGGTCGCTAGGAGTCGGACACGACTGAGCGACTTCACTTTCAATTTTCACTTTTCACTTTCCTGCATTGGAGAAGGAAATGGCAACCCACTCCGGTGTTCTTGCCTGGAGAATCCCAGGGTCGGGGGAGCCTGGTGGGCTGCCGTCTATGGGGTCACACA
This sequence comes from Oryx dammah, assembly GCF_014754425.2. Classification (NCBI taxonomy): domain Eukaryota; kingdom Metazoa; phylum Chordata; class Mammalia; order Artiodactyla; family Bovidae; genus Oryx; species Oryx dammah. The sequence continues at coordinate 117,876,185 of NW_024070186.1, forward strand.
GAGTCGGACACGACTGAAGTGACTTAGCAGCAGTAGTATGTACTTTTAGCAGATAGAATATGGAGGAAGATATACTGCATGACGTCTGTTGATTAGTTAGAAAAAACAATGCTGCTTCCACCTGGCTCTCTGTCTCTCTGTATCTCACACTTTGAATTCAGCCACCATTTGTGAGGAAGCCCAGGCCATGTGGAGAGGCCCCCAGTTGGTGTTCTAGCCAACAGCATCAGCTAAGGTCTAACCAACAGCCAGGATAATCAACCACTAGATACACAAATGAGTGAAACTTTTAATGATTCTGGCCCTCAGACTTCACAATGCCCCAGCTGATACAGCATGGAGCAGAGACGAGGCACCCTAGTAAGCCTTGCCCAAATACCAAATTTCTAAGCAAACTAAATGTTACTGTTTTAGGTCACTGCATTTTGGGGTGGTTTATTCCACACCAAGAAGATAACCAAAAGACCCTGACACAGACACATAAAAGAGAGGATCCTTCTGTTCTTATATTGGAATCAGAGATCCTGAGCTCTTCTCTCACTGGTCCTAGTGTTCAGAGAACCAGGTTCAACCGGAAAATTGGACTGCTCTTCCTCCATGAGCATAGTTACTATCTTTACAATTCAGTAAAATACTATAATAAAGCAATTTCATAGCATTCACTAATATTTACTGAGTGATATGATGAGGCACCGTGCTAATGATTTTGCCTGAAATTTCTCATTTAACACCCTCAACAATACCATGAAACGTGTAAGAGAAGTTCAGAAAATTTAAAAACTCACTCAAAATTCCCCAGCTCTAAGCAGAAGAGCACTATATAAAACCAGTATAACCAGTATGCTGAACCACATGTTGAAAAAAAAAAATTCCCAAATTCTATATCAGTGAGGAAATAAAAATTTCACTGGGTGACCTTTGGAAAACAATAACAAAGATAATATATTAAAATAAAATAATATGTCAACATTTATGAGATGTGGCCAAAGTTGTACCCAGAAACCAGGGTAAATTATACTACTTAGAATAAAATTAAAGGATTTTAATGCTTTCACTTTAAACAAAGAATAAAAATAAATAAACCAAGTATTCAATTCAGTAACTTATGAAATCAATCTAAAGAAACAGAATAGATTATCATACTGGTTAAAACATAGATTAAAAAAAAAATAGAAATGCTCAAGGTATAAAGAAAAAATACAGAATAAATCCAAGAGCAGTATCATAAAAGGACCAGAACTTGTAACTATTGTGTGTACTAGTTGGGAAAGGCTAACTTCTAGGAAAAAAATATAAAGTTTCAGTCATTTAATAAAGGTTTATCTAATGTTTATGACATCTTATGAAATGGTGATAGGAGCTAGCAGGACTTTGCTTCACAAACTTGACTCCTTTCATTTTATCTGGAGAAGGAAATGGCAATCCACTCCAGTATTCTTGCCTGGAGAATCCCATGGACAGAGGAGCCTGGTGGGCTACAGTCCACGAGGTCGCAAAGAGTCAGACATGACTGAGCGACTTCACTTCACTTCACTTCATTTTATGATGTCATCTTAAAAAATAAACTCCAAGGATGCCCTAAAAAAAGAAGAGAGTTATTGTTCATTGTGATTTTATGGTCCAAATTTTAAAGCTGTATAATAATTCTGCCACATTCCTTCCATCAGAATGAGTCATATAGCTTTATCTATATAAATAGTCCACTAAGAGGAAAAACAAAGGGGTTTGTTGAACACATACCACTGTCTCTGCCACAATCCTCCTTTGTAGTCAGTAGAAAATCCATTTTGCTTTCATCCCACATGTAGAACATTCATCCACTCTCAAGGAAAATTTAATGTCCTAGGCATTCACTGTGGTCAGTTGAAAGTTCAAGAACTCCTGGTGATGCAAGGTTCTTCTTAACTTGTTCATGTTACTTCTCATGGTCTTATGACTAGTGAACCAAAAAGAGAAATTATCTGCCTCCCTCTGAACTGAATAATGACAGAACCAGGAAAGTATAACTGCAGTAAACATTTATATTCAGAAAAGAATAGAAATCACAAAGCAATTATTGGTGTACAGCAATTCTGAAGTCCTATGGATAAATATTACAAATCTGATTCTGTTCTTTGGAAAGAACATCTTCATTCCTTTTACTTTTGATCTGGCCTTCTGCATTAGGGTAATGTGGTTTTTTCCAAGTCAAAATCTTCATAGCCATATTTAAATAAAGTTTGGATATTCTGTCCACTCTGGAGACAGAAAAGTTTTGGGAACTAACATTCTGCTCATGGCAGGCTTAAGTTCCAAGAGTTGAGTTTTATCTAAAATTTAGTTTGAGTTAAAATTTAGTAAGAGAATTTCAGTCCTGGCTTATTGTTTATTTGGGCTTCTTAATTAGTCTCCAAATAGCATGATGCACAGCAAACATACCCAAGTTCTTTCACAGACATAGTTCCCAAATCTGATGTATTTGTTTGTTTGTTTGTTTTTTGCTAACAGGTCACTCCAACCATAAAGGCCACTTCCTTGAGACTATCAGGCTTGACTAGAAAGCTTATTTTCAACAGGTTTCTTTGCTCAGGAGCTTTCTCGGTCATTTTGGCATCAAATTTTTTTCTCCATTGTTTCAGAGCCACAGTTAACTTTTCCAACTCTTCAAGCATCTTTATACTGGACTTTCTCTATTTCTGTTCATTTATGATTACTGGTTGGTCAATTTTCTCCTGAGGTCACCTTTATCTTTCAGTTCAGTTTAGTCACTCAGTCGTGTCCAACTCTTTTCGACCCCATGAACCGCAGCACACCAGGCCTCCCTGTCCATCACCAACTCCCAGAGTCCACCCAAACCCATGCCCATTGTGTCGGTGATGCCATCCAACCATCTCATCCTCTGTCATCCCCTTCTCCTCCTGCCTTCAATCTTTCCCAGTATCAGAGTCTTTTCAAATGAGTCAGCTCTTCACATCAGGTGGCCAAAGTATTGGAGTTTCAGCTTCAACATCAGGCCCTCCAATGAACCTGATCTCCTTTACAATGCACTGGTTGGATCTCCTTGCAGTCCAAAGGACTCTCAAGAGTCTTCCCCAACACCACAGTTCAAAAGCATCAATTCTTTGGTGCTCAGCTTTCTTTATAGTGCAACTCTCACATACATACGTGACTACTGGAAAAACCATAGCCTTGACTAGACGGACTTTGTTGACAAAGTAATGTCTCTGCTTTTGAATATACTGTCTAGGTTGGTCATAAGTTTCCTTCCAAGGAGTAAGTGTCTTTTAATTTCATGGCCGCAATCACCATCCACAGTGATTTTGGAGTCCAGAAAAATAAAGTCAGCCACCGTTTCCACTGTTTCCCCATCTATTTCCCATGAAGTGATGGGATCAGATGCCATGATATTAGTTTTCTGAATGTTGAGCTCTAAGCCAACTTTTTCACTCTCTTCTTTCACTTTCATCAAGAGGCTCTTTAGTTCTTCTTCACTTTCTGCCATAAGGGTGGTGTTATCTGCATATCTGAGGCTATTGATATTTTTCCCAGCAATCTTGATTCCAGCTTGTGTTTCTTCCAGTCCAGCGTGTCTCATGATGTACTCTGCATATAAGTTAAATAAGCAGAGTGACAATATACAGCCTTGACCTACTCCTTTTCCTATTTGGAACCAGTCTGTTGTTCCATGTCTAGTTCTAACTTTTGCTTCCTGCCCTTTATCTTTGGCAACCATACTTACTATTAGCCAACATACTCTAATAGTTTTATTATTTCAATGCACCTTCCCGAGGACTGCAAGCTGATAAGGTATTTGGTCTGGCCCACGATATGGTAAGTTATAGTCTTACCACATGTGTTGTCAGTACATTATATGAACTGCCATATTTTCAGCCTTCAGTATCCATTTCCCTGAATTCTGTTACCAAATTATTGCCATGACTATGTACTTTCAACTCTTATGATGGCCGCAGACCATTTATGAATAATTTAAAATAGGTTTGTTGCTCAAAAAGAAAGCCAAAGTCTCTGTGGCTTATCATATTCCAATGCAGACTTACAGCAGGGATTCTGCTGTGTGCAGTCATTCAGCAAAGGAAACTTGTTTTAGTACCACTCTCTTCAATATATGTTTTCACAATCAGTGTAGCATCCATGAGTCAGGCATGTGCATCTGCATACACATACTTGAGCCAGAGAGAGAGAGAGAAAGAGAGAGAAGGAGACAGAGATGGGGGGGGGGGTTTAGAAAATGCACATCTGCTGTTAATTGGCTCAAACTGAAACTGGCATCTGACTTTTGCTTAAGTTTTATCAAGTGAACTAGTCTCAACCAAACATGAAGATCTACAAAGAACAATTTAGTTGTGGACTCCAGCAGAAGAAACGGATTGGGTAAACTCACCAAGATTTTCTAGCTGGAAAGAGCACATACATTTGTTGCTCTGAGGAACTCTACAGTCTAGACAGCAATGATAAGGCAAGGAAAGGAAAGAGCTGTGTTTAGAATAGGGTGGGACTCATTACCAGTAACAGATTTTTATGACCATGATCTGGACAATGGGAAGGACTGGATTCAAGGCCTTGATTCCTAGTGTTAAAAACTGAAGAGAAGATGGCTCCCTCCAGAAGAATGAAAACTAGGAAACAGAACTCAATTTCTAGAAGACTGGATCACCATAGTCAGAGTAAAACCACAATAATCTTGTTTCAGTTTGAGGCATCTAAATTTTTAAGTAGGATTATTTATTACAGCTTTCACCACATTCTTACATATATCCTAAGATAAAGATTGGTTCTAAAGTATGAACAGCTGAATCTATCTAGGGTTAGCCTGCCATTTTTGGAGGGATGTAGAGACAGAAGCCAAAGCACCACACAGGCCAAAAAAAAAAAAAAAAAACAGAGACAATCTGAGACAGAAAAGAAGATCCATGGACAATGCGAACAGATACTCAAATTTCTCCAGTCCCTGTTTTTGAGAATTTACTGATGCTAAAGATCCAGGTGTGACCAAGAAACAAGATGCTTACTTCAGAGAACAGCTTACTCTCAATTGCAAAGCCAAGACTAATTGAGAAGGTATCATCCAACCCAGTGGGGTCAGCCCATTTCATCATCACCCTACTGGTGTTCTCCTATAAATATTTCATTCAGAGTCTAAAATTTTGATGAGAAAACAATCTAAGAGAATTAGACAGTGTCACATTTTGAAGAACACTAACTTATTTGAGGGGAGGTTGTACTAAATATAAAACAAATTTTAATGCTTTGAATTCCTAGTACAGCTCTGTAGAATGAATACATTTCTCTGCCTGGGCATCCCAGCTTTTTGCTTTTAACATTTATTTTACTAATTAAAAAAAGAATGTGAATCAAAACTATCAACTTTCAGTAAATAGGTCTATTTTATTCTGTATTTTATGAATGATATTACATCCTCATATGCTGTGACTTGCAATAATCATGTAATCTTTTCTGCATCAGTAAATAGTGATTTATTCTTCTGAAGCTTTAATATGATTCACTTAGCAAGTAGCTTAAGTACCCATTAGTTAATGCTTTGCTGCTGCTGACCTCAGTAGATTTTTTGGTAAAGCTTTATATAGCATTTATAGGTCACAAAGATGCCAACAATGTTCATTATGGTCATTTTCCAAACTGCCTGATAGCAAAATGTTTTCCCTCAACTCATTTGTATGTATATCCCTTAATTAATTCTTCACCTCACGCCAAATTATAGTGAAATTCTTGTCACTTTACATGCAGCATGACATTTACACAAATATCTCCTAAATTTATCATGAGCAGTGCACACAGAATTTGTATCCTGTGACTTGAAGGCAGATAAACCATAAACCTGGACTCCAATACTTGCAGACTGAAAAGCATTAGGGAAATTAGAAAAGTGAGAATCTTTGCAAAAATTGAAAATGTTCCTTCTTTGCCATCCTCAAAGGCATCATGACAACTAATTGCTGTCAACAAACAAATGAAATGATAGCATTTGACTGTTCAGGATATAAGCATGGACTGAAAACACGAAGGAGTTCAATGAACAGAATTCAAAATGTTTACATCCATACTAATTTCTAGGTTAGGAACAGCAAAGTGATTAAATCAATCATTAAATTGATTTACATGAGATGCATCTAATATAGGAATGTTATAATAGCCCCACTTAAGTTACTAAAACAGCAAGCACATACAGTGTATGGTTTAGGCATAGGCTTTTGGACTTAGGTCATTCAGGCTTGCATCTTGGCCCTTCCAACTCACTGTGTTACTTTGGGCAACTTCTTTGTTACTTGAATTTCCTCATTTAGAAAGTGGCGGAAGACTTATAATAATATGAAGTCTTATGAAGTTTAAATGAGTTAATATTTACATGTAAAACAGTTCTGAACAATGCCTGGCACAGAGTAACCATTCTTTAAAAGTTAGCTATTACTAGTGTTCCTAACTGGCAATGAGATAACATCAGAGTTGTGAAGTGACTTACAAGGTGGACAGCTGTTTAGTGGCCAATCCTGTCCTCTGAATTCCAGATCCCATTTCCCTGTCAGCCTTCTCCTGAAACTTCTCACACAAACTGAAATAAAAACAGCATGTGTTTCAGCAACATGGTTAATTTTCTATTTTGTTCCTATTCAAATGATCACTGGCTAGTTCTTTCACATGAGTAAATTGCAGTAATTTCCTAGCCCCCCAATTTTTTCCCAGCCTTTCCTTCCCTCACCCCAAAATGCCTGAAAACCTTTTTAAATTGAAATACTATCAATTAGACCTCAGACAAGATCGCATTTTCCCTAGACCTTGCCAGGAATCAACACTTAGTCTGAGAAGGGCTAACCCTCAAAAGCCCCCAGTTATATGAGCTATATTTTTTGTCACCCATTCTTAAATCACTGGATGACATGTTAGGGATTCAATCTCCAAACTCTACAACTTTCCATTGCAAGCAAATGAAACCAGGACAAGATGTTAATAGACAATTCATCCTGAAAATATCTTACCCCAAAATGTCTGACCATAAAGAAACCATATAGTGAAAAGTGGCACAGTGTAAAGTTATGCAAAAATGACAGATCTGGCTTCCACCCTTGGCTCTACCTTCAACCAATTTACTGTCAAGTAAATAAGTTGGAGTAAGTGATACTTTGTGATATTTAGATTTAAGACTTTAATACTATTGTGAATTATATTTTGTTTTTCTTTTGGGAGTTCTACCTGGTGATCTCTCATATCCTCCTGAACTATTTTATACACAATGGTTTTCTCTATGAAAGGAAAAAATATATGGCTCTCCAAGTAGGAATTAACTTGAAAATAATCATCTAATGAAACAAACCATTTTGCAGACTACTTATTAGCTGAGGTTTTCACACAGAAATCATTAAAACACCCACTTAGATAAAAGAGAAAATTTAATTTTGTAGATAAAGTTAGATCAATTCATCAGTTACCTATGCAACGGATATATTTCATATATGAGGGAATATCAGATAAATGATCTTAAAGAATTTCTTTTTGAAACAGTAAATTCTGCTCGATTTCCTTGGGAGGGGAAGGCAAGGCAGTTTTAAGATGCTTTAAAATATATTGTGTCTTTATAACATCAATGAAATATTTGCCATTAATCAGAGTTATTATGATGAAGTCATTAACTTTCTGACAGTTTAGCACTATTCTTTTTTATGTTTTCAAAACTGATGGATGCCCTTTAGAAATGGATTTCCCCTTTGGTGGCCAGAACTCATTGTATGTTATGATAATTAAACAATTGTGTTTAAAACATACTCAGATGCTCCTAGAATGGTCTTTGTTGCTGACTCTGGACACATCTTTTCTGCAATGATGCATTATTATGAGGGTAAGTCCACTGAAACAACACTCAAGAGGAAATGAGAAAAAATGAGCAGATAGTAAAATTATGCATTTTCATAGAAAAAGAATTTATATAATATACTTGTATTTATAGAAGATATGTCCTGCTAGAACTCAGGCAATTATGGCAAAAAAAGAACAAATCCACATAGACATAAGCCTTCTGACTCACTTCAGGTAAGGGAGAAAAAGAGAGATTATGAAGAACAAAAAAAGAGAAAAAGCTAAATTCTCCATAAACATATGTTATTATAGATTAAAGGAAAGATGATTAAGCCTGGGAGAGCTTGAGAGCCAGATGAGATTAAAATGTTCCAAATAAGTAGTTTGGAAATGCTTCTAAATATTTATAACATGTATGCTAACAAAAATTAATGGTTTGTACTGCTAAGCCCCAAGATCCATTTACATGCTAATATTTTATAAACCTGGAATAAACTTGGGAGTTAAGTATCCATTTGAGGAATTGCGCTATCTTAACCTGAGATACAAAGAGGACTTACCTATTTTTATACTGTTTAATTTATTCTTAAATACTTCTTAAAGGATTCAGAATGGTTATGGGCTCAGTTGCTAATGATTAACAGTATTTATGATGTGTCAGAAAAAGAGTACGTGCAGAAATATTAAGGTTTTTGTCATCCCTGCTTAGTAGACATTGAGCAGGGGATAGTCATGATGAATGATACAGAGTCACTCTTCAACATTAGCATTTAGTTATTTTCTGAGTAAAATTTTAGAATTGTATCTTTTTCCTTTTTTGATTTGTTACAAATTTATTTTTATCTTTAGCATTTGAACTTGCACCTTTGCTCCAACACTTTTAAAGTAAGTTGTTTCATCTTTGGCAGCCTCTGCCAGCTTTACCTTGAATCCCCATTAAGTTCTTTAAAAAAAAAATTTATTAATTCCACTAAACCACATTGTGTTTGACTATTGCATATGACTCTTTTACTGCTATTTCTTTTTCAGATTTAACAATGCCAAGTTTTGTTTTCATTTTACAAAGTTATTGAGATGACAATAACTGGTCATAGCAAACACCATCTTCCAACAACACAAGAGAAGACTCTACACAAGGACATCACCAGATGCTCAACACCAAAATCAGACTGATTATATTCTTTGCACCCAAAGATGGAGAAGCTCTATATAGTCACCAAAAACAAGGCCAGGAACTAACTGTGGCTCAGAACATGAACTCGTTATTGCCCAATTCAGACTTAAGTTGAAGAAAGTCAGGGAAACCACTAGACCATTCAGGTATGACCTAAATCAAATCCCTTATGATTATACAGTGGAAGGGAGAAATAGATTTAAGGGCCTAGATCTGATAGATAGAGTGCCTGATGAACTATGGACAGAGGTTCATGACATTGTACAGGAGACAAGGATCAAGACCATCCCCAAGAAAAAGAAACGCAAAAGAGCAAAATTGCTGTCTGAGAAGGCCTTACAAATAGCTGTGAAAAGAAGAGAAGTGAAAAGCAAAGGAAAAAAGGAAAGATATAAGCATCTGAATGCAGAGTTCCAAAGCATAGCAAGGAGAGATAAGAAAGCCTTCCTCAGCAATCAATGCAAAGAAATAGAGCAAAACCATAGAATAGGAAAGACTAGAGATCTCTTCAAGAAAATTAGAGATACCAAGAGAACATTTCATGCAAAGATGGGCTCAATAAAGGACAGAAATGGTATGGACCTAACAGAAGCGGAAGATATTAAGGAGAGGTGTCAAGAATACACAGAAGAACTATACAAAAAGGGTCTTCATGACCCAAATAATCACGATGGTGGGATCACTCACCTAGAGCCAGACATCCTGGAATGTGAAGTCAAGTGGACCTTAGAAAGCATCACTATGAACAAAGCTAGTAGAGGTGATGGAATTTCAGCTAAGCTGTTTCAAATCCTGAAAGATGATGCTGTGAAAGTGCTGCACTCAATATGCCAGCAAATTTGGAAAACTCGGCAGTGGCCACAGGACTGGAAAAGGTCAGTTTTCATTCCAATCCCAAAGAAAGGCAATGCCAAAGAATGCTCAAACTACCGCACAATTGCACTCATCTCACATGTTAGTAAAGTAATGCTCAAAATTCTCCAAGTCAGGCTTCAACAATACGTGAACCGCGAACTTCCAGATGTTCAAGCTAGTTTTAGAAAAGGCAGAGGAACCAGAGATCAAATTGTCAACATATGCTGGATCATCAAAAAAGCAAGAGAGTTCCAGAGAAACATCTATTTCTGCTTTCTTGACTATGCCAAAGCCTTTGACTGTGTGGATCACAATAAACTGTGGAAAATTCTGAAAGAGATGGGAATACAGACCACTTGACCTGCCTCTTGAGAAATCTGTATGCAGGTTAGGAAGCAACAGTTAGAACAGGACATGGAACAACAGACTGGTTCCAAATATGAAAAGGAGTACGTTAAGGCTGTATATTGTCACCCTGCTTATATAACTTCTATGCAGAGTACATCATGAGAAACGCTGGGCTGGAGGAAACACAAGCTGGAATCAAGATTGCCGAGAGAAGTATCAATAACCTCAGATATGCAGATGACACCACCTGTATGGCAGAAAGTGAAGAGGAACTAAAATGCCTCTGAACTGAACTGAAGTGAACTGAACTGAAGGCCTCTCTCGTTGGTATGCAGATGGTGTCTTCTTGCTTTGTTCTCACATGGCATTTTCTTTGCTAGCATGCATCCTTAGGGTCTTTCTCTCTTCTCATAAGTACTCTAGGCATATTGTATTAGGGCCTATAAGACTTCATTTAGTCTTAATTACCTCTTTAAATGCTCTATTGCCAAAGACAGTCATAATCTGAGATGTATGGAGGGTTAGAGCATCAATATATAAATTTGGGGAAAAACATTTCAGTTCATAACAGAACCTATACTTCTATATTCACTATTTTCCTTGCTTAACCCATGTCTTCTCAAAGATGTTCAGAGAACTGAACACCACTTTATAATGAAATTTGCTAGGGAGAGAACCAATATCCTACACAGAATGTTTAACGACAGCATGAAGGTTCATCCACTCAATATTCCTTTGTCTTATGGGTGGTGTGTAACACTTTTACTTGGTCTTAAGAAAATTAAGGACTTTAAATTTCCTACTTATTTGTGATAAATTAAGTCTATCCCTGATACTAAAGCATTTGAATTAGGCAAAGACCAGAAATAGGAAGACTGGTTAGAATACAGACAGTAGCTGAAGAAATGGAAAAGAAAGGATAAATTCAAAAGCTATTACTAAACGTCTTGTGGGACCTGCTGAGTGCTTGCAGGTGCAGGAAAAGAAGAAGGTGTATGCCTTGGTAAGGAGCCTGTAGAACTAGCCCTCCCATTCAGGGAAGACCAGATCTGGTTTTTTGCAGAGGGCTCCAGTGTAACAATGAAATGTTTAAAGGAAATATTTATGAGTCAAAATAGAAATGATTCTGGACACATTCACTGGCTTTAAAATGATGTTTAATAGAGCCCTGTGGTTCCATAGAGGAAAACAAAAGGAGAAGACAATGGCACCATTCATTGCCAAGGTAGCTCTGTTCTATTCTTCTCTAGAAATTTATGTGAAAATAGGATTTGTTCCTAATTTCCTCCCCAAGTTTTGAAAACTAGTAGACTATACAATGTTAAAATTCTCCTTACAAAATTTCTGAAATTGAGTCTGAAAATATATTTGAAGATCTAAACCAGAAATTTCAATGAGCTGTGTGATAGCCCTTTTCAATAAAGTTCCTGTTAGTTGAATATCTATTTCAAATCGGTCAAATTTTAAATGATCATCTTCATATTCATATGGAAACTGGAAATTTAGAAAATAAGTATACTTACCTAAGAGGCAGCATTCATAAATAACAAATTTTTTCTTATAATTATCAGATTAAGTGAAAATAACCATTAACATCTTATATAGCTAAAGTTAAGTTTAGAAGGATTTTAATTTATGTACAGTAGAAGGTGTCATTATTGTAAAGGTAAGGGGTAGTCCAACCTTTATAATGACTGTGGAGGTTTGAAGTGGGGGTGAATATTAGAAGCTAACAAGCCTTTGTGGCTTGGAAGGGTTTAAGAGTAAGCAGGTGAAGGTCTGGGAGGTTCCTCTGGAGTAGGGAAGAGGGGGTCTGTGGGGCAGATTAACATGCTCAACAGTTGCCTCCCCAGCTACTGCCTGACAGATAGATTCCATTTGCCCACAGCAACCCTGGACTCAGATCAATCCTTCCGGTTCACTATATGCCAAAAATCCTGAATCTCTCTCACAAGTCAAAAAGAATATAACTTTTTCTCCCTTTAACTTCCATGAAAAAAAAAAAATGTTTTTAAAAGCATGGTTGTAAATGTTGCTCTCAGGTGAAATGCTCAGAACAAAAGGAAGAGAGAAGAAATGAGATATGTTACTAAAATGTTAAATAAGACTTCTCTTGGTCGTCACACACACATACACACACACTTTCTAAACATTAGAAACCTAGAGTTCATTTCTGCCTGAGCCCTCAAGTCTGGCCACCTCCACCCAGGGGGAAAAAAAAAAAAAAGAGAGAGAGGAAGGAGGGAGGCAGAGAGGGAGGGGGAGAGGAGAGGAAGGAAGGAGAGATGAAGGAAGGAAGAAAAACAGATTTAGTAACATTTAAAAGACAAGCAAGTGAAAAACTGCTGTCAGGTACTACATGATTTCCACTTGAAAGTGAAAGTCAGATTGCTGCAAACCTAGCTCCTAAAAAGCTCACACTGCAAAACTGACATTTCACTGCTAATTGAGCTTTCAAGACAATAGAGGATTTTTAAAGCCTAATTTCTGTTTTATGCACTTATTTTTCCCCAGTATTTTTAACATGCCGAGATAGGGTGATATTAATGAGGTCAACAATACCAGTGTCTTTGATCAAACCACTGGCCAATTAGTGTTTGAACTAGAGAATGAATGTTTAAACTACATTTTCTATGTACTCCTAACTACCAGAAACTGTCAGCCTGCGAGCAAATTTCTTCTGCCATTAGATTTTATGCCAGCTACTAATTTATCTATGAAGACTGCTAGCATGTTTTGAAGTTTATATAATTAACCCTGCACTAGTGGATGATACTTAGCAATATGGATCTTGAATTTATTTTTGATAAATTACAGTTTAGCAGGAGAAGTGAAGATTACCCTCAGCCTTATTGAGTATGTTACTGCATTGATTAGGTTCTAGTCGCAAATTGAACCAGGTTCTCCCATTACCTAAATCCATACAATTTTCTACAGTAAGCTACGACCCTGAGGATAACTCCACTGATAATTATTCTCCCATACAACTTTCTGAGCATTCTATCAGCTTTAATACTTGCAAACATCATGTGAACGTCATGTAAACTTTTTTCCTGACCTCTCCCCTCTTTCTCTCACCCACATTCCTTCTGTTCAAACGGTTCTCTTAGGATAAAGAAGCCTCACAATTATAGTTAAAGGGGTAGAGAAAAGCACAATACTCTGCCTCGGTGATGACAATGGGGAACTACAGGATTCAATGTTTATTAGCCTCAGTCAGAGGCTCTTCCAGAATTTCTACATAGAACCAGTTTAGGAAAGCAGTCTGGTGGGGAAAGGGCAATGGGAAAGGAACTGGAGAACTTATATTAAGGCAGTATTTGCAGTGATTATGCACTTATTTGCCAAAGCTCAGGGCCAATGCCAATGAAGATTTTAGGATTCCCTTGCTCCCAAATCCACTACCACAGTCATCACTATCTCCTATTGCCAAGAATCACATGCCAGTGAGAACCTGTGGCAGAGATTGCCAAATGACAGAGTAAAAGCATAGTAAAGTTAATTGTCTGTGTTAGGTGGCAACAAATAAGCAAAACAGGAAATTGAATCAAGAATCAGGACAATCACAACTGTAAATAACTGGTACTTCCATAGAAAATCCCAGGACATATAGTAAGCATACAGGAAGACCTAACCTAAGCTAGGAACTCAGGGTAGAATAGTCCAAGGAAGTTAAAGCTTAAGCAGTTTTTATTCATCTCTCTATTCCACATGCTAACCAAATGCAAATGAGGTCATTCATTGATTTAACAAAAATTTTCTTGAACCTCTACTACATGCCAGGCACTCTTCCAAGTGATGGGGATACAGCTATAAATAAGACACACAGAAACCCTGCCTCTATGCAATTTATATTCTGAAAAAAATCAGATAAAAAATTAATCAGTGAGATGTGGGGTTTGGTGGCCATCATTAAGGGGATAAAAAGCTAGGATGGAGCAGATGTATTCTATAGAATATTTTGTAACAGAAGCAATAAATATTGCTTATTGAAACACAGATTTCTTAAAAGACAGTATTGAGTATAAAGAGAAAGATATAAAGTGAACTCCAAAACATGATACTATGAAAGCAAATCAAGAAATACCTCTCACACATAACACTATCTATACGAAAAGGATGTATACACATCCATCTCAAACCTTTTAGAGTGGGTCACCACAAGTGGAGAGCAGAGGAAAAGAGAATCAGAAATGGAGAGGGAAGCAATAATAAAATCAAACAAAAGGCAGATTTTACAAAAACTGATGTTAAGAGTGTGCCAAAAGCTTCAGAATATGCTTACCTTAATTCTTTGAATTTAAGATTCCAAGAACAAAAGAGAAAAGAGAAAATAGGCATCGTATCCCATTACATATCACATCTTCATTTCAGTTTCTTTATAATAACTGTACTTTAAAAGTATACCATGTGACCACATATTTTCAGTTTGTCTTTTTGAAAAAAGTGAGAAAGTGAGCAAAAATGAAATTCAAAACTACAATTGCAAAAAGCAAGACTTAAATGTTCCATGCAGATAAAATAGAGGAATGCAAAACGAGTCTATTTCTTGGGGGTGGACATTACCTATTTCCACAATTATGTATGCTTATTGTGCAGAAATCACATTTCAACGTGTCCCAGGTACTTCCAAGGAGGACAGAGGCCTACCATCTACATTATTCAAAAAATGTAAGCGCATAGTCTTAATTACCTCTGTGATTCATGAAAACTGAATTTTGCGGGTCTTTCTAAATCAAACCATGCAATCAACCTTAAGATGATTGTTCAGTGTGGGTTTATCTTTTTATTGTGAACAAGAGTACAATTCAGGATATAGTTTCTGTACTGTTAGGGAAAACTAGATGTGCACACACATATTCAGCAGTGGCATGAGAAAGGGGGTTATTTTGAGTAATGTTTCCTGACCACCATTGTTTTTCTGAGGGCTCACAGACCTACCCAAAATGTCCTGTACTACTTTGCCAGGTTTGTACAGCTCTTAATTTGAGGTAGGAGAATTATTCTGCCCTGATTGGTTGGATGATTGGGATTCCTATTGCCTCTCTGTAAATGGGCATAAATATCTATTGCCTATTTAGCTAGTTTCTCATCCTATTTTACAGCTGATTAAAGATTCAAAAGATTAACATTGGAAAAGCCTGGTTCTGCCACCGAAAAATTCCATTTCCTCTCATTTGGTTTTAGATCTAAAAGTCTTTGAATAGCATAAAATACTCTAACAAGATTTTCCCCTCCTTTTCCTAGGGGATCTAAGTCTATGAGTTCTGAAATAAGGGAAAGGAAGCCAGCAGAAATGAAAACAAAATGTCCTGAGCAATCTCATCTTGTCCAATATTCCAACCAGTTTTAGAAGCAGCTGTCCCAAATTAACAGTTCTCAAATCTGTTGGTCTCAGAGTCATTGCACATTCCTAAAGTCATTACTGAATACTCCAAAGAGATTTTATTTATGTAGGATATAGCTATCAGAAACTAAAGCTGATAAATTTTTAAAACACAAGAATACAGAAGCACACATTCTATTAAGCTGATCATCAGATCAATGATGTTACCACACATCAGCCTCTGGAAAGCTTTGTCGTGCACCTATAAATATGAGGGGCAAATAATTTTCTAGCATTGTTGGGAACATAGTTTTGACCTCAAAAGTCCCAAACAGGCTTTAGGGACCTTCAGGAGTTCACAGTATTAAGATTTTAAGATTGATCCTTCTAAATGAATTAAGGCTGAGATATATTATTATAGAAATTATACAGCTTTGCATATAGGTATGTGTTGAACATATTTTTTTCCCCAAAACTGATAAAGTAGGACCAGATAGAAGCCAAAGGTGAAATCTGCTTGAAACGCAGAGAAATAAGAGAAAATACGTTGATCTCTGTCCCTCGTTTCTGGTACAGAGCTCCTCAAACTCTCCTAATTTTTCTTGGTAATAAGATCACTAATAGTATGTTTTGCTTTGATATTTGGTCTTTACACCCTGGTTGGATGACATCACCGACTCAGTGGACATGGATTTAGGTGGACTCTGGGAGTTGGTGATGGACTGGGAGGCCTGGAGCGCTGCAGTTCATGGGGTCGCAAAGAGTCGGACACGAATGAGCAATTGAACTGAACGGAACCCTGGTTCCTGATTCCTAACACAGAGCTCCTAAATCACTTAGAATTTCTTGAGTGATAGGAGTGTATTTTGTTCCAATGAGAAAATTTTTGGTGGGCTCCTGAATTGCATCAGGATGAGGCCTGGTCACCAGAAAGACCAAGCCATGATTAGAAGCTTCGAATTTTTTCTCCTCCATCTCCCATCCCTCCAGGAAGGGAAGAAAGGATTTAGACTGAATTAATGACATATCATGCCTGTATAGTGATTCCATAAAAATCCCCAAAGTATGGAATTCTCAGAGCTTCAAGATTGGTGAACAAATCCAGGTGCCATGAAGGTGGTGCACCCTAACTCCATGAGCACAGAAGTCACCTGTGTGTCTATATCTGGCTATTCATCTGTTAACTTTATCACTTCCCTGGAGGCTTACCTGGTGACTCAGATGGTAAAGAATCTGCCTGTAACACAGGAGACCTAGGTTCAATTCCTGGGTTGGGAAGACCCCCTGGAGAAGGAAATGACAACCCACTCCAGTATTCTTGCCTGGAGAATTCCATAGACAGAGGAGTTTGGTGGGCTACATCCATGGGGTCGTAAACAGTTGAACATGACTGAGCGACTAACAAGCTTTATCACATCCCTTGTTATATCATAAATTGGTCACATTTCAATGTACCTTCCTTTTCCCTATCCCCTCCCAGACCCCACCTAAAGTAATATGAGATGCCTTAAAATGCTCACTGATAGGTGGGAATAACATGTATTTGCAGTTTTAACTGAGAGCTGTAAACAAACAAATGAAATGACTTCAAGCTAAAGAAGCAAAACTCTATTGATAATAATTTCTAGTTCCTTCTTATCAGAGCAGCCAATGTATCAGTCTTATATTGAGAGAAATTTCTGAGACCAGAGGTTAGCACAAATTTTCACCTGGCATGAACTTTTACCTGGCCAAAAAAGACCCCAAAGTCAGGCCAATGATAACCACTTTTTTCCAAGATATAAGAACAATCCTGACTTGAAAGATGCTTTGATGTTTTCAAACATCTGCAAATCCAGCTCAGTTCTTGGCACAAAGCAAGTCATTACTAACATTAAAGTGAATTCCATTGAACTGATCATCAATCTCTTGGGGTAAAACAGAAATATCAGAAGGCTGGTGCAATTCCTTCAAGCTATTAAGATGCAATCTATAGTATTTTATATATACAAAAATGCCCTTCTGATGCATTTGCAAAGTTAAGGTAGTTTCCAAAGGTTCCAAATCTAAGAATTTTGATAAATGAACTGATTGCTTTCATTCCATTCTTCCTTTTTACTATTTTTTCTTCTGTCTTTATTTTTTCAATGAATAGTTATTAGGCACTGCCCTAGTTTGGGCTACTATAACTAAAATAACCATGGGCTGAGTGGCTCAAATAACAAATATTTCTTCCTTGCAGCTTTCAAGTCTGACAGTTCAAGATCAAGATGCCAACATATTCGGTGTCTGGTGAGAACCCACTTCCTGGTTCATCGACAATCATATTATCATTGTGTCTTCATGTGGTAAAAAGAAGGGGCAAGCCCTCAGGGGCTTCTTTTTAAGGGCATTAATCCCTTTCATGAGAGCTCTACTTTCTCGATTTAGTCACTTGCCAGAGGCCTCATCTCCTATCACAATGATGCTTAAGATGTCAACATATGAATTCTGGGGAGACACATTCATAGTCTACAACAGGTACCGACTGTGTGCCAGTCACTGTTCTTGCTGTTTCAGACCCAGGGCTAAATAACAGATCCCTCTGCCTTGGAGGCACTTACTTTCAATGACACCGTAGCTAGCAAACATGTTAAAGATATAAATGACATGATATTGAAGTTGTTTTGTGCTGTGCTAACTTGTGGAAGCTGGAATTTTGTTGAAACTGGAATCAGTTGCCATGTATAATGTTGCTTAGAGTTTTCCCAAAGCCGAATTTGTGGGAGATTAGGAGATAGATAGATAGATGTATTATAGGAAATGACTCACAGATAATGGAGGCAAAGAGGTCCCACAATCTACTGTCTACAAAATGGAGAATTGGGAAAGCCAATAGTGTGATACAGAGTACAAAAGGCCTGAAAATTTGAGGCTCTAAGTCCCAGTCTGAATCTGAAAGTCCCAGAACCAGGAGAGCCAATGTTTCAGGGCAAATGAAGACGGAAGTTCCAATTCAAGTAAAGAGCAGATTTGCCCATCCTCTATCTCTTCATTCTATTCAGGCTCTAAATAGATTGGATGAAGCTAACCCACAATGGTGAGCTCAATCTTCTTTACTCAGTCTACTGATTAGAATCCGAATCTCTTCCAGAAACAACTTTGAGGCACACTGAGAAGTAACATTTGACCAGCTCTCTGGCATCCCTTAACCCAGTCAAGTAGAAAAAAATAACCATCACAACAGAAGTAAAATAGCAGCCATTACTTTCTGAGGGTCCTTCTCATTGGATGAAGTGAGAGGCAGAAATGAAGGTACTGGTGGTTCCAGCTTGCCCTCCCTGCAAACATCTAATTCACTTTTCCCTTCAGGGGCTCTGCTGGCCAATAGCAACCCTGGATCTACCACCAGACACAGACGTGACAGCCTTTCATAGATTTCTACACCAACTCCCCTTGGCAATCTCAGTATTGTCTCTCAGATTTCACAGTGAGCTTCAGCTTGCACCGCACCTGCACAGGGAAGGCTGGTTGGTGACTTTGAGGTTGGCCTAGGCTGCTGCTGCTGCTGCTAAGTCGCTCCAGTCCTGTCCGATTCTGTGCGACCCCATAGACGGCAGCCCACCAGGCTCCCCCATCCCTAGGATTCTCCAGGCAAGAACACTGGAGTGGGTTGCCATTTCCTTCTCCAATGCATGAAAGTGAAAAGTGAAGTTGCTCAGTCATATCCGACTCCTAGCGACCCCATGGACTGCAGCCTACCAGGCTCCTCCGTCCATGGGATTTTCCAGGCAAGAGTACTGGAGTGGGGTGCCATTACCTTCTCCATGGCCTAGGCTAGACATAGAAATGTGAGAACCATTAACATGCAGATGATAAAGACTTGTAAATCGCTTTACTTCTGACAAAATCATTTTTATTTAATTTAAACCATACACCTGTAAAGTATGCAGGACAAGTATCATGATCCCTGTTTTCCAGATAAGAAAATTAAGTTTCAGAGGTCATACCAGTTTTAAAAGGTAGAACTGATACTCAACCTTTCTGCTAACTTCCAATCCTCCATTTTTTAGGGCATATCTTAAGAACCAGCTGAAGAACCAAAAACTGATATTTCAAGATTATCCCTTTCTCTTGACAGGACTACTTTTAATAAATTTATAACCAAATGAAGGCTACACCTATGGAAGTTCTCCACTCTGCAAGCACCAGTGAGCTATGTATATTTTACCAGCATTTTTGTGATGGGAAAATGGAGATTCACCAGGCAAACATCATCTCATATAATTCTATTTAATGAATTATATCATTTATTTCTATAATTCTCATTAATCACTGTGCTCTATTCCACAAAACTCCCTGGTTTTTCCACCAGTTCTTCCTCTTTCAATACCAACCCCTTACCTATCCCACCTCCCGAATCTGTACTCCAGTTTAAAAGTGTTTCCCCAAGGCTTGTTACTCTCCACTTTGTTCTCCAGAGCAACAGAAAGGTTGTTGTTGAATCATGACGACGGGATTCTTGGCCCCTGGAGGAGAAGAATTCAATCCGGGGCCAGAGACGAGGCTTGATCACTCAGAGCTTTTGTGTAATAAAGTTTTATTAAAGTATAAAGGAGACAGAGAAAGCTTCTGACATAGGCATCAGAAGGGGGCAGAAAGAGTACCCCTCTGCTAGTCTTCAGCTGGATGTTATATAGTCACTAGCAGTCTGTTAATGAAAGAAAGGAATGTCTTAAAACTCAGAATGGCACCAGGCCCCTCACCCATAAGATGCATTTTGGGATAATCTTGGCACCAAATGGTTCATCCTGGGCCATAAAACGATTAACTTGAATCTTGAAGAAGGGCAGATCACCATACAAACAGTTTCATTTACATAGATTAGGGCAACAATGTCTGACTATAACATACTGGTTTATCAAGTGGGTTCTGAGCCAAAAGGCAGAACCGACTTGAAGACAAGAGTTTGGGGTAAATGCATAGTACATTAGCATAGCTTAAGATAAAAATTTCCATAAGAAAAAGGCATTGGTTAACTTCAGGGGAAACCAGGTGTCATTATGGCAACACAGTATTTTAAGAGAAACCTCTTTTAAAATTTGTATACAGAAGGAAAAAATATCGCTAGTTTGTTTCCTCCTGCGCTTAATAGAGATAAAAATGTCTGACACTTGCAGGCTATTTCCTTCATTTGGAGACCCCTGGCCTTCCTGCCTGTTACCCTCTCACAACTTCGCATCATCCCTGCTCCCGTTATCCTGTGCCATCACACCCTTCAACTGGTGCTTCAGTTCTGTGAAAAGCCAGCAGGCAAAAGTTTCCTCAATACCAAGATGTAGAGTGACCCTCTTTAGATAATCTAGGAAATCATAAAAACATTTTCCAGCTGCAAATGTTTCTCCTGTTCTGAAGGCACCTGATTTAGAGAGAGAATGCAACATATTGTAATAAACACAACACAGAGGGGGTCAAAAATCCTGGATTCTAGTCGTGTCTACCGCATAATAACATTACCTTAGTTCAGGGCTTCTCACCTGGGCAATACTGACGTGTTGGTCTGGGTAATTCATTGTTCTGGGGGCCGTCCTGTGCTTTGTAGGAGGTTTCGCAGCATCCTTGACCTCTATCCACCAGAGTGTGTCTCCAGACATTGCCACGTGTCCCCGGGGTTGGGGGTGGGGGGGATACACTGCCCTCAACTGATAACCACTGTGTTGGTGAGATAGGTCTGCTTCCTCTTTTGTAAACTGAAGAGATCACACTATATGTCACAGTATCGTTAAGAGAACTGAGATTATTTTAAATTGCTCTACAGATATTTCTTAGTATTGACAAAATAATTATTTTCCCCTCTATTGAGCCACTTCCTTAGGGGTTTTTAACTTATCTAACCATAGATACTAGTTAAACATTTCATCCAATATTTATAGTCATAATTTCATCTTTTTATTCAGGAAGTAAGGTAAATAGTCTTGGTCTCTGCTCCTCTACAAGGAACAGATCACATTTGCCATTCAATTCAACAGTTACTCCTCTGGCTACAGTGCAATATTTAATTCAAAAATTCATACTCGGTTTTAGAAACATTCACAGGGTAGACACCGCCACTACATTTGACAGTCCCTTTTAAATTTGAGCAGCTCTTTCCCCTAATCTGCATCACAATTCAGTGAAGGATGATCTACCATAGGAGAAATGGTCTGGACAAGCTTCTGATTAGCAGGAGGTTCCAAACAACACTGTCTCTGCCAGACAGATGTCAGCAGCATCCAACCTCCCAACCTTGTTGCAGCCGTGCACAGGAGCTGCCTAACCATGCTGCTTTGACATGCCCCTCATTAGCTGAGATTTCATACAAAGACTGTTCGACAATAAATCCATTTTTTTAGAGGTCAATATGTATTGGCCCTTCCAAAACCACCCTGGCATCAATCCCAGGACATAATTTATTGCCTAATAAGCAAGCAAGCTTTTCAATTATTTCCTCTCCCCCAAATCTTACTCTCTGTGATTTGACTGTCTTGCTGCCAAATCCTAGACACCCAAATCTAGGTGGGAGAGGGAGGGGGATTCTTAAAGAGACAGTCAATGCTACACAAAAATTTGGAAACCATGAGGGACCTCTACCTGACTTGGCTGAGGTCACTGACTGATCAGCACCATGTCATTGCAACCCCTCTTTCCAGAAGTCTGAATCTGTGTGAGAAGTTTCCTACCAACAGCTGTCCTCTTATTCTGACTCTCTACTTTCATTTCACCCAGAAATCCCCTATTTAACTCCACCCATAGACACAAGTCTAGCAACCCTGGAGAATTTCCTGATTTGAACAGGGAGTTTCAGCTTTTCCTGACAAAGGTAAAAGAGTAGCACAGAACAAAAGTCAGTTTTGACCCCTGCATTATGTCTTTCATCTGCTTGCTTTTCCTTCCTTCCCTCTTCATAGGTCTTCTATAAGCCTGCCTTCCAGCTCTGCAATCCTTGTTGCAGCATTAGTATCTAACTACAGCCTGCTCACCCCCAACCTGGAAATATAGTTCCAGCTTAGCTAACTTGCATCCTGACAATCTGGTTCTCACCCTATGTACTCTGATTCCAGGTTCAGTTATCATCCTTGGCTTATGTCCTTTATCTAATGGTAATTTACTATCTGGCATCACAACCCCTGAGGTGGCAGGTGATGTTGAAATAGACTATATTTGACAAGATAACATAGCTTTTGAACTTTCGGACAATTATTGGCCAAAAGAATTGCATATAAGGAGAAAACATAGCTTTTATATTGATACAATTTATCCTTTCAAAAGTTAGCAGCTTTCATTATTTACAATAGTCAAGACATAGGAGCAACTTAGGTGTCAACAGATGAATGAAGAAAGAAAAATGAAATATTACCCAGCCATAAAAAAGAATGAAACATTGCCATTTGTAGCAACATGAATGGGCCTAGAGAATATTACACTAAGTGAAGTAAGTCAGAGAGAGAAGAACAAACATTATATGATCAACTATATGTGGGTTCTAAAATATAATACAAATGAATCTATTTACAAGACCCATAGTCATAGAAAACAAACTCATGGTTACCAAAGGGAAAGAAGTGGGGGAGGGTGAGATATATTTGGAGTATGGGATTAACAGATACACACTACTACATATAAAATAGATAAGCAGGAAGGGTTTAGTGTATAACACAAAGAACGATATTCAATATCTTGTAATAACTCAGGAAACAATCTAGAAAAAACTATAGCTATATATATTTTCCATGCAAAAATACTGGAGTGGGGTGCCATTGCCTTCTCCAGCTATATATATATGTATAGCTATATATCTGTCTTCTGGATACCAAAGAAAAATCACTGTCCATGGTAACCTCTGAGATGGGAATATGAGACATTCCAGGTATAGAAATTCAAAAAGAAAAAGAGAATGACCAGAAGGGAAAAGAAGTGTGACCAGGAGCAAAATGATGAGAGATTGCCTCTGCTCTGCCTGGGGGATGATGTAGGCTGTCTAAGAGCCTTCACAAAGTGTCACTTGGTAGCTTTGTGGGGCAAACTACCCCCCAGGCTCTGGCCCTCAGCCAGGCCTCTTATTTTGTCATTCACCAAGAGCAGATCCATCTCTTAGAGTCAGATTCTTATCAACACATTGATGAAGAGGATACACAAGACCAGAAGGCCAGTGTGTTATTATTCTGTGTGGAACAGGTTTGAACCACAGCACTTTAGCTAAGCTGGAACTATATTTTCCGTGATTCTCTTCCCTTGTCTGTCAGAAAAATGCTTTCTGCAGCTTTACAGAGACTGTTTAACCATCTCCCACAATAGTATAAGGTATAATCTCTATTTTTTTAAAAAAATTGTAGTTGTTCTGTTTCTTTGACCCTAACCTGATTTATATTAAAAAAAAAAAAAAAAAAACTAAAACAAGTCCTGCGTGCTTTCTTCAGGCCTATATGGTCAGCACATTTCTTCTCTGTAGACAAAACTAACTGGGAATGAAATAGGAATCAGAAGCTTACTCAGACAGCTGGCCTTGCCAAAATGTGCCTCTGTGCATGTTCTTTTCAAATACTTGCAGAAACAACCAATCTTTGATAGACATTTTTCCTTGTATGTATTAATCATTCAGTCATGGTCGCATTAGTCGCTAAGTCATGTCCGACTCCTGTGACCCCATGGACTGAGGCCACCAGGCTCCTCTGTTTATGGGATTCTCCTGGCAAGAATACTGGAGTGGGTTGCCATTTCCTTCTACAGGGGATCTTCCTGACTCAGGAAATGAACCCAGGTCTCCTGCATTGCAGGCAGATTCTTTACCACTGAGCTACAGAGGGAAGCCAATCATTTGATCATAGTTCAATCTATTTTTTTCTGATCAGCATAAGGCAAGTTTACAAATCTCTTTTCTAATCTATTATGGTCTGAATACTGAAAAAAAAAATTTTTTTTTAATCCAAGACTCTTCTCCACAATTGAAATTCTTTACTTCATTTTCTAGGTTCTACAAATTATAGATAAATTTAGCACCTCAAGAAACCATTTTTATGAAGCAAATACCCCCATGGAGGCCAGCAGACTTTCTCATCTTAGCGTGAATTAACTCCATCTGTTTGTTTTCCTCTTGCTGTGGTCAGCTGTGTTGAAAGAATTGGATTTTAGCACAGAGTTAGAAAGGAATAAAACTGTTCCAGAAGGCAGGGATCTTTGAGGGAAGAGGAATACAGTTGAGTCATCACAAGAGAGCCCAGCAGACACAGGGAGTACAATTGTTCAGGGCTTCTGAGGAGAGGAAGGGAAGGAACACTCTCCAGATATTTTTTCTGATTCCAAATTCTGCAGTCACAAGTACTTCAGTAGCCAATTTAGACTCAGCGATAGACTCTTCCCAAATCCCAGACCCTGATTGAGAAAATCAGATAGTGTGTTCTACTTCAAATGCTAAGTATATGAACAGCTCTCTCCCCAAATGCCACTGCCATCTCCATAAATGGTTCTCATTAGGTGTCATTTGAAGGGCTCTGGCACAAACATGTGACTGGCTGAAGAGATCTTACAAAGCTCAGAATCAAACTGCAAGCAGCAATTATTGACAAGACACAAGAATCCCTGCATTTCTGTTGATGTTGTTAACTTGAATACAACCTCCAAATGCAGGCCAAATGGAAGTTTTTCTCACTGACAGAATTCCAAATATTGAAATTTACCTGATTCTTAAAAATAGTGTTTTCATCCTTGAAAAGAGCCTGGAATTATTGGAATAAAAATGAAAGCATGGAGATAACCATATTTTATAAAATTCTACTTTCAAGCAAACTTTATGAAGCATTTTATTTTATATAGAAACTTTGAAATAGCCTAAAGGCTTTCTTTGACCAGCTGTATGTTCTGTCTGTTAAATGTCCTCAGAGTGAAAAGATTCCCTCAGCAGAGGCACCTGCAGGATGTGCAACGATTCATTTTTACTCTGAATATCGGGTCTGTGGAAGCATCGGCGCTACTGGCTCATCATTTACATTCACAATGGACATCTGGAGCCAGCAAAAGGAAACATTAGACTTGTTTGTGTTATCAAATTAAAAAGGAAAAAGAGAATGGTTGAAAGTTCTGAGAGTCTCTGCAACATTTAATTATGCTTTCGACGGCAGTCCAATCAAAAATATGCTTTTGCAGGAAAATTGGCACTAAGAAAAAACATGCTTTGCTATTCAGATTGTCACTAGGTCAAACTCTCAAACCATAAGCTTAGAGAAATGCAGCCATGACACGATTATCAGGTCTTTCTGCAGAAGCCAAAGAGCTTCACTGCTCTTCCCAACATGACTTAATTTTCTCTGCATCCCCAGTAGATGTTATTATCTCTCCTCTCTTAATTGAGGAACTAGAAACTGCAGCCAACTAAGTATAAGAACTTAACTATATCTGCAAGACCGTGGTGTCAATAAGCCTACTATCTCTTGGGATAAACCCAAATCCAGTATGTATGTGTGTGCTCAGCCAAGTCCTTGCAACTCCCAGGACTATAGCCCACCAGGCTCCTCTGTCCATGGGATTTTCCAAGCAAGAATACTGGAGTGGGTAGCCATTTCCTCCTCGAGTCAGTATATATGGCTGGATACACATTTGATAATGGAATGCTATACAGCTCCAAGTATAATATTTTGATACTATTTTCATGGAAAGTTGATTTTATTTTTGGAAGGTTTTAAGATGAGAATTTTAGTAATTTTCAAAAGCACTTCTCTGAAAGAAAGGGGCCTTGCTGCACAAAAATAGGGAGAGAGAGTGATAATCTCTGGCTGCTTCTGAATGACCTTTGTACTGACTATTCCTAGTGAAATTGTTTCAAATATTAGGCTATTTCTACCCTAACCCAAAATTAATTCAATCATCTGTCTGCTAAGGGACTGACAAAAAGGACTTCAATAGACAGATGATGGTATTACTGAAAACTGTTTTTCTAGCTTATCTAGTGTCTGCATAAACACTTGGTGAGCCTTTACTGTGTTTATTACACCATGTTGAATAACATGAGAAATTCAAAATGGAGCTTACAACCTAGCTGGAAAGAAAAAGCATAATAAAGAGAAATGAGAGAATAATTTTTAAAAAAACATATTTCACAAGGAAGTTGTATACAAGGTGAATTTTAATTAATGATATCCCTACCTCAACCCATTCCCTTACACACACAAACATAGACACACACACACACCACACACACACACCATCATTTTTTGATTCAATGGAACCATGCAAAAAAGTGTTCCTCTGGAAAAAATTCCATGTTAAGATGAAAGTAAACCTTTTAAAACTCAGTTTTTTAAAGAAAAATTGAAACAAATTAATAACCAAGGGCTTATGTTCTCCTAGAGTATATTATCATAGAGTAACAACCAGGAGGTTCCATAGCCTGGTTGTTACCATACTACAGCTTCACTGGTGGCTCAGGTGGTATAGAATCTGCCTGCAATGCAGGAGACCCAGGTTCAATCCCTAGGTTGGGAAGATCTCCTGGAGAAGGGAATGGCTACCCACTCTAGTATTTTTGCCTCGAAAATTCCATGGACAGAGGAGCCTGCTAGGCTACAGAATAGTATAGTAATGTATAATATAGTAAATAACAACTAAGAGGTTACATAGCCTGGTTGTTACTATACTATAATCAGCTATAAGAAAACATACGACCATCACCATGCAAAACTTTGTACTACTATGGATATTTGTCTCATGTTGTTTATATTTAACATATTCTTAAAAACACTAGTGCTTTTAAATAAAATTTTCATTGTTCTAAGTGGCTATACTTCTTAATTTACATTTGATTCTAAATTCTTTTAATATTATACTAGACCTAATTTTTAAGGGCTTGGAATTCTTTTGTTTTCACATCTCTACAGCTATTATAATTCATGTCACCTGGTAATACCTCTGTGAGGCAACATGTATTTTTATTTAACAAATGACATAGGGTTGGCACAATGTTTGGGCTTGAAAATCTGTTCATCGCTTATTTGTATTTTTTTTTAACATACTTACTGACAGCTATAACAGCTAGTCCTTACTTTCCTTAATCCAGGAAACATGTTTAGATTCTATTCTTAAATTTGTTTTTTACTTAAGTTTTGTTCCATGTACAGTATGGAGATATTAACATAGCAGAAAGTCTTTGACAAACTAGGATATTGCCTGTGGTTATCCTCCTCATGCCTAAATGTTACACATCAGTTAAAGGAACCCTCATGGGATCGGTGGCTTCCCAGGTAGCTCAGCAGTAAAGAATCTTCTGGTCAATGCAGGAGCCACAAGAGACACGGGTTTGATCCCTGAGTTGGGAAAATCCCTTGGAGGAGGAAATGGCAACCCACTCCAGTATTCTTGCCTGGAAAATCCCGTGGACAGAAGAGCCTGATGGGCTACAGTCCATAGGGTCGCAAAAGAGTCGGACACACCTGAGTGACTCAGCATGCATGGGTTGGATTTAGCAGATATGGGGAGGCTTCCTCTCCACTCTGTGGCCAAGTATCAGCATAATTTTGCAGCCTGCCCAGCTGATTCACCCCAGTTAGGATCTTTGCTGCCCACAGAATTCAGGCAGACATCCTGGCAGGACAAAAGGTATGTCAGCCAACATTTATCATGAAAAATCTTTGACTCATTTCCTCATATAATCCCCAATGGCTACGTTGTGAAATGTAGACTGTATTTCTCCACCCTTTTGCTATATTGCTATATTTTATTAGCAGGTTGTAAGAAGCCCCTGTAAAGCTGGAGCTGTCTCACTTCTCTAGCTCAGTGGTTCTCAAACTTTAGTGCACATCAGAGTCACTGAGAGAGCTGGCTAGGCCCTACTCCTACCTGATATGGGAGGTCTGGAGTTGAGACTGAGTGTTTATATTCTAATGTGTTTCTAGGTGCTGTTGCTGCTCCAAAAATGAGGCTTCAGACATCTGTTGCAGGCCCTATGACTTTTATGCTTATGCTAAGATCACACACATTACTATAGTCAATTTAAGCCAGAAACACAGTTTCATTGGCTACCAGAGACTGGGGGTGGGGGTAGTGGGTAGACTAAATTGGTGAAGGTGATCAAATAAGCAATGTACAGCATGGGGACTATAGTTAATAATATTGTATTATATATATGAAAGTTGCTTAGAAAGTAGATATTAAAAGTTCTCATCATAGGAAATAAAGAACAATAACTATGTTAGGTGATGGATATAGAAGTTACCTAGTCTTATTGTGATCATTTTACTATATATACAAAAAAAATCGTCTCAGTATAGATATTAGAAGTATCCAAGCCAATAAAGACAAATTTAAGATATGACACCATAAAACTAGAAGAGAATATAGGCAAAACACTTTCTGACATAAATCGTACCAATGTTTTCACAGGTCAGTCTCCCAAGGCAATAGAAACAAGAGCAAAAAATAAACAAATGGGACCTAATCAAACTTATAAGCTTTTTTACAGCAAAAGAAACCATAAACAAAATGAAAAGACAATCTATGAACTAGAAAACAATAGCCAACAATGCTATCAATAAGGGGTTAATTTTCAAAATATGCAAACAGCTCATTACGATTTAACAACAACCACCAAAAAAAAAAAAAAAACTCAATCAAAAAATAGGTAAAAAACCTAAATAAACATTTCTCCAAAGACATACAGATGTCTCACAGGCTCATAAAAAGATGTTCAACATCATGAATTATTTGTTGTTATTTAGTCACTGATGTTCAAGCTGGTTTTAGGAGAGGCAGAGGAACCAGAGATCAAATTGCCAATATCCGCTGGACCATCAAAAAAGCAAGAGAGTTCCAGAAAAACATCTATTTCTGCTTTATTGACTATGCCAAAGCCTTGGACTGTGTGGATCGCAATAAACTGTGGAAAATTCTGAAAGAGATGGCAATAACAGACCACCTGACCTGCCTCTTGAGAAATCTATATGCAGTCAGGAAACAACAGTTAGAACTGGACATGGAACAACAGACTGGTTCCAAATAGGAAAAGGAGTACATCAAGGCTGTATATTGTCACCCTGCTTATTTAACTTCTATGCAGAGTACATTATGAGAAACTCTGGGCTGGAAGAAGCACAAGCTGGAATCAAGATTGCCAGGAGAAATATCAATAACCTCAGATATGCAGATGATACCACCCTTATGACAGAAAGTGAAGAGGAACTCAAAAGCCTCTTGATGAAAGTGAAAGAGGAGAGTGAAAAAGTTGGCTTAAAGCTCAACATTTCAGAAAATGAAGATCATGGCATCTGGTCCCATCACTTCATGGGAAATAGATGGGGAAATAGTGGAAACAGTGTCAGACTTTATTTTGGGGGGGTTCCAAAACCACTTCAGATGGTGATTGCAGCCATGAAATTAAAAGATGCTTACTCCTTGGAAGGAAAGTTATGACCAACCTAGATAGCATATTCAAAAGCAGAGACATTACTTTGCCAACAAAGGTCCATCTAGTCAAGGCTATGGTTTTTCCAGTAGTCATGTATGGATGTGAGAGTTGGACTGTGAAGAAGGCTGAGCCCCGAAGAATTGATGCTTTTGAACTGTGGTGTTGGAGAAGACTCTTGAGAGTCCCTTGGACTGCAAGGAGATCCAACCAGTCCATTCTAAAGGAGATCAGCCCTGGGTGTTCATTGGAAGGACTGATGCTAAAGCTGAAGCTCCAATACTTTGGCTGCCTTATGCAAAGAGTTGACTCATTGGAAAAGACTTTGATGTTGGGAGGGATTGGGGGCAGGAGGAGAAGGGGACGACAGAGGATGAGATGGCTGGATGGCATCACTGACTCGATGGACATGAGTTTGAGTGAACTCTAGGAGTTGGTGATGGACAAGGAGGCCTGGTGTGCTGTTATTCTTGGGTCACAAAGAGTTGGACACAACTGAGCAACTGAACTGAACTGAGTCACTAAGTCATGTCTGACTCTTTTAGAAAAATGCAAATCAAAACTACAATGAGGTCCCACCTCACACTGATCAGAATGACCATCATTAAAATATCTACATATAACAAATGCTGGAGAGAGTGTGAAGAAGAGGGAATCCTCCCACAGTGTTGGTGGAAATGTAAATTGCTGCAGCCACTATGAAAGACAATATGGTGATTCCTCACAAAACTAGAATTGACATATGATCCAGAAACCCCATTCCTGGACATGGTGGTGGTGGTTTAGTCACTAAGGCATGTCTGACTCTTGTGACCCCATGGATTGAAGTCCACCAGGCTCCTCTGTCCATGAGATTTTCCAGGTAAGAATAGTGGAGTGGGTTGCCATTTCCTTCTCCAACTCCTGGGCACATATATGAACAAAACTATAATTTAAAAAGATACATACACCCCTGTATTCATGGCATCAGCATCACTATTCACAATATCCAAGGCATGGAAGCAAGTGACATGTTTATCAACAGATGAATAGATAAAGGAGATGTGGTATATATATATATATATATATATATATATATATATAAAATATGTATGTATATATACATATATATACATACAATGGAATATTACTCAGACATAAGAAATAATGCCATTTTTAGCAACATGGATGAACTTAGTGATTATTATATTAAGTGAAGTAAGTCAGAAAGAGAAAGACAAATACCATATGACATTACTCACATGTGGAATCTAAAATATAACACAATGAAATTTTTCTGAAATAGAAACAGACTCACAAACATAGAAAACAGACTTGTGATTGCCAATAGGAAGGGGAGCATGGGAGGGATGGGCTGGGAATTTGTGATTAGCAGATGCAAACTGCTATACATAGGATGGATAAAGAACAAAGTCCTACTGTATAGTACAGGGAACTGTATTCAATATGCTGTGATAAACCACAATGGAAAAGAATGTATATATATGTATAACTGAATCACTTTGTTGTTATAGCAGAAATTAACACAATATTAAAAGTCAAACATACTCTAATAAAATAAACTTTTCAAAAAAGTATCCAAACCAAGATATTAATACCAATTCAAGATAAGAGCCCTCCAATGCTCCTTATTCAAGTCTGGTACACCAGTGGGCAATCTGCCTTTTGGAAAGGGAGTATTGTCAACCCCTGCATTCGGTCTCCAGTCGTCTCCTCCTCACTGGCAAGCTGTTGGCACACACCCTGCTAGCTGGGGGAAGGATGTGAACAAGAAACAGTGAAGAAAAGTAAGATTAGAAAGTTCTTAATTGGCTACTGTTGCTGTGCCAAGTTGGCTTCATGCACCCTAGGTAGGTCTGGCAGACGTGGAAAGCTGACTCTGTTTCCTGGGCATGTTTGAGGGTCCTCTGGAGCCTCCTACCCTGAATCTGTCCTACCAAAGCTCCTTTGAGCAGGGTGACACCTATTCTTTGACTAGTGGCTGTTCTCTGAGTCCTGTTTCTCTGGTGGTTCAGTCCACTCAACTCATAGATTTTTGGATGGGAACAGCTCACCTCCCCAGCGGATTCCCTTGGGAAAGTGTTGAAACAGTTCCAGGCCAACTCTGTCTCTCCAGATTTGAGACATGAAAAACACTCACACATTTCTTGCCCCAGTACTAGACAATGAGGTGTGTTATAACTTCCCAAATGCAGCTCTCTGTGAGCACTCTCTCTCTACTCTGCTACAGGCCAACCTGCTTTCTCAGGTATCCACACAAGGTGTATGCAAACAGGAGAGAACACATCAGGCTCTCTGATTTGTCCCATTGAGGGTCTTCCTCACCAGGCCTTGAAGTGAAGTGACAGCCACCATCCTCTTTCCCCTTAGGAGTAATGGGACAACTTCCTCAAAGAACAACTTCCTCCTAAAAGGTCCTCTCCACAAAAAGGATCTGTTCAATGTCCTTATCCTGTTTCTTTGTTCCACTTTATCCTTTCACTTTCTTATCATAAGTTCAAAGTGTCCCTACTTATTATTGGGCTTTCCTGGTGGCTCAGACAGTAAAGAATCTACTTGCAATGCAGAAGACCCAGGTTCGATCTCTGGGTCAGGAAGATCCCCTGGAGAAGGAAATGATGACCCACTCCAGTATTCTTGCCTGGAGAATCCCATGGACAGAGAAGACTGGCCAGTTACAGTCCATGGGGTCACAAAGAGTCACACACTACTGAGCAAGTAACACTAACCAACTACTTATTACCATTTTCTTTGAATTTTTGCATTTTGGTCTGGCATGTCATTAAGGATTTCCTACCTCTTGTCTCTCTGGATGTCTCAGTTGAAATTTTCAACTTTAACATCTGGTAAACATGAGAATCTTGCATCCTCTTGAGTCAACCATGGGTTCCATACCCAGAATCAAGACTTATGTTCTCCAGACAATTCAGTTATGCAAATATCTTAGTGAACAGTATAGATTTGTTGAAGATGTTGCAGGGACAGATGATGGCCATATATCAAATATACCACTGGGTATCATATGCTGTTTAGCCATTTCCCTTCCCCAAAGGTTCTGTCAAGTTCAAGCCACATCTTTTATCATCCCTCCATACCACTGGATTCAACTTTTCTCTCACCTCCCTCAGTCCTCTGGATTCTTCCATGGGAATGCCAAATCCCTCGCTCCTTTTTTCTGTGTATTTTTTTTCTTCTTTTTCCTCAGGCAAGCTGGGTCCTGAAGTTTCACCCAGCAGTGTCTGGTCCCATCATTTCATGGCAAATAGATGGGGAAACAGGGGAAACAATGACAGACTTTATTTTGGGGGGCTACAAAATCACTGCAGATGGTTATTGCAGCCATGAAATTAAAAGACACTTGCTCCTTGGAAGAAAAGCTATGACCAACCTAGACAGCATATTAAAAGCAGAGATATTACTTTACCAACAAAGGTATGGTTTTTCCAGTAGTCATGTATGGATGTGAGAGTTGGACTATAAAGAAAGCTGAGTGCCAAAGAATTGATGCTTTTGAACTGTGGTGTTGGAGAAGACTCTTGAGAATACCTTGGAGTACAAGGAGATCCAACCAGTCCATCCAAAAGGAAATCAGTCCTGAATATTCATTGGAAGGACTGATGATGAAGATGAAACTCCAAAACTTTGGCCACCTGATGTAAAGAACTGACACATTGGAAAAGACCCTGATGCTGGAAAAGATTGAAGGCAGAAAGAGAAGGGGACGACAGAGGACAAGATGGTTGGATGACATCACTGGCTCAATGGACATGAGTTTGAGTAAACTCCGCAACTGGTGATGGACTGGGAGGCCTGGTGTGCTGCAGTCCATGGGGTTGTAAACAGTCGGACACTACTGAGCAACTGAACTGAACTGAAGTTTCACCTTCTTCCTAGGAATCATCTCTCAGTAATATTGAGTGGGAGCCTCTACAAGCATCTCATTTTTACCCCTTATTGCTGTAATTACGTTATTTCATTTAGCCTTCAGGAAAAACACTGCGAGTAAAATATTAGAAGAGTTAATATTATAGATGAAGTAACTGGGATGCAGAGATTATTAAGCTACTCTCCTATCCTCACAAAGTAGAGAAATGGCTCAATTTACTTTTCATGTATCAGAAGTACATTCCACTATACAAAAGCACTAGTTGCCATGTTAGTATGCCTTACCCATAGGTTTCCTTCCTGATTTACTCAGGTATTGGGTCAATCGAAGACCTCAGTGAACATTTTGGCCAACCCAATACACCCTGACAGGCTGGTGTCAGAAAAAGAAACAGCAAGCTGATAATCTGGCTCAGGAACAGTAAAGGCTTTGTATCAGCCTACCAGAGTCAGCCCTTCAGGGGCTTCCCAGGTGGCACTAGTGGTAAAGAGCCTGCCCACCAATGCAGCAGACTTAAGAGACATGAGTTCATCCCTGGGTTGGGAAGATCCCCTGGAGAAGGGCATGTCAATCCATTCCAGTATTCTTGCCTGGAAAATTCCATGGACAGAGGAGCCTGGTGGGCTACAGTCCATGGGATCATAAAAAGTCAGACATGACTGAGCGACTAAGCATAGCACACAGCATCAGAATCAGCACTTCAAGAAGAAATGTCATTTCCTTCTATTCGGTGACTTGCTATCATCAACAACCATATTGACCACTATTTTAAAAGATTAATTTCAAATTGCATGTACTTCCAAGTTCTCACCAATTAGCTTTGACTGACACAGGTTTATAGCATATTGAAACAAGAGAGGGCAACTATCCTCTTTTATGGAGGAACAAGGGATTTGCTTCTGAAGCTGCTATTAGCATTAATGGAAGTTGTGTGTTTACCTTGTCTCATTTCAGGGAGAGGAGAGAGCTAGCTGGATGATGAATGAAGATAAGATTATTCTATTCAAAGGATTGCTCAAAATTTCTATTAGTACCCATGGTTAATCTCCTTGTATGTCTTTATGAACGAAACTTTGCTCCAAAATCATAATGCTTTAGATTATCAGCCATATCAGGTAATGTCACCAATGATAAGTGCCTGCTGTTAAAATAAATGTTAGGTTCTGTTTTGCATCTCAACTTGTTTTTAATGCAGACTCCTAGGGGTTTGTGCAACAGTGGGGATTCATTTATCAGCACAAAACAGCCTCTTGTTTACACATGATCACTTGGTAATCATGCAGCCTCTGTACAAGGAGTCAAGGAAAATAATAAGTGTAGCTCAATCTGCAAGGCTGGAATAAGGGGGCTGTCTTTTGACAATCAAGCACTACTTATAAGGATTAATGTGGCTTTTGATAAACTGCCAAACCACTATGGAAGCCAGATTTAAAACAAGGCCCACTGAAGACCTTTCAGGCTCTTCGTTTTCATGAAGACTCTTCACAGGGCATGCTGAGCAATTGCTTAATAATTGGAAGTCAAATGTATTAAAAGAAAGCATAGCTAAGTGTTCTCCTAACAAAACCAAATAATCTCATTTATCCTCTTTTTCACACCAAAGCAATCACATTCTTCAATCATAAAAGGTAAAAGATGTTGTCTCCTTTTTATAGTAAACCCCAATGTCCCCAAAGCACATGTATAGTTTTTCTGTACTTTAATTTATGCTCCTGGTATAGAGCTTCCCTGGTGGCTCAGATGGTATAGAATCTACCTGCAATACAGGAGACCCCAGTTCGATCCCTGGCTCAGGAAGATCCCCTGGAGAAGGGAATTGTTACCCACCCCAGAATTCTTGCCTGGCAAATTCCATAGACAGCAGAGCCTGAAGGCTACAGTCCTTGGGGTCACAAAGAGTTGGATACCAGTGAGCAACTAACATTCCTGGTATGAGCATAGCTCCACAGAGGAGACAATTGTATATGTGACAGAACTTCAGAAATACTACAAAACCCTGCCAACTCCAGAATTTCCTGTTCACCTTCTCAGCTAGTTGAAATGGGGTTAAAGTAATATCTTCAAGCTCAGTGTTGGGTGACAGTCCTTCCTGTAGTTCTCCTGCTTCTACACATCTCACTAGGTATGCCAGGAAAGAAAGGCCATAACCACCCTTTACACAGTGCCTTTTATCAGGAATGTCTTTGCACTGAGCTATCTTGAGGATGAGGTAACACTCCTCCTCAAAGAAAAGGTTTGCTTACTGCTTGCTGTAAGAATAATGAATTACCCAAAGTTAGTGTGGGTAAATGAACTGCATATGAAGCACTCTTCTGCCCCATACTGCATGGGACTTGGGGCAAGGGAAATTGATGCAAACATACTGATGTATGCTTGCAGTCACTCTACCCCTGAATATTTCATAAGCTGATTAATTCTATTTTTAAGCCAGGCCATTTTGAGTTGTGTTTCTGTTACTTAAAACCAACAACTCTAATATTACTGGGATTAAATTTGGGTAATACAGCATATTATACTAGAGAGTTCTACTACAGATTAACATATAAAGTCACAAGAAGTCTGGCTGTAAAAAAAAAAAAAAAAACTGTTTAATTTTGTTTAACTTGGGACTTCTTTATTTTCCATGAACCATTCTACTTCTTTTAGTAACATTTATCAATTTCTTATAAGAATGATGTTCCAAGAACCTCACTTGGAGAATATTGGAATATTCTTTTCACTGCAAATTTGTTATAAAATCATAAATCAAAAAATCAAATGGAATAAACAGAAAACGTATGTACACATGAAAGCTTTCATTGATACAGTCATGTATTTATTCCACTGGTATTTAAGGAAAACCCAGTGTGTCAGACATAGTGGAAAACACTGAATATATAAACTCAGAAGGGAAATCAGAGCAGAGTATTACACAAAAATCAATTTCTTCCTATTGACCATAGAGACATTATAAATGTCTAAAAATATTGGAGTGTTTCTTTTCCATTAAGGAAGTTTGATATCAAACTTTATCACACTAAGACCATATTACAGTGCTGAAAAGTCAATCTCTTTTCTTGATGTTTTTTGGGAATTACAAAGAAAATTTCTCAGATTCCATACAGTTACGATCTTTCAGAAGACAACTAGAAATAGTTAAAATATCTAACCTATTTAGAACATGAGGATAATGTAATTTTGTAATGGAAAATCTAACAACATCAGATTTATAACCCAATTTATAGTCCAAAGGGTTCCAATTTGGTCAGGAAATAAAACTAAAGTCAATAAACTCTTGTGTTAAATATTCTAGACAATGAATGCAAACTGTTTTGCAATGTCATAAGATGGAAGAACACATTAAAGAAAATATCTGTGGAGCATAATGTAATCTTGAAGCCAGACTCCCAGGAAATGAGTTATGTGAATCAATTCAGCTCAACACATTTCTTTTTCAGTTCCTACCATTTGCTTCATCCTGTGCTAGGCACCTGGGGGATATTTTAAAACACACCAATAATACAGCATTCTATAGTCTTCTTATTTGGTTTGAGTAATCAGTGTGGAAGGTACATATCATTTCTAACTTGCCCTCTAAGTGCCCAAGAAAAATCAGGAAACAGAAATACAGCCATACAGAAGCAAGCTCTAAACACAAGAGGATGAAGAAGGGAGAGATAAATTGGGTCAGAATAGCTCAGGAGAATTTCAGAGAATCTCAAGGCGGGGGGAAATTGTATCAGCAGAGTCATGGGAAGTTTAGTTTAGTTTTGGTTTTAGTTTATTTGTTTTTAAACTGAAAAGTGTGCATAGTATCACTGTTTTAACTGGGATAGAGGAAAACATTGATAGGTAGATAGCATTAAGTTTGGGCAGAAAGGAGATCAATGATAGACAACAGGAAGAAAGAGGAAATGTCTTATTGATTTATTTTAACAAGCATTTCTTGAGTAATTGCTATGGGAAAACCATTTGGGAAGCCTTTGAAAGTATTTAAAACTAATAACTTCTAGAATTGTCATAAAGAAGTATCAATAAATCAGATATGGAAAATAGTACACTTAAGGAAGCATGCACCAGGGATCATATGATTGAAACAATTACATGCTATTGAAGATTTGAAAGGGGTAGGTTCCATCTGACTGGAAGTTAGGAAAAAAGCTGGATATACTCTAAAGCAAGGAATGAAAGATTTTGACAGGTGTAAAAGTAAATGAGAGAGACTGGATAGAACTTGATAATTCATTGCAAAGAATGTAGAATACACTCTCAAATAAGACAATGTATTAATATCTGAAATCACTTTAAAATGGTCAAGCACAATATAACTGTAAAGAATTATGCAGTAGCCTGGATAATATATCTGAGCTTCGGTTTTTTTAACCACAAAATGGGAACAGTCTTGATTCCTCTGCCTTTTTCACATGACCGTTGTAGAGGCTTTAATAAGAAAATGACCAGGGAATCTTGCCATTTGCCACATGGATGGACCTTGTGGGCACTGTGCTAAGTGGGGTAAGTCAGACAAAGAAAGACAAATGGAATCTTAAAAAAAAACAAAAAACATTTAACACCAAACTCATAGATACAGAGAAAGGTTTGGTGGTTGCCAGAGTTGGTGGTGGGAGGTGGGTAAAATGGGTAAAAGTGACCAAAAGGTACAAATGTCTAGTTACAAAATAAATAAGTCCTGAGGATGCAATGTAGAGCATGGTGATTATGATTAATACCACTATATTGTATTAATATGTATTAATACCACTATATTTGAAACTTGATGAGAGCGTTGATCTTAAAACTTCTCATCACATGGAAGAGTAGGTTGGAGAATGGATACATGTGTGTATATGGATGAGTCTCTTCACTGTTCACCTGACACTGTCACATTGTTAATCAGCTATACCCCAATACAAAATAAAAAGCTTACAAAAAAAATTCTCATCACAAGGAAAAATGGTTTTTAAGTATATGTCATGAGAGGTGTTAACTAGACTTATTGAGGTGATCATTTGATAATAAACACAAATATCTAATCAGTATGTTGTACATTGGAAACTAATATAATGTCATATACAATTATAGCACAATAAAAAAAAACATATCAACATATTTTAATTTCTTCACCATACATATTTCTTTTTAAAAACAGCTTTATTGAGGCATCAGTTCAGTTCAGTTCAGTTCAGTTGCTCAGTCATGTCTGACTCTTTGCGACCCCATGAATTGCAGCACGCCAGGCCTCCCTGTCCATCACCATCTTCCGGAGTTCACTCAGACTCACATCCATCGAGTCAGTGATGCCATCCAGCCATCTCATCCTCGGTCGTCCCCTTCTCCTCCTGCCCCCAATCCCTCCCAGCATCAGAGTCTTTTCCAATAAGTCAACTCTTCACATGAGGAGGCCAAAGTACTGGAGTTTCCTAATGTGAAAAAAGACTGTACACATTTAAAACCTACAATTTAATGAGTTGGATATATAGACCTGCAAACCGTCACCACAATCAAGATAATAAACATATCCATCATGACCAAAATTTCCTCATGCCTCTCTTTTACTGTTTTTTAGGGTTTTTTTAGTATTATTTTGTGTAAGAACTTAATTTTAATATGAGATCTATCCTCTTTACAAATTCTACAAAATTTTTAGCTGCAAGCACCATGTTGGACAGCATATCCCTACAACTTATTCATCTCACATAACCAAAACTTTATGCCTATACAACTCCCCTTTTTTTCTCCCTCCACCCTGCCCCAGACAACCACCATGCTACTCTCTGCTTCTACCAGTTTAATTATTTTAGATACCCCATGAAAGTGAAAGTAAAAGTTGCTCAGTTGTGTCCGACTATTTGTGACCCCATGGACTATACAATCCATGGAATTCTCCAGGCCAGAATACTGGAGTAGATAGCCTTTCCCTTCTCCAGGAGATCTTATCTCCCCTACCCAGGGATTGAACCCAGGTCTCCTGCATTATAGGCAGATTCTTTACCAACTGAGGCACAATGGAAGCCCAAGAATACTGGAGTGAGTAGCCTATCCCTTCTCCTGTGGATCTTCCCAACCCAGGAATTGAACTGGGGTCTCCTGCATTGCAGGCGAATTCTTTACCAACTGAGCTATCAGGAAAGACCAGATACCCTATATCAGTGGAATAATATAGTATTTATCTAACCAATGTATTTTTCAAATCATTAATCACTTTAAAGTTTATTTATGACTCCCAAACCAATATGTGGACATTTAGATAAGTCAGTTTACTTTAAGCAAAGTCAAAATAAAAACAGAAGTACTGTTTCCCAGAAAAACCAGCGAGGCCAAAGCAAAATTCTTCTCACTAAAAATACAAATAGGAAAATCTAAAAGGTAGTCTTAAAGGAGCAAAAATAAAGTCAAATCTACCTATCTGACAGTCTGCTCACAATGCAGGTTTCTGCCTTAGCCTCAGAGAAATTCTACTGTGTTTTGACATATTTATCTGCGCAGGACTCTGCCATTGCATTAGCATTTTCAAATTATTTTTACATTCAAATTGATTTCAATTACGTAGACACTTCAAAACATTAATATTCATTTGAGATATCACTGATATCTTCTCAGTGTGCTAAACTTTTTTAGGCACTGGTTCATAATTAACTCACTCCACATGTAACTGCTAGAGTTCCAGCCTATGAAATTCTGATTAGTTTAAGAGCCTTTCTGCATATGCTCAAAGTTCCTAAATTATAAACATTCTATTGCCAAAGTGTTCACACATCCAAACTATTTCACCAAGATTTCACTTTCAGATCTCTTTTTCCCATTGTTTAAGAATAAGTAACTTCAGTGAGAAAGCTCAAGCAACAAACACATTCATTTGTTTGTTACGAGAGAGAAAGGAGGAAGGAATTTGATTGGTTCTTAAGGAAGAAAATTTTTAAAAAGTCTAGAGGGAAAAAGAAAAATGACAACTTGACCCCTACCTGTGGATTCCCTGAGAGACTTGGTGTGAATGAAATGGATGTCCTATGGTTTTTCAGAAAAACTAAGCTGATTTATACAAAGAGACAATTTCAGAAGCCATAG
This sequence comes from Oryx dammah, assembly GCF_014754425.2. Taxonomy (NCBI): domain Eukaryota; kingdom Metazoa; phylum Chordata; class Mammalia; order Artiodactyla; family Bovidae; genus Oryx; species Oryx dammah. The sequence continues at coordinate 117,917,007 of NW_024070186.1, forward strand.
GCAGAGAGAAATGTGAATATTTAACATAGACAAAGGGGCTTCCCTGGTGGCTCAGAGGTTAAAGCGTCTGCCCCCAATGCGGGAGACCCGGGTTTGATCCCTAGGTCGGGAAGATTCCCCTGGAGAAGGAAATGGCAACCGACTCCAGTATTCTTGCCTGGAGAATCCCATGGACTGAGGAGCCTGGTGGGCTGCAGTCCACGGGGTCACAAAGAGTTGGACACGACTGAGTGACTTTACTTACTTAACACAGGCAAATTAATAGAACTTGAAGGGGGTAGGGACCATGGAATTGTTAGTATTTGAAGCAGTACCATTTAAATCTTATTGGCAAAGAAACTCACAAATATAATCTGGGATACATGAGAATTGAATGAAATAATACATAAAATGTGTAATATTTAGAGGGTTCCCCAGGTGGCGCTAGTAGTAAAGAATCTGCCTGCCATTAGAGGAGCCAGGGGTTCAATCCGTGGGTTGGGAAGATCCCCTGGATAACAAACCACTCCAGTATTTTTGCCTGGGAAATTTGATGAACAGAGGAGCCTGGCAGGCTACAGACCATGGGGTTGCAAAAAACACTACTGAGCGACTAACAGTTTCACTTTCAAAGAAACAATCATTGCAACTATTGTCTCATTTAGGCTTCACAGTGTATCTAAACTTGCTTTCAACACAAGGTTTGTAGCTGCATTCACCAAGTGTTCCAATGGAATGTAAGATTAGGAGACAATGCCCCCTGGTGGTCTCTTTGGCTCTGGGGGGAAACCTCATTAGCAGACATAACAGACGTAAGGCTGTGTTACTGTGTTTCTTTGAGATCCTGTGACCAGCAGGAGAAAAGTTTGAACTTGTGTCCCAACTGGGTTGTAATCTTGTATAAAGGCCTGGAAGTTTCCCCAAAGATGAATTAGACTAGAGAGAATGTCTGGGAATTCAGGGAAGAAGCCAGTGTGAGTGACAAGTAGTCCAGATGGAAGAGCCAGGTGGGGATTACAGAGGAACCAGAGGTTCCAGACGAAGGTCTGAAAAGGCTTGACCATCCCTTCATCTAGCCTGGCTAAAGTCCTGTCTCCTGGGCAACAGAAAGTTGCAACCTCAAGAAGAACTCGCCATCACTAGCGATGTAACAGCTTTCGAGTTGAAAATCGCAAATGAAGGCAATTTCCTGGCTACTGGAAGGGAAGATGAATCAGAGTCAGGGAGGTAAAAGAGGTTGACAGCAGCACACACAGGCTGTATGAGTGACATGGAGGTCAGCATATGAGAGGAGCTCAGCACCAGCACAGGCAGAGGCTGGTGCAACTGGTCCAGGCTACGTAGCAAAAATAGAAGAAAAATTGCTGGTCTACAGGTGGCACGTTTTAGAACTGCCCTGTTCTTCCCAAGCCAGGGATCCTAGAGGAAATGCAAAGGAGAGCTGAGGTGGAAGAAATCTTCCAGTAAGGCACTGTCACGGAATATAATCACTGGCTAGGTTACTTACACTTTATATCCATTTCACAGATGTAGATAGTGAGATGCAAAAGTTTGATTTAATTCATACAATCAAGTTTGGTGTTTTTTTTCCAGCAGAAAGATTAGGACACAGATCTATGTTTTATTAATTTCTCTTTTACTTATACCAACCTACCTCCATTAAAAAAAAAAAAAAAAAAAAAAACCTTGGATACCCTGGGACATTTATTATTTATCCCTCTGCTCCTTTCAATTTTAAAGTTTTCTTATTTTATCTTATATTTAATTACATGAGCTTCTCCCAGTCTTTTCTGGAGTCAGTAGGATATAAATATCACATAAACAAAAAAAAATTTATTTCCATGGGTAAATGTTTTACAAGTTTCAAACATGTAACTTGCATGAGGTTTTTACTATAGTCTTTTCATGATTTCTGCTTTACTGACTATGCCAAAGCCTTTGACTGTGTGGATCTCAAGAAACTGTGGAAAATTCTGAAAGAGATGGGAATACCAGACCACCTGACCTGCCTCCTGAGAAAGTTGCATGCAGGTCAGGAAGCAACAGTTAGAACTGGACATGGAACAACAGACTGGTTCCAAATAGGAAAAGGAGTATGTCAAGGCTGTATATTGTCACCCTGCTTATTTAACTTATATGCAGAGTACATCATGAGAAACACTGGGCTGGATGAAGCCTAGCTGGAATCAAGATTGCCAGGAGAAATATCAATAGCCTTAGATATGCAGATGACACCACCCTTATGGCAGAAAGTGAAGAGGAACTAAAAAGTCTCTTGATGAAAGTGAAAGAAGGGAGTGAAAAAGCTGGCTTAAGCTCAACATTCAGAAAACTAAGATCATGGCATCTGGTCCCATCACTTCATGGGAAATAGATGGGGAAACAGTGAAAACTGTCAGACTTTATTTTGGGGGGCTCCAAAATCACTGCAGATGGTGACTGCAGCCATGAAATTAAAAGATGCTTACTCCTTGGAAGGAAAGTTATGACCAATCTAGATAGTATATTCAAAAGCAGAGACATTACTTTGCCAACAAAGGTCCGTCTAGTCAAGGCTATGGTTTTTCCAGTGGTCATGTACGGATGTGAGAGTTGGACTGTGAAGAAAGCTGAGGGCCAAAGAATTGATGCTTTTGAACTGTGGTGTTGGAGAAGACTCTTGAGAGTCCCTTGGACTGCAAGGAGATCCAGCCAGTCCATTCTGAAGGAGACCAGTCCTGGGTGTTCTTTGGAAGGACTGATGCTAAAGCTGAAACTCCAATACTTTGGCCACCTCATGCAAAGAGTTAACTCATTGGAAAAGACCCTGATGCTGGGAGGGATTGGGGGCAGGAGGAGAAGGGGACGACAGAGGATGAGATGGCTGGATGGCATCACCAACTCGATGGACATGAGTTTGGGTAAACTCCGGGAGTTGGTGATGGATAGGGAGGCCTGGTGTGCTGCGATTCATGGGGTCACGAAGAGTTGGACACGACTGAGTGACTGAACTGAACTTTCATGATTTGGGATCAGAATATATTTGGGTCAATCAGAAGATCCTTTTATAATCTACCTACAGGCATACATGCTAAGTCACTCAGTCGTGTCCAACTCTGTGCAACCTTATGGACTGCAGCCTGCCAGGCTCTTCTATCAGTGGGATTCTCCAGACAAGAATATTGTAGCGGGCTGCCGTACCCTCCTCCAGGGGATCTTCCCAACCCAGGGATTGAACCTGCATCTCTTAAGTCTACCTGCATTGGCAGGCGGATTCTTCACTACTAGTGCCACCTAGGAAACCCATAACCTATGTACAGGTGCCATTCAAATGATGAGATAAATAATATTCTCTATATTTAAACTATTTTGAAAAGACTATTCTAAAAGGTTCAATTACCTGACCTTAATGGGTTCTTCCAATATATAATGACTTTATAAATTTGTACATAAACCTGATATAACAAGGTTATACCCTTAGAATTATGTATTCTCTTTCTTCAGGCATTTTTTTGGACTATACCTCCAGTGAAACAGAAGTAATGGAATTGAAAATAATAAGTCACTAAGAAATTAATTATTATATTTAATGTAAAAGAGACTCCATAATGAATAGAGAAATCCAATAATCAATGCGCTTTAGGAAAAAGAAGCCAAAAAAGGTTTTCTAATTTTTCCATAGGATGACAATGTGGACAATAATAAGTTTAAATTATATAGTCTGGGATTCACTGAATTATAGCTCTGGTTGCTATACCATTTGTATAGTGCCTACCAATGTAACTTTGATTTCTGAAGAAAGTATTAAAACGTTTCACTTATTTACCTAAAGAAATCGATTTTTTTTTCTCTAAACATATTTCATGGCCCTGTTGGAGAATTAAGGCAGTCCTCAAATAATTTACAAGTGATTCTTGGATTTCCCCCACACTTTTGTGTGGAGCAGGGTGCCTACCTAGTTCAGTGGAAATTAACTCACAACTCACACACAGTTTCCCCTATGGGAATTCCCATTTGAAAGTTACCATGTTCTTCTCAGTGTAGACAAGCTCTCAAAGCCCTGAGAAAAGTGTGCGACAGGAGAAGATGGGTACAACAGTAGTCATTATCAGGCCACTTGTGTGTTTTAAGCACAAAGAGAATTAATACAAGAAGTTATGTGCTTACCAAACTGTCAGACATGCTGAAGAAATAGAGGTCAGGAAACTGGACCACTAGCATTCAGGGTGTGAAAGTTTGCAGAATCCATGGGAAAATGCTGACAGTAATAAGAGCTGCCTCTAGCATTGAACTGAGGCACTCACAGGACAATACGGAAGCCCCTACAAAATGTCACTTCAGCTGAGACCCACATATCTGAACTGCCAAGAGGAGTAATAATGGATTTCTGGTTCTCTCTTACCTTCCAAATTTCATATAAGTGCTGCCAATCTGTGCTTTCTCCTATGTCTGGGGCTAGAAGTTCAAAGTGTCCAGACTTCCAATTTCTAAAATGACTCTTGGCAAAAAAGGGCCCTGGGGTGCTTTAAGAAGCACTTATTATTATGGACAAGGAATCTGAATTGGGTCCCCAGGCTTATTCAGTGAGGCTTCGCTCTGGGTCAGCTGTAGCTGAAGTTGGATGTTCATTTTAGCCAATATGTGCCACATTCTGAAAAGAGCATACTCAGCTGAGCTGAGTATGAACTAAAAGGATGCAACTCTGAGAGAAACTATGGACCACTCTTGGCTGAAGGAGTGAGGCTAACCTTCATCAGAAAACCTGTGCAGGAATCTAGACCAGCAGAGAGCAGAGCATAAATGCAGCCATGAGCTGTGCCAAACCGATTTGCAAGAGTAATACTGTACACCAGTTATGAATACAATGGCAGCCAAAAAAAAAAAAAATGACTCCCACTAGAAAATCAGTCATTCCCCAGTTCTCTCTTGGTGAGGCAGCTATAGGCAAGATCTGTCCCCTGGGAGTAGTCTTCTGAGGTCAGTGAACAATTCAGAAGAGGGGAGCAACAATACTGGATGTCCTGCTATTTGGGAAATTATAAAATTGAGTGGGTTTTAATTTAAAATTTTTTTTAATGTTTCCAGATGAAGATGACAAATTAATGCACTTATAGACCTCTGCTGTTTTCTAAAAGCCCAATACGCTATACTTTTTTAATAAAGGCATGAACTCACATGGACAAAGAATATTTGGAAAGGGGACAAAAATGACACTATTTTGGAAGCTAGGAAGCAGCTGGATGAGTGTAAATTACTTGGCAAATCTGAGAAAGCTGAATTCTGAGCCAGCAGTAGCAACGGCTCAAAAGCAATCTAATATATGCAACACAGTCCCCCAAAGACCCAAGATTCAGTGGACCAGGTATCTCTGGGAGAGTTGATGATACAAACAGCAGAGTTGTTTGAAAGTCCTCTTTGAGAAACCATTGGTCTTCCTGGACCCTCACCAACCTTGTGAAGCAGGATAGCAACTCTTCTCTCACTTTGGCAGACTAGACATTTACCCTGCAGTTGGAGTGAAATTGGGGTGTCTCTGCCACAGTTGCAGGCAGAGGTACCATAATAAAAACAGGGGAATTAAATAAAAGTCCCCATACTAAATACTGAGACTCCCATCATTCTATGGCCCGCCCAACCCCTCTTTCTGCCACTGTCTCGCTGAATAATGGCTGTGAAGACTATACCCTCCAGGCAGGATGGCAAAAGCACCTTTTCTGGGCAACCCAGGGATTTCTAGGCAGTATGCTCTCACAAAGAATTTCCCAAGGAAACATACTGTCAAATCACTCTGTTCTGAAGCCCACAGTCCAGACACCCAACACATGCACACAACTTCCAAACAGGATTTTGTGTGTGTTTGTGTGCCTTCTTCTTAAATATGAATGGCCACTAAGGATATTTGAGGCAATTCCCCAAGTGACAGACAGTGACAAACACCCAAAAAAGCAACATGAGGGAAAACAAGACCACACTAGAAGAAAAAAAGTGAATTTTAAAAATACTATCAATATTTTAAGAGAAGATATTAAATCAATCAATCAATCCAAAATGACACATTAATTAAAGTATACTAACTGCTGCAATAGAAACATCTTACCATCTCAAAGGCTTGACATCATAGATATTTACTTCTCACCTATATAAAGTTCAATTAGAAATAGGATGGAGGGAAGGGCTCTGTTCCACATAGTAATTTGGCTTCTCCATCCCTATGGTCCTTAGAGTCTATCTATTCATCTGATCAATGATGAAAGAAAGGACAAAGGAAAAATACCTAGTTCTTAACTCTTTAGCCTATAAAAACATGTTACTTTTGTTCACTTTCCATTAGCAAGATGCAAGAGGAGCTTGGAAATGTGGTCCCTGACTGAGCAGTCACTTTCTATCAGCAACTCTATTTTAAGGAAAGAGATACAAATCTATATTGGATAGCTAACTGCACCACACAATTGAAAAAAAAAGGAAGAAATAAAAAGACCATTCAGAAAACAAAACACACAAAAACAGCTCTTAGAAAATAAAAGTGTTAATGAAAGTGAAGTGAAAGTCTTAGTCATTCAGTCGTGTCCAACTCTTTGTGACCTCATGGACTGTAGCCCACCAGGCTCCTCTGGCCATGAAATTCTCCAGGCAAGAATACTGGAGTGGGAAGCCATTCTACAATAGCAATCATTAAATAATCAAAGACCTGAGAAAGTGTAGCAAAAAGACAAAGGAATAGAAAATAGAAGAGAAAAAAAAACAAAACACAGAATTAAATCCATAGAACCTAACATTGAAATAATAGGTTCTAGAAAGAAAAATACAAGAAAAAGAGAGGAAGGAAAAACAATAAAATAAACAACTCAGTACAAGTTCACAAAATGAAAAAATTGAATCACTAGATTGAAAATGTTCACCAAAGTTCTGATATATAGATAAAATAGACTTATACTAAGATGTATGATATTTCATATCACCAGGGACAACAAAAAGATTGTAGAAGCTTTAAGAACAAAAAATAAATAAAATCACAGTTCATACAATGATCAAGAAATACAAATATTGGGTATTTGTATTGAGAGATATTGGATCTCTCAATACTAAAACATCAGCTTCAAGAAGGTGGAGCAGCATGATCACAAAATACAAAGGGACATTAATTTCAACCTAGAATTCTAAACCCAGTCAAACAAGCAATTAAGAGTGATGGCATTAAAAAAAAAAAAAAGACATCTTCAAGCACACCAAGTTCTCAAAACGTTTGCCTTCCATGCAAACTCTTTCAGGATGCTACTAGAAATGAGTTCCATCATAATAAGGCAAGAAAGATGAGGGAAGAGAATTAGAAGAATAAGATCCAGCATGAAAGAGAAATAGAATCCTCAGGGTAATGAAGAACAGAAACGTCTAGACAGTAACTGTGCATCAGGCCTCTATAGAGATCAACCAGTTCATATAGGAACAGGGAGAGGTGTCATTAAAAGGATGAAATTGATAGCACGCCTGTAATACTGACACTATGTTGAGATGGTAAATAGTTGGGGAAATTTGGAGATAAAGCAGTAGTAGTGGTGGTGGTAATAGTAGTAATAGTAACGGCAGCAGCAGTAGTAGTGATCATATTACAAGAGAGTAAGTCAACTTAAACCTAGCTGAAAGAGGGAAAACTGTGAAGGAAAAGAACAAATCAAAGAACATAAGAATGCATATGAAATGCGAGTAGTATATAATGCGAGTAGTCAGGCAAAATTACAGAGTTTGTAAAACGTCCAGTTCTGTCTTAAAACATATAAGTTGATTGTTTTAATTTTACACCTGGCATTTTGTTGCACTTTTCAAGAACACAACCCTTGTGAAGCAGAAAATGGCCCATTTTGCCATTCTCTTTCAAGGTGTGACTAGAATTCAGTTTCTTATAACTTTTGCCTCTAATATGCAGCATTGAACTGGAATAATTTCATAGCTTCTATAAAAATATTGGCAACATTTTCAAACTTTTATTAAAATTTTCATCTTTTAAAGTTTTTAAATTATGTCCTATGAGAAAAGGTATTGGCAATTCTCTGTGAATGTTCTGCAAAATAAAATTAATCTTTAATAATTAAACATAGAAAAGCCAACTTGGAACTGGAAGTCTGTGAAAATAGGAGACTTACCTATCCATCTGGTTCAATTTGTGCCAACCATAACAATTAGTACAAATTTAATACTTGTAAGAAATTTTTTATAGTAAGCAAAAACTAAGCTATATTACCCTAACTTACTAAATTTCAGATATCATCTCTGATATTCATACCACAGCAGGGCTCATATGAGAGGAAAACATAACCCCATATAATTGTCTTCCGCCACCTCATTGCAAGTTTGGGTCAGATAGCACAGTACAAAGCATTGGATAGGGGTAAAGGCTTAGCAGGTTTTCTCAAAGTCAATTTGTGAATCACATACCTAAGAACTGCCTGGAGTATATGGTATGATGCAAATTCCTGGACCCTGCTAGAGAACAGCTGATTCAAAATCTCTATGGTATATCTGAAAATCAACATTTTTAATTTACAAATATACCATGTGATTCTCATGCAGCTGAAATTTGAAGACTGATTTCAGGTGTGATATCTGAAGGTCAGAGCACTGCAGGAGTCTTAGTGCCACAAAATTCAAGCAAAGACAAGGACTTTCATTCTCCAAGGCAGAAGCATGAAAATGTTACTGTGGAAGCCATGGACTGAGATTGGAGAACAGGAAGGCAAGCCTTGGAAATACAAGTTTACAGGGGCTGGAATCCAGGAGTTCAGACTCCTTCTAATCTTCTGCAGAGGTTGAAGCTTGTGATTGTGTATGGACATTCTTGGACATGCAATAATATTTTATTACTTTTATAATTCAAATTTTATATTTTTCTTTTAAATAAAGCATTGAGATAAAGTGATGGAGGGTAGAATTATATTTTGGTGTCTGTTAGAACTGAGTATAACTTCCTATATAAGAGAAATACAATAAGCGAGATGGTAATTTTATTTTCCTCTAATATATAAGCTGATAAAGCAGCTCCACAGATTGTTCGGGAGCCCATGCTTCATCAAGGTCTCTGCTATACCATCCTAATAGTTTGGCTAGATGCATATGCTTACATCATGGCTGCTGGAACTCCAGGCATTATATCCTGTTCCAGTAGGAAGGACCAATACAAGAATGTACATATCAACCAAGTCAGTCCTCTCTCTCAGGCACTTTCCCAGAAGCCCTACAAAACAATTTCCAGCTACATTTCATTAGCCATTTAGTTTCTCTCGACTGTGTAAAGGAGACTGTGAAATGTAGCTTTGGCTGGGCACGCTGAAATCTTCAGCAAAATTGGGGTTTCGATGCTCAGAAAGAAAAGGAGAATGGATATTGAGAAGGCACCTGGATGTCCAAATTCTGTCATATACTTAATAGTTTAAGAAGTTCACCTGCCTTCTTTAGGCCTCAGTTTCTCATGTATAAAAGAGGAACTAACACTTTTCAGGATTGTTATAATATTTGGAAGCATAGGTAATATAGGTAAAAGTCTTGACATACAGAAGACAATCATTAAAATAATAACAAAAAAGATGTAACTTATGAAATATATTTTTGTATGCTTATTGAATGTTGGTGTAGAAAATTATCTGATTATGTATAATACCAACAAATACTAGAACTATATCACACTGACTTGCCAGGGTAGCTCACTACTTCATTGTGTCTCATTCCATTCTCACCATCCTACCTTCTGCAGAAGATTAAGAGTTAACAGATTCTTACAAGGTTAGTCAACTGCTAAAGAAAACTAAGTATCTAGGAATAATGGAAAAGACTAATAATGAAAGGATCCACATAGCATACATGATGGATAATCCAAACCCATGTACCCCTTTACTCCACCAAAACACTAGCCTCCTTTAGCCCAATAGACATTTTGTGTTAAAGACATATCACTTTTCTTCCTTAAAAATAGCAAGTCCAGGCATCTCCAGTAATGTTTCTACAAGGAGACTGCAGGAACTAGACTGCAGTGCCTATTCTACTGTGATTCATTTAAGTCCTCTCATCTCAGGATGCATGTCAATTTGCAATGTGATTTACCACTCTTTCCATCAAGAGATGAAGTCTATTTCCTCACCTCTTGAATCCGGTTTGGACTTCCTTTCATCAATAGAAGGTAGCAGAAGTGACATGATGTAACTTACAAGACTAGATAGGCTTCAGGCTTTATGGCTCTGCCTTCACCCATTTGAAGCACTGTTCTGAGACCACCAGGTGAGAAAACAGGGCTAGCCTGCATGGAAGCAGATGTAGTTACCCCCGAGTACAGTCAGCACCAACTGCCAGACATGGGAGTTGGGTCATTTCAGACCTTCTAGTCCAGGAGATCCTCCTGCTGAATATAACTACATGAAAGAGGGAGCTGAGGAGAAACCAGCAGAGGACCCACTCACCTGACAAAACAGTGATTAGTAATAAGTCCTTGTTATTGCAAGCCATTAAGCTTTGAAGGTATTTCATACATTGCAGTATAAATAACTATTATTACTTTGTAAAGAAGTAAGTTGAAGTTTTTATTTACCTTACAGTGGTCTTGGACCCTGTGGAAAGAGACCTAACAGTCCTAGTCCACAGTGGATCCTCAATAATTGTTCTTTGAATGAATGAATGAATGAGACATGGTGAACCTTTTTAAATTCTATAAAAATGCACAGTTTATATCATTAAATCTTCACCAGAATTAAGATCAGAGCGCCATCTATTGGTCAGTCAGATAATTTTGAGGATGCAAACAGGGATGAGTTCACACTCTTTTTTAATGTGAAACTGAATTCAGTTAACACTTTGAAGTGAGTGTATGTTTGCCTTAGGAAAAAAAATAACTTTATATAGATATACTGAGTTTTTTTCTCCCCTTCTCTCTCTTTTATAATTGAAGCAGCTTTAGCATACAACACTTTTCACTATTTTATTGCTACTTTAAGTGAAGTGAAGTGAAGTCGCTCAGTTGTGTCTGACTCTTTGCGACCCCATGGACTGCAGCCACCAGGCTCCTCCCTCCATGGGATTCTCCAGGCAAGAGTACTGGAGTGGATTGCCATTTCCTTCTCCAGGTAATCTTCCCAACCCAGGGATCAAACCCGGGTCTCCCACATTCCAGGCAGATGCTTTAACCTCTGAGCCACCAGCTACCCCAAAACAAAATTCACCTTTTATGGACTCGGACTCTCCAATATCAAATGAGATTTCAAACTCTTCTTATATAAAAAATAAAATATATCTGTTATATATTTTATATCTGGTTTTATAGGACTCAAAAGTAGATGTTTTACAAATATTTTTTTGAGAATTGTTTTTAATTGTGGCAGCAGAATATTTGTAAACTACCCTTTGAAATCTTTCCAGATGCAAACCACAGTGTCTAAGTTCTATAATGTAGAACTTTAGTGCATCAATCACCCATCTGAGTGTTGGAATAATCCCAAACTGTCTTGCTAGGAAAACCTTGGCCTCATGTACAGAATCTCATTAGGCATCTATTCATCCAAGGTCAGGTGGACTTCAAATCAGATATATGTGCTGTGTGGAAAAGAAGATTTTCACTTTACTGCTAACTTTATGCAGCAAATAGAAATGAGAGCAGCACCCAGCAATAAGTACCTCACCTCCACAAGCCACTTGGTCCCTTTTACTTGGCATTTTATAGACCTGTTACCAGCTTGAGCAAGCAGTCAGAGATCCCCTCCTCTACAGTGAAGGATCTCCTTGTCTAAAAATTGTTTTTCCTTTCTCTGTGGCTATTGGCTTCTCATAACAAGGGAATCTGTGTTGTGTAGGAGGTTCTTTGTAAATGAGGGAAGATAAAGATTAGGATGCCTTGCAATATAGTACAGAGATATCTTGTTACAAAGGGGCTGTGAGCCAGAGGTGATATAGAGCGGGCTGCAGATGCTCTTGAAAGGATAATGTGGTCCTCATTAATGCTTAAATGATATGAGAGATATCAACTGATTGTCAAAGCACATACAGAACTTGGGAGCTTAAAATTATTATCAGAAAATGAAATCTCAAATCAAAAGCTATGTGTAAGTTTCTGTGTGTGTGTGCATGCATACATAATGCAAGAGAGAGAGAGAAACAAAGAGATTGAGAAGAGAGAATAACACGCTTGGAAGATTGCCCAAAGGCTATGTGATGCTTCCATTCCTCTAAATATTCTAAAAGGTATCCCCAGATCAAGCCAGACCATAGAGAAAAAAGGACATGTTTATTACATCATTTTAACCACGTCATAATTTCTTGTCTTTGGGCAACCACCATGCTTTGTCAGGATTTCCAGCAATGTCTTCTTAACCAGCATCCCAGGTCTGTTTTCATATCCTCTAATGGACTCTCTACACACCAGTCAGACTGTTCTTTGAAAAAAGGCAAATCCTGTCTTGACAAATATCTGCCTGAAACCTTCTTTGAATTCCTAATGGAATTAAAGACAAATCGCTAACATTACCTAGGAGACAGGGCATGATCTTGCCTCTCCCTACCTCTTCAGTTCCTTTCCTGGTCACTTGGTCCTCTTCAGAGCCTGATAGACTTACAATAGAGGAAGTCTAGTAGACAGTGCTCCTCTACTCCATACAAGTTCTAAACCAACAATCTAGGCAGAAGAGCAAGGTAAACAAGAGACATTTTTAAAAATTTCTATCACATATTACATTGGTTTTGAAGAATATAGCCTCTAAATAAACTTCTGAACTTTTAATAAATAAATTCTGAAAAGCTGAGAGTGAGGTTCACCCACCCATACAGGAGGACTTTCCCGGTAGCTCAGCGGTAAAGAATCTGCCTGCAAATGCAGGAGCCGCAGGAGAGATGGATTCGATCCATGGGCCAAGAAGATCCCCTGGAGGAGGGCATGGAAACCCACCCCAGTATTCTTGCCTGGAGAATCCCATGGACAGAGGAGCCTGGTGGGCTACAGTCCACAGGCTTGTAAAGAGTCAGACATGACCGAGCAACTTATCACACACGCCCCATACAGGCAGTGCTGAATGACTCCTCACACCCATGAACTATAGATCAGAAGAGCCCAGATTGCCCTGCAATACCAAATGACCCCCAAATCTCTGTGACTTGAAGCCACAAAGGCATATGTCTTGCTGATTTAACGTGTCCATGACAGGTCAGATGAGACTCTGCTCTATGTTCTAGTCTTCTCTCTGGAATCAAAACTGAAGGTGCAACAGCGTCTCGGACTTTGCTGGCTATTATGGTAAAAAGATAAGACCAGGTTCTGAAAAGTCTCTCAGTTTTTCTGGCAATCACATGTTCTGCTCCAAAAATGAATACCTCTGTCAATCCTGAGCCAGTGGCCAAAACTAATAAAAATGACCCCACCAGTAAATTCTGCTTTCCACATGTCCAGAGAGGAGCACTGGGTGTTGGTGAGCAGAAACAATGAACCCCTCTATGGTCAACTGTGGGCAAGAGCTCTGTGTCAGCATGTGCCTCCTAAGAGACACGAAAATGGAAGTGTTAGCCTACTCATTGGAGAAGGAAACAAATACCAAAAGCTGCCACTCAGAGCTTCATGTAGATAGATAACGCTATTTTAAGTAAAATCCTTCCTCATAGAAACCAAGTGGATGGGGAAGAAGTACTCTTCCTGACATGATCCAGTGTGAAAATTTGAGATTTGAATTAAACTAAGATTAAAAATTAAGCATGGATTGAAGTTAGGTATTCTTCTGAGAATCTGGGCAGCCTGACACAGAGAAACACATTGCACAGAGCTTGCTGAGTATGTAGGAGGCTCCCAACAAATGGTAAAACCAAAGTGGATTCTAGAAATTATGAGGTAGGATCATCAATCCTCAAGGAATAAAGAGAAAACTCAGTTTTTATAAGGCTTTTCCCAAAGTTCCCCATCCCTGGGATAACTAATCATACAGTATGTTTATGCAATGACATTTTCTTGGATAAGCTTTTTATTGGAATATTATGTACATACACAAAGTATACAAACCATAAATGTATACACTGATGTATTTTCACAAAAAAGGGTATCTTTGGGTTACCAGATACCCAGATTAAGAATCAGGAAACAACTATCCTTCGGAGGCCCCTTGGGTTTCCTTTTGGTCACTAACACCACCTCCCAAACTCTCCTATAGACAGCAATTATACTGTTGGAAAGGAGAATGGGAGGGAAAGGGTATGTAAAGAGGAAATTTCACATCTTACCATGAGTTATCTGAATTTTGCACAAAGAATATAACTATATATTACCTTTAATTTTTTTTTTTAATTAAGGTTAAAACCACTTTAAGACCTATCTTGAACCAGTAATTCCTTATGATAATCCTGTATTATCAGGCTCCATTCAGGTACACAGCTGTGGTTATGACACAGACTCTGGAGTAACACAGAAATGAGTTGAAGTCATGGCTCACCAATCAGGAGCAGCTTCTGGGCCTTGTCAAGTTACTCAAACTCTCAAAGCTTAAGTCTCATCATCTGTAAAATTATGATAATGACTAATTCATAAAGGATTAAATGAGATAGTGTTTATAAAGTACCTAATATATTACCTGAAACATACTAAGGGCTCTATAAATTGTACCTGTTTTTATTATGTGCAATAAAAATGTCAGGTAACTGGGCTTCATAAAGAATATACCATATTTAAATCATTGAATTAAAAACATAGTTATCTTTTTACTTTGAATAGCTGAAGACAACGAGTAGTATTTTATCATTTACAATGTCTGAGAAACAGAGAACTCGTTAACAGTATCTTAGAAATCCTCAGATTAATTCATATATTCATTTGTTTACACAAACTAAAATCAAGACAGTCAGTGATTTATTTACACTCACACCACTGGTTAGCAAAAAAGTCAAGGAACAGATTTCAATTTCTCTGACTTCCAGTCCAGTGCCTTCCCCATTGTACTATGATCCATTCACTCAGCCATACCCTAAGAGAGTTAACAGTTACTGAGTGTCTTATAAGTACACACCAGCAAAATTCAGACCAAAATGCCTATCCGAGGAAAAGGTGGAAAAACACTTTCCATTAGAGTCAGACTTCCATTTATTCATCAACAGCATCTGTGCTTACCGGAAGGAACTGCAAGGAGATTACCTCTGTATCAGATGACTGCTAATATGTGGTATTAAAAATTAATTCCATTTCAGAATATATTGAACAAGAAGGGAACTTATCAGCCATCTGCTGCTGAGTCCTCTGTTGTCCTGGTTGCTTATATTTATGCTAATGAAAAATCAGACCTCAGGACTCCAGAAATCTTTTATTCTTCTCTCTCCCTCATACACACCCTAGCTGGAGAATAGGACTGAGATTGAAATTAGAGAGTTGTGAATTCAACTTCAATGGACAAGTGTAAGGCAACAAGTGGGGGCCTTAGGAAGGAAAGAAGGGAGCACTGACAGAGAAGAATTTCCTCAAGTACTGATGGCTTCGGTTTGGGACTAAGAACTTGTGATTTAGTAGAAAAGAGCTTTGAACTTGTGTTTGAATCTTGACTTCTTGGTTTTGAATCCCACTGTTAAAGCTGTAGGCTTGTGTTAGTCTCTTCTTTTATTTAGCATTCATTTCCTCATCCCTAGAGTATAGCACCTCCTATGAAACTGTAGTACAATTTTCAGCAGCTAAAGATGAAAAGATTTCAAACCATTTAAAACATGAAGAAAACGCTAATGTTTTAGCCATTCAACATACTACACCACTAAATCAGTCTCATAATTATTACTTCTACTGTTCGTTTAAATCTTATTGACAAACTGAAGAAAACTGCCTCTCCCTTAAAAATATTTAAGATTGAAAAGAGTATATCTCCTGTATATTTTAATAAACAGAAAGAAATACTGCAATGAGCAAAGAGGATATACTAGAGATGCATACATTGGCAGATCAAGGAAATATTAATATTTAATACATAGGAATGAACATAAGGGAGTTGAAAAATGAAAATTTTCTTAACCACAACATGCATTTTATCAAATGACCATATATTCTATGTTCTTTCAAAAGCATAACACACAGAGATAACATAAATAATTCCAAATACCTACCTTGTTAATGGACCATTTTTTCCTTAAAAGTAGATCAATCAAGGGCAATTATGCTGATATTTTCTTGAAAATGGGCAATATCACCACTGCCTTCTGTAAGGCACATTCATCTTATGTATACATTTACAGTGCTTACTCTCAGAAGTCAAACACTATCAAAAACACACAAGAATCATTCTCAAAACAAACTCTGATTTCCATCTCAATCTTATTAATCTTTCAAATTTATAAAAGTAGCATTTCAAGGAATCTTATTCAACAAAGCATTAAAAACTGCGTGGTTAATGATTGTAAAGTTTTACTTAAACTTTAATATAAGGTTTCTTTTTTTCCTTGTTTACATTTTTCACAGTGAGCAAATATGTTGGGTTATTGCTTCCAAAGTAGATTAAGGAATTCTTTCTAAAGTAATTTTTAACAACTCTTATTGTAAAATACCACTCTCACAAAAAGTACATTAGACACAAATACACAGAATGGTGAATAAATATAAAGCAAGCACCCATGTATCTACCACCTAGATGAGGACATGGGGTGCTAATGGCCCTATAAATGTTCCCTGTGAGTTTCTTCTGCAGTTTACCCTCTTTATCCATTGCTGATCACCACTACCATGACTTTTATTATATCTCCTCTTTCTTTATACTACTAATACCAATGAATCTATGTCTAAAAATACAGTTTACTTATGTCTGTTGTGATCAGACACATTATTCTGTGATATTTGGTTTGTTTCCAGTTTGGGGATATCAAAAGCAATTCTGCCCTGAATAGTCTTACAATGTACCCTGGTACAAATGTGTAAAGTTTTTCTAGGTATCAAGAAGTATAAAGGATCTGACATTATACCCTGCCTGCAAACTAACAAGTTAGCCTACCAAAATTTCATGAGTGCTAGTAGAAGATATAGGATTCCTGGGTCAAAAAGGGCAAGTTATTACTCACAGCAATTGAGTAGCCAGACAGCCAACATTCATGCTGGTTCCCAGAGCCTCCATTCCCACAGAGTGACACAGAGGGAGCCGGACACAGGCACATAAATACAGCGGGCTACGTTACTGAAGAGGAACCCTAAACTTGGGAACCCAAGTTTTCTCTTTCTTCCTTTTTTTATAATGGACAATAAGCCTGACCAACTTTTGCTCCAGTAGTGACACTATTTCTATTTTCCAAGTATATTTTCTGCATAAATATTCTGGAAAACTTTTTGTAAAAGGCAGTAACTGTCTAAAAGATGTACCGAAAGGTAAGAAACCCATGAAGAATTGTCTCCAAATATTAAAGAGCATTTTTATCAGAAAATTAATGTCCCTATCCATTTACCTTCTTCAATTCTTTTTCAAAAGATATCTATGGGAAGTACTTATGAGCTTGTGAGGATATCAAGATTTCCACTTACAAGAATCTTTAAAAAAAAAACATGAAATGAATTACTAGAGGCAAAATTATTTTAAATTTTATTTTAAGAAGTCTAAATATCTGTCATGGCTTAAAGATACTTCAGAATAAAATGTTTGGTTTACTTTATTACTTTATAGCTGCTAAAAGTAAAATTATTCACAAACTGTTCTTAGTTCCTAAATTTTTTTTTTTTTTTAATTTCTTCTTGAGATGCTTTTGGTAGCTTTCGATTTTTTTTTAATTTTTTTTACTTTACAATATTGTATTGGTTTTGCGACACATCAACATGAATTCACCACAGGTGCACACGTGCTCCCAATCCCGAATCCCCCTCCCATCTCCCCCCCAACACACCATCCCTCCAGGTCATCCCAGTGCACCAGCCCCAAGCATCCTGCACCCCACATCGAAACTAGACCGGAAAATTTTATTCCATTCTTTCACTCATTGAACTATGTTAGGTAATATTTTATCAAGGTAATAGTTTATCACCATCAATGGAATTGTAAATGCTCTAGTGGTTTGCAAGGAGATAAATGTAAGTCATCATCAGTTCACTTCAGTTCCTCCGTTGTGTCCAACCCTTTGCGACCCCATGAACCACAGTATACCAGGCCTCCCTGTCCATCACCAACTCCCAGAGTTTACCCAAACTCATGTTCATTGAGTTGGTGATGCCATTCAACCATCTCATCCTCTGTCGTCGCCTTCTCCTCTTGCCTTCAATCTTTCCCAGCCTCAGGGTCTTTTCCAATGAGTCAGTTCTTTGCATCAAGTGGCCAAAGTACTGGAGTTTCAGCCTCAGCACTAGTCCTTCCAATAAACACCCAGGACTGGTCTCCTTTAGGATGGACTGGTTGGATCTCCTTGCAATCCAAGGGACTCTCAAGAGTCTTCTCCAACAACACAGTTCAAAAGCATCAATTCTTCAGCACACAGCTGTCTTTATAGTCAAACTCTCATATCCATACATGACTACTTGTAAAACCATAGCCTTGACTAGACAGACCTTTGTTGATAAGTAATGTCTCTGCTTTTTAATATGCTGTCTAGGTTGCTCATAACTTTCCTTCCAAGGAGTAAGCATCTTTTAATTTTATGGCTGCAGTCACCATCTGCAACAATGTTGGAGCCAAAAAAAAATAAAGTCAGCCACTGTTTCCACTATTTCCCCATCTATTTGCCATGAAGTGATGGGACCGGATGCCACGATTTTAGTTTTCTGAATGTTGAGCTTTAAGCCAACTTTGTCACCCTCCTTTTCACTTTCATCAAGAGGTTCTTTAGTTCTTCTTCGCTTTCTGCCATAAGGGTAGTATCATCTGCATATCTGAGGTTACTGATATTTCTCCCAGCAATCTTGATTTCAGCTGTACTTCTTCCAGTTCAGTTTTTCTCATGATGTAATCTGCATATAAGTTAAATAAGCAGGGTGACAATATGCAGCCTTGATGTACTCCTTTTCCTATTTGCAACCAGTCTGTTGTTCCATGTCCAGTTCTAACTGTTGCTTCCTGACCTGCATACAGATTTCTCAAAGACAGGTCAGGTGGTCTGGTATTGCCATCTCTTTCAGAATTTTCCACAGTTTATTGGAATCCACACAGTCAAAGGCTTTGGCATAGTCAACATAGCAGAAATAGATGTTTTTCTGGAACTGTCTTGCTTTTCTGATGATCCAGCAGATGTTGGCAATTTGATCTCTGGTTTCTCTGCCTTTTCTAAAACGAGCTTGAACATATGGAGGTTCACAGTTCACGTATTGCTAAAGCCTGGCTTGGAGAATTTTGAACATTATTTTACTAACGTGTGAGATGAGTGCAATTGTGCAGTAGTTTGAGCATTCTTTGTCATTGCCTTTCTTTGGAATTGGAATGAAAACTGACCTTTTCCAGTCCTGTGGCCACTGCTGAGTTTTCCAAATTTGTGGCATATTGAGTGCAGCACTTTTCACAGCATCATCTTTCAGGATTTGAAACAGCTCAACTGGAATTCCATCACCTCCACTAGCTTTGTTCGTAGTGATGCTTTCTAAGGCCCACTTGACTTCACATTCTAGGATGTCTGGCTCTAGATGAGTGATCACACCATCATGATTATCTGGGTTATGAAGATCTTTTTTGTACAGTTCTTCTGTGTATTCTTGCCACCTCTTCTTAATATCTTCTGTTTCTGTTAGGTCCATACCATTTCTGTCCTTTACTGAGCACATCTTTACATGAAATATTCCCTTGGTGTCTCTAATGTTCATGAAGAGATCTCTAGTCTAGAATAGGAAAATTCTATTGTTTTCCTCTATTTCTTTGCACTGATCCCTGAGGAAGGCTTTCTTATCTCTCCTTGCTATTCTTTGGAACTCTGCATTCAAATGGATATATCGGGGGTGGGAGGGGGGTTCATGTTTGGGAACGCATGTACACCCGTGGTGGATTCATGTCAATGTATGGCAAAACCAATACAGAATTGTAAAGTAAAATAAAAAAAATAAATTTAAAAAAATTAAAAAAAAAAAAACAAATGGATATATCTTTCTTTTTCTCCTTTGCTTTTCACTTCTCTACTTTTCACAGCTATTTCGAAAGGCCTCCCCAGACAACCATTTTGCTTTTTTGCATTTCTTTTCCATGGGGATGGCCTTGATTCCTGCCTCTGTACAATGTCATGAACCTCCATCCACAGTTCCTCAGGCCCTCTGTCTATCAGATCTAGTCCCTTAAATCTATTTCTCATTTCTACTGTATATCATAAGGGATTTGATTTAGGTCATACCTGAATGGTTTAGCAGTTTTCCCCACTTTCTTCAATTTTAGTCTGAATTTGCCAATAAGGAGTTCATGATCTGAGCCACAATCAGCTCCTGGTCTTGTTTATTCTGACTGTATAGATCTTCTCCATTGTTGGATGCAAAGAATACAATCAATCTGATTTGTAAGTCATCATACATAGGGAAGAAGTCCTAAACTTTGATCATGACTGAAATCCACTCCCAACATCAATGTGAGCCTCTGGTGATTACAGTGGAATATCATCATGACTCCTACATATCATCTTAACTCTAATTTCTCCTTTACCTAAGGCCTCCTACATAGCCATGTCAGAGAAGTCGTCCTTAAAAATGGATTTCCTTACGTCGTAGCATTGCTCAAGTTCCAATAGAGCTCAGCAAGTGCTGCAAGTCAGGTTGTGTTTTGTGGGTGGTGTTTTCACAAGAGACACTTTTAAAAAATAGTTATCAGCTGTATTAAGCATGCCTGTATTCTTATGCTTTAACATCTTGTGACTTTGCTGACCCTGGATGAGACTGCCTCTCCCACCGTTAGTTAACTCCTAGCAATAGCCAACAACTCACTTGAGAGTGTGCCTTGAAAACCAAATGATCCCAAACCCAATCTCACAATCACCTCCTCTACCTAGTTCTTATACTCAAGGCCACTGTCCATCTACCCTGGCTTACAAGTTCACTCCCTCGAAAACTATAATAAAGGCTCTACCCACATTGCATTCCTTTCCCTCTGCCTCCTAATCAGCTCTGTTATTTTGCCAGGTGCCTCTATATAGTGTGCATGGGAGAGTGTTTTGTCTCTCGGTCATGTCTGACTCTTTGCAACCCCATGGACTGTAGTCCACCAGGCTCCTCTGTTCATGGGATTCTCTAGGCAAGAATATTGCAATGGGTAGCCATTCCCTTTCTCAGAGGATATTCCCAAACCAGGGATTGAACATGGGTCTCCTGCACTGCAGGTGAATTCTTTACCATCTGAGCCACCAGAGACACCCTTTACATAGAGTCCCATACTTTATGTTTCTAGGAATTTGTGAGTATAAACACTTCTTCCTTCCTGACAGTCATTTCTGTGTCAGTGTGTCTTACTTACCTGATTGAAACAAGTCTCAGGGACATTTTAAAACATCAGCACAACTCTTACCGTCAATAACTCTCACTACACTCTACCCATAAAAACATATTTTTGTAGTCATCAGGAAGTCCCACTGTTTCTACTTATTTTCTCATGTTGGTTTAGAAATAATGAAGAAAAATGGAGAGCATGGCTTTTTCCAAAGTTTAAATTTGATTATAATTAATTTCTCATGGATTTTGAAAATGTTGTCTAGGGAAGAGTTCTTGAGAGATGAGTGAACCAGAAATGCCATATTTTGCCACAGGCCAAGTAAGCATATTTCAGGTTTCATACTGAAACTGAGCAGGACCCTGTGGGACTCCTGGGGCACAGACGCCTTTCTGTGTCCCCCATTTCTTGTAGAGAACAGACTCTAGCCTCATTACCTTCCATGAATTCCAAAGGGCAGATTCAAAGAGCTGCTAATCAGGGAAGAGAATGGATGCAGAGACAAGGGAGATGCAGATGCAAAGAAACAATAGTGCAGCCTCTGGGGCAGGGTCCTGGTTTTACTTCAAGGAAAACACATAACAATATCTTTTGAGCTCTTTATAGAACTAAGTGCATGCCTGCTCAATCATGTTCAACTCTTTGCAGCCCCAGAGCCTGCCAGGCTCCTCTGTCCAAGAAATTTCCTAGGAAAGAATATTGGAGTGGGTTGCCATTTCCTCCCCCAGGGAATCTTCCCAACCCAGGCATCAAACCTGAGTCTCTTGTGTCTCCAGCATTGGCATGCAAATTTTTTATCACTGTGCCACCTGGAAAGCCCTGTAGAACTAAATTCCCCCAAATGGAAGATGTCAGCATTCTTCATTCCTGAGAAGACCACCTGAGGTCAAGTTCAAAGGAACTAGAGAAGCCCATCAGGAGATTACTTAAGACCAGATTAAAGGAGTGCAGGCCCTGCACACACCCTGATTCTTATCAGTGATCCCAGCCTTGAACTACTGCCATAAAATCCCTTACCAAATCCTCCTGGGTTGGTACAGTCTTCAAGGAAAGGAGACTGCTGTGTCCCCACTTTGAAACAAGAGGGAAGAGGGCAAGGCACAGTGTTTGAAAGAATGACATAGCCTGACATAAACAACAACATAAACTGCTTAGAATCAAATGGGTCCAAGATGGCAGACAAGTCAACTTTGATGAGACCTTGATCCTCAGTAGTAACACATTAACAAGCTAAATGACACACTCAGAGGCACCATGACAGTTCCAAGGCCAACCAACAAAGACCAAAAAGTGAGCAGTGACCCAATTCCTAGAAATCTCTATCCCTTCCCCAAAATGGTCAGAGTAATCCTCACACTCTTTAGCCTAAGAAATTACTCAGATCATAAAAGTTAACCCCACCATATTCTGAGGCCACATTCACCCTCTGCAATGCCCCACACTCTATCTGTGGAATGTGTTTCTCTCTGAATAAATCCACTTCTTACTTATCATTTTGTCTTTCAGTGAATTATTTTTGAGATGAGATATCAAGAAGCTGAGCTTCATTAATTCCTGAAACCAGGTCTGTAATCCCAGTTGGAGGACCATGGGTTTTGGCTGGGTTTGAGTCCAGGCACATGGGTTCAAGTCTCAATCTGAGCTAAACAGTTTCACCTTTGCCTGCTAAAGCAATAAAACTATTCTTTGTATTTTACCCAAAACTCTATCTCCAAGATTCAATCCAGCACCAGTGCATAGAAACCGGGTTTTCAGCATCATTACCTGAGAAAATACATCCCAACTCTTAACTTCTATAAAGCTAAGATCTGAGAGCCTCATTTGGAACAAAAAGAGCCTTCCACATCTAGCATGCAAGTGAAACCCCTGTTTTGAAGAATCTTAAGAGAGCGTTAAAACTTGAATGGACTTATCTCTTATTATAAAATTTCTTTAAGGAGATATTGACTCAGATCATTATAGAACCAGATTCAATACTGAGAACTTGGGAGGAAATCCAACCAGAAGCTCATAAACAATTATCACCCAAATTTAAAAAAAAAAAAAATGTGCAAGAGGAAAGCTGAGGCCTGGGAAAGAGTGCTGTCCATGGTTATGGTTGGGTGTCTGTGTAAATAAAAATGTACCAGAAAAAAAAGATAGAAATGCTGCAGAATGAGAAGGACAGAAAGTGTTCACTGTACTCTCCTCCCAGTCTCTCAGAGTGCTAGTAAGAAAAACAACCCACTGATCAGAAAAGATTGCATACAGCCAAACAGGTCAAGAAGGAAAGAGGAAAGAGGTCACTGAATAAGCAAGTCATCTGGGAAGTACCCAGACAAAAAGGCAACCCCTTCCAGTTCAGTGAATGCACTCTTATGTTGGCTCCAGAGAAGAACACTTTTACGAAAGCCTGTCACTATAACTTAAACAAGGACATTACTTTACCCAACAAGGTGCCAGAAGCAGAGAAAGAACTACCTCAGAACACTTACTACCTATAACCAAATCTGAGGGTGAACGTGGGAATCCTGTCTAGGAGCGAAACAAGACAAATAAGAGAAGAGCAGAAGGGCAAGCACACACTTGCTGAATCACAAGGGAAAATGACTTTAAAACATTGTAGAGACAATGACTGTCTTTCTAGTGTGAGATCACAGACTCCAAGGTAATAAATTGAGTTTGGAAAAAAGAAAGGACAATAACTGGTTCAAAAACAACAGTCTAAAGCCTGCAGGACAGTCTCCCAGTCAAAGGCTTCAGTGCTTTCTGTCGAAGGCCCCAATGCTTTCAGTTGCCAGACACCATCAAAAGATCGAGAAGCAAGGAGAGGAAAATGAATGCTATGAGTTGCTAGGAGCTGACATGCATAACAAAATAAAGATGTAAACACTGCCTTTAATTTGACTTTCCTTGTCAGCAAGGCAACTGTTCCTTCTGGATAAAGTATGTCATGACCTTGAAGCCTTAAGATTTGTACAAATGATGTTGAGAGTTGATGGGATTAAAACTCAGTAGTATTCAGAAATTTACAGCCTCAGCAAAGAGTCACCAAATGTACCATGTTCAATTTCTGCCTAAGCACACTGACTTGTTGTTTTTCTTCTCTTGACTATATCCACACATCTGCTGCTCTCCAAAATCAACCTTCAAGTTTCCACTTCCACTTCTTTGAAGCTGTTACCAGTTATTTTGCTTTTATGGATACCTTATAATTTTTATATTCTATCAATTAATACTGTAGAGATTACCTAATTACCAACTAATCTTCTAATTGGTCTTACATGTACATGCATGCTAAGTCACTCCAGTTATGTCTGACCCTGTGTGACCCTATGGACTGTAGCCCACCAGGCTCCTCTGTCCATGAGATTCTCCAGGCAAAAATACTGAAGTGGGTTGCTGTGTTCAGGTAGCATAAATGCTAACTGCCATTTCTCAAGCAGCTTATTATAAAGTCTTTGATGAAAAATATCACACCTTCTCCTACCCGCTTTTAATTCCCAGACCATCTGGATTAGCACTGAGACACAAAGTAAGACCTCCATTAAAAAATGGTTTTTAGAGCTTCCTAAGTGATGCTTTTGTTGTTCAGTCACCCAGTCATGTCCAATTCTTTGCAACCCCATGAACTGCAGCACCCCAGGCCTCTCTGTCCCTCACCATCTTCCAAAGTTTGTCCAAGTTCACGTCCATTGCATCAATGATGCCATCCAGCCATCTCCTCCTCTGATGCCCTCTTCTCCTGCCCTCAATCTTTCCCAGTATCAGGAACTTTTCCAATGAGCCAGCTGTTCTCATCAGATGACCAGAATACTGGAGTTTCAGCTTCAGCATTGCATGCATGCATGCTAAGTTGCCTCAGTCGTGTGCGACCCCATGGACAGCAGCCCACCAGGCTCCTCTACCCACAGGATTCTCCAGGCAAGAATACTGGAGTGGGCTGCCATTTCCTTTTTCAAGCATTAGTCCTTCCAACAAGTATTCAGGGTTGATTTCCCTTAAGATTGACTGGTTTGATCTTGCTGTCCAGGGGACTCTAATGAGTCTTCTCCAGCCCCACAGTTCAAAGGCATCAATTCTTCGGCACTTTGCTTTCTTTATGGTCCAGCTCTCACAACCATACATGACCAATGGGAAGATGATAGCCTTGACTATATGGACCTCTGTAAGCAAAGTAATGTCTTTGCTTTTCAACACACTGTCTAGGTTTGTCATCACTTTCCTGCCAATAAGCAATTGTCTTCTGATTTCATGGCTACAGTCACCATCCGCAGTGATCTTAGAGCCCAAGAAGAGGAAATCTGTCACTGTTTCCACCTTTCCCCCTCTATTTGCCATGAAGTGATGACTTAACCAACTATATATATATATTTTATATATATATATATATCTTAAAATGGGACAGTAGAGTAGGTTGAAAATAAAACTTCACTAATCAAAAGAAGTACTATTAAGAGACTAGTTTGAAAATTTTAGCTTAATATTCAGAATTTTCCTGACTTTGTAGGCAAACATTGAAAATATAGTACAATTCCACCAGCTCTATAATAGTAGAATCGTTCTTGTGTGGAATTAACAGAATAAGTGTCATTCTTGCGTAGAATTAAAGTATAAAGTGGTTAAGATGAGAATTCGAGAGTCAGATGGCTGAGAGCCATCCCATTACTAATAAGTTGGTGTTGTTGAGTATAGTCATATAACTATAGCAGAGCCAGTTTCCTCATTCATAGAATGAGCATATTAATTGTACTAACCTCAGAAAGATGATATCAAGATTAAATGAGAAAGTATATGTAAAAAGCATAGTGTGTGGCACATAGTACATGCTCAATACATGTTAGCTAGTTAGTAGCTTTATTCACTTACATGACTTCCCAATTATATCTGAGACACAAATTCTAATCAACATCAAAGATTTTGGTTCAGTATTAAAATTACATTATTAGATAAAATTACACCTTCAGTTTAGTTTATGTTTGGAATAAAATGTAGGGAAAAAGCCACTTTAATATGGCTCTTTATCATCATGTAAATCTGTATTTGCTTACCATTCACCATGAGCATTCAGAGGTGATTCAAATAGTTTTGGATACATACAAGTGAAACATCACACTAGCACTGGGTGGATAGAAAGAAAAAATTAGTATGATATAATTTCTAAATTTGTAAAAGGCAATAATCTTCAAAGCCAGAGAAGCCTAGAAGAGCTGTATACTAATGCTTCCATCTTCACTTAGTAAGTACCCTTCTTCATACTGAGAAAGATAATAGGAAAATATGGGATCTGGCTAATGAACTGCAGAAGACAATCAGGTTGAGAAGTCAAGCCATAAATTAAATGATTTTTTAAAGTATTTATTTTAGTACATAAAGAAGGGTTCAACTGAGAGATACAAAAAGTAAGTCAGTGAGAACAATCAAAGATTTAGAAGTAGTAGCAGTGATGTGCTGGTTTAAAACTGGTTCTGGTTGGGGAGTGGTACCGGATTTTTACTAATTGTTAATTGCTTATTTTGTAAATATTTCCACCATGGATGGTTTTAAATTGTTAATGAAATATCACTGAACATAGAGCTGAGAGGAGATGCAAACACTCAATTCATGCTCCAGCACCCCAGTGTCGAAATTTGAGGTGAAGTTTGAAACACTGACTAAACTGAAAAAAAATTTAGAGAGTACAAGTTTCAAGTGCACAGCAATAGCTGGGATAAAACCTTCAAATATGAGTGAAACACATGGTATTAAGGGAGATGGTGTAAGGTCAGTGTGATTAGAGTATAAATAGTGAGTTTGGAAAAGTGGATCGGACATTTGGCAGTTCCAAGTAGAGTGTAATAAAGGGTCTAAGTTTAATTCAGCAGCAAGTGAGGATTCACCAAAGACTGATGAAGAGAGATCTGACCTCATGATAGTAATTCTGCAATAGGAGTGATGGGCTGTTGAATTCTGTATCAGAAAAGGGAATGACTGGAGACTTGGAGACCAGGAACAAGACCAGAGTAGCAAGACTACAGTGCAGTACTGACAGCAAAGAGGCAGAAAGAATTGAAAGCGACGTGGTGGGGCAAAAATGATAGCACTGGAAGACTTCTTGACATGGAGTATAAAGAAGAGTGAAACTAGAACAATGACTAAAGCCTTCACTTCTGGGTTCAGGGTAGAATTATCATCTTATTAAACAACTCAGAAGAAACAATGGAGCAGAAGCTAGTATATGGGGGCAGCCAATAACTTCAGCCTTAGACACACCCACTTTAGATCTCAGTAATGTACTGAACTGTGGTGTTGGAGAAGACTCTTGAGAGTCCCTTGGACTGCAAGGAGATCCAGCCAGTCCATTCTGAAGGAGATCAGCCCTGGGATTTCTTTGGAGGGAATGATGCTAAAGCTGAAGCTCCAGTACTTTGGCCACCTAATGCAAAGAGTTGACTCATTGGAAAAGACTTTGATACTGGGAGGGATTGGGTGCAGGAGAAGAAGGGGACAACAGAGGATGAGATGGCTGGATGGCATCACTGACTCGATGGACATGAGTCTGAGTGAACTCTGGGAGTTGGTGGTGGACAGGGAGGCCTGGCATGCTGCGATTCATGGGGTCGCAAAGAGTCGGACACGACTGAGCAACTGAACTGAACTAAACTGAATGTACTGTATTCCTTGCCCTTCAGAATTCCATGGGCCACAGAGGTGGATGGCCCCTACCCCACTAATGTGTCCTGTCATTCTCAAAGCCCAAACCCAATGCTGGAATTATCTCCAATTACATGACATAGGTTTCCCTGGTGGCTTAGAGGGTAAAGCGTCTGCCTGCAATGCTGGAGACCCGGGTTCAATCCCTGAGTCGGGAAGATCCCCTGGAGAAGGAAATGGCAACCCACTCCAGTACTCTTGCCTGGAAAATCCCATGGACAGAGAAGCCTGGAAGGCTGCAGTCCATGGGGTCACAAAGAGTCAGAGTTGCAAAGAGTCGGGCACGACTGAGCAACTTCACTTTCACTTTCACTTTCATATGACATAGCAGAGATCTTATATCCTTTTTCTTGTTAGAATCATCTAATCCCTCCCCTTCCCTGTTATCTTTTTTCATCCCTGCCCTCTCCATCTCTTTTCATCCGATTCTGAGATCCTTCCTTTTATAGTAAATATTCTCATTTTTAAAAATTAATTCTTATAGTACATACATTCCTTTACTAAAATTCTGTTAGAGTATAATACTTTGTATTCTGATTATCTCACATTAGATATACTGGTATATTTATTATTCTACCCAGTCTCCTAAAAAATCCTATGGGATAAGTGAGGGTAGCTATAATTAACCTCATTCAGTAGGAGAACCAAGGTAGAAGAGATAATTAATATAATCAAGTAACTGATTCAGAGGCAATCACTGATTTAGAATTTCCCTCTCAATATCGTACCTAATAAAAAAAAACATTGCTTCCAACCTTTCAATTTCTTTAAAATAAAGATGTTAAGTTTTATTGCTATGTTTAGTAATTTTATCTCAAAACAATATAAGATAAAATCTAAACTAGAATTAAAAATACATGCCTCCTAATCAAAATTCCATTGCCTTTTTCCAAACTTGACTTGTTTTCTAGGATTATCTACAACAACCAAAGATGAAGACTAGTAAACAAAATTCTAAAAGAAGATAATACTCATGCTTTTTTATCTTGTGTGGCATAATTTACTACTCAAATAAGACCAATTAGAAACAAAACATTTTGTTCTCATTATGATTTCTAGTCTAGATGTAAAAAACCTTACAATTTTTAGTGTATCTCTATAAGCAATAGAGTGTATTTAAATACAAATAATATGGTATAAAGATGGAAACTATGCAAGGCACTTTCAGGTCCAAAAGGCACTCTGTAAGTGTCTCAAACTGCAGTCTCCTCACGTCTCAGATCCTTAGCAAAAGGCATGCAATCAAGGCTCCATTCTGAGCTGAGTGCTTCTAACTTATTAATTCTAACAGACAAGATAAGGGGAAAGAAAACCTCTGAAGCATGTAAATTCCATTGTTTTAATGTATAAGTAGCTTTAACCCTGAAGGGTAGCTCACCAACTACTGAGGAGCTCTTGAATGCTGAGTGATGTTCTTCAGCCCTCCATTTTGAGTTCCACATAATTATTCTGTGTATGAGCAACTGTTCCTGAAGACACTGGCTTTAAAACTTAGGCCAGTTGTTCTCAATCTTGGGAGATAGACCTTTGAGAAGCAATAAGGTTATAAGGTCTGAAGCAATAGAGATATAAGCACATTAAATGCAGACTGAGTGAATAATATTCTGCATTTATAGAATGAGGTTGATTAGAGCTACCCTCACTTCTATTATTTTTAGGATAATGGATGAAATAATAAATATCCCAACATAACTAATAGTAAATTTTCTATTTATGTATTTTACAATCAACAGGCCAAAAAATGCAATTTCTATCTTTTTGGTGTCTTCAAAATATTTCACTACTACACTAAGTTTTTTTAGACTAAAAAAAAAGATCATATACATTATTCTAAATCTTAGAGTGAGCAGAGTATTGCACTTCCATTGGGATTATAATTAGTTAATATTTTGTGATATTCTTATTTTAGCTATTGTGGAAAGTATTTTTTAATCAGTAAATATGAGAGCCATGTAAAATATTGAGTAGAGGGGGAAGTTTTATTATCAGGGTCCCTCAGATTTGACTCCTACTGTAAACTATCTCTAGACTACATTCTACCTGAAAAAGGAGAATATAGTTACTTTACAATTGCTTTATTCATGAAAATAGTTTTCAACATTTTTATTCTTTATATTAATACTGAAACCATATCTATAAAGTGCTTTGAACTCCTTGGAGAAAAGAGCAATGTAAATGCAAAGCATCACTGTTATTACTGTGCAATAAATCCCAGCTAACATAGTAGGTAATTAAAGGCAAGAGCTAGGGAGTAATTAAAAGTAATTGATATCTCACTGCCCTTGTGAGGTGTTGTTTTTGCTGTTCCTCAATACCTTCAAAGTGGTGTCAAGTACAAAAAATAAATAAATAATTCTTAAATGAAATCAGAAATCTGTCAAGTCCCTTTTTTCCAACCAGGACATTCTAAGACAGAGCATCACCAATCTGAGAGGGGTTCTCATTAACTCAAACCCTGTTATTAACAAAAAATAAGATGGTTTAAGTTCAGTGTCCTCTAGGGTCTTTCTGCTTCTCACATGAGGAGTGATCATTAAAGCTCTGGCTGGAAACTGTCTGATCATGTCACTGTGTTTTTTTATTTATTGGGATACAGGTATAAAGTAAGTTATTTAGTGCTTAAAAACATATATGGCCTAATTGTGTCAGGAATAAGGGGCTGAAAAGTTTGTGGGCACTGAGATCTTCTCACAGAGACTCCTCCTACCTCTTCACTTGCCACTGAAAGCTCACCACTGGGTCTTTAAACTCTGAGTAAGCCAAGATCATCCCCACTGTCATGAGTTTGTTCATTTCCCAGCTAAAATTAGCCTGCCCATTTTTTCATCCTTCAAGGCTTATTTTCCCATGATTTCATTTTTCAGAGTTCAGATGTGTCTTCTTAGGGTCATATTTAGAATTTCTTGCTCCAAAACTCTAGTGATTCCTAAGTACACCAGCCACACAGTAGCAAACACTGCAGATATCTATGAAACATTTTCTGACGAAAGTTATGACATACTTCCTGGAATAAAAAACCTTTAGGAATTCTTTCAGACTGTTATGGTGTTAAATCTTTAGAAATCCACATGAAATCATGCTGGAGTAAGGCAGTGAGTTGGGCAAAACTGACCAGTGGCAGTAATCTGGAGATTATGCAGCAGAAGCCTTCCAGCTTGTTTTAGCCTTGGGTAAATTCAGGCCCCTAAAAAGCATCAAAAAACAGTATTTCTTCTGTGTGACACTACACCTCCAGGCTGGCTTTAGAACTGTCTCCAACTACTTCTTTCAGCCTACAGGTAATACCTACATATTTAGATATCAACACAGTTCTTTCCATAGTAACCCTTTGGTTTTCTTTCTTTCCTGCTCTGTCTCCTTGTTTTAGCTACTCCTGAGGTTACCATCAGAGAAGGCAATGGCAACCCACTCTAGTACTCTTGCCTGGAAACTCCCATGGATGGAGGAGCCTGGTGGGCTGCAGTCTGTGGGGTTGCTAAGGGTCGGACACGACTAAGCGACTTCACTTCAACTTTTCACTTTCATGCATTGGAGAAGGAAATGGCAACCCACTCCGGCGTTCTTGCCTGGAGAATCTCAGGGACGGGGGAGCCTGGTGGGCTGCCGCCTGTGGGGTCGCACAGAGTCGGACACCACTGAAGTGACTTAGCAGCAACAGCAGCAGCAGAGGTTACCATATCAATGAAACCATCATCTCCACTGAGATAACTTCCTGCCCAAGATCCCTCTGCTGCTGACTATGATGGTTGGCAGAGCATGCCCAGTCTGCAGAGATATTTAGGCAAGTCAGAATCATAAGGAGTTAGCTTCTGTCCTAATTGAGGTTCTCAAATGGTGGATGTAAAGAAAAAAAAGAAATTTACATTGATAGGACTTGCTCTGCCAAGTGTTAATGTTGATGCATCCCTTTTTAAGTTAGGCCTTACAGTTATCTTGTTGAAGACCTAGAGACTTAGAAAAGTTAAGTAATTTTCCCAGGGTCACATTATTTCAGAGCCAGAACTGCAATCAAGTCTGTGTCACTTCAAAGTCCCTCTCCCCGTTGAGCACAACTGCATGGTCTGGCGTCCAAGAGGCACAAAGTCCACTGAGTGAACAGCTGGGTAGACTCTGACTATTTGTTCTCTGAACTGCTTTTGCTGTTGGATAAGTGTAGGGATTTTGGATTTATATGGTGATTATAATCAGATGTCTTCTAGAAACTGCAGGTAAATGAATCTTCCCTTCAGGGAACAACAAAGGATGGAATTTCCTTCTAAATATGAATAGAAATGATAAAAGAAAAGAAAGCCAGTACTGTGCTCCAGTCTTTAAAGGCCTGTAATTTTATAGCAATGTCTGCTATAGAGAAGAGGTCTTTGCCATGGTGAGATAGTCCCCTTACTTGGTGACAGCACTCCTTCAGTTGAAGCACCATGAGAGACACAGCAAATGCTTGTCATCAGTCAGAGACTGGCTTGTTATTTTCTATGAATTTGACTTAGCCCTGTTTCCCCATATGCCTTGCCTCTTTCTGCTACACATTGCCTTCCCACTCTCCCTCCCCCTCTTCATTTATTGCCTTCTGTTCCCTCCCCTGCTTCTTCTGTTTTCAATTTAATGATGTTAAGTGTTTTAAGTGTGAAATAATATGCATCATCCTGTGGCTCTTCAGGAGAACAATATGTGCACCACCACTGTGTGCAGGAGTGTGTGTGTGAGAGAGACCATGCTGCATGAGCCATTATAATAACAGTCACGGTAATATAGTAAGAAACCTGAAGGATATGTGGGATGGGTGAGTTAAGGTGTTAACAAAAACATGAAGTATTTCTCAGGGCATTCTAACTGTCCTTCTTTGGACCTTGATATCCACTGCTATCCATGTATCATCACAAAAGCATTGGCAAATGCAAAACGCTCTGATAATTATTTTTCAGAGTAGTATAAAGGTCTGCAATGTTTTGAATATATCAGCATGACAACATAGCATCCACTTGGTAGATGTAGAAAGGATGTAGATAAATAAGAGCATTATACATTTCTCCCATGTTAAAGAAACTCAAAGCACTTTATAGATGACAACCAATTTTATAGACACATATCTCGAGCTAAGTAGTGTCCTTTGTACAAGTAGTTTTTAAAAAACTGGTGATCTCTGAGACAGCATTCACAGTACAGTGACACCTGGATGAACACAAATCTCTCTGAATCAAAGGTGCAAGTATGGACATGGTTGAATAACTGTTGTTCTAAGCACAAGGTCATTGGAAGTAGCAAATGAGGAGGATAAAATAGTGATGATTTTTTTCAAGCAGATGAGTGTGATCTGGGTGACACAAAGGCGTGTTCTTGGGCACTAAGAAGAGCTCAGTCACCTAGGAATACAGAGCTGGGGGAGGTGGAGGGTGCTGAGTTTGATCTTGTTTTTCTTCTGTAGGGGAGCAAAATTTTCCCCCTCAAAATGTGTGTATGTTGCATGAGGATCACTTGGGACTGGGTATTTTTGAGAAACAGAAGCTTCAGAAAGCTTTTCTTTATACCTCTGCCTTAACTGCCTAAAAGAATTTATACAGGGAACCTATATCAGGAGTAGGGTTGTTAGTAAAATTAACTTATTTTTATAGCAAAAAAAACTTCTTTGCATAGCATGGCAAACATTTGTTTAGCAAATCTTTGCTCTTCCCATCTTCCCTTGGCTGAAGAGTCTTCCTCTTATTTGCATTCCCAGACCCCCAACCCCTTGTCCTTAGCTCAGAATACCATAGAGGCATCAATTGCTTGACAGTTTGGGGGCCTCATATTCTTATAAAGATCTCATATGTATGCATTTAATTTTTCTCCTGTTAATCTGTCCTAAGTTAATTTGATTATTAAAACAGCCAAAGAACTTAGAAAGGTAGGGAAAATTTATTTCTCCTCTATACTTTGAATATACTTTGAATAGAAATTGGAACATGGAACACCTGAGGATTAGGAATACACAAGCAGAAAAGGAGAAGTGCACAAGGAGAAAAATTCCTTCCTGGGATATTACAGGAAGGGATTCACCTGCTGAAAAGTTCCCAGTTCTTCCCATATTACCTACTAGCAGGACTAGAAGTAGTAGAGAGGTATTTAGCAAGAAATGACTGCAAGTCAGTGTGGCAGGTGTATAGAAACCTGTTATGTGGTAAGAGAATCCCTTCTTTGACTCTGAAAGAGGATTTTGGTGGAGGTTCCAGAAAAGAGATTATGTTAGAATAGATGATAAATCATCAGTTGAAATTTAGTCAGAATGACAGGGTAGAAATTTCAGATGGTGAAAAAAAGCATATGCAAAGATGAGGAGGATATTTAGAAAATGGTAAGGAAGTCAGTGATGAGTAGCACAGAGTGTATTATGGAGACTTCTTAGGATATGGTTTTGAAATGTCTGATAGGGTTAAACACTGAGGCATTTTGTAAGCCAATCTATAGAGATTGGACTTGGAGCTAATGTTAAGCAGAAACTTGACATGTTGAGATTTTTAGTTTTAAAAGATAAGTTAGAAAACAATATAAATCATGAACTAAGGTGATGATAAGATTTTTGGATAATCAATGAAACTACTGAATAAATACTCAGGAGTTAAGAGACCATCCATAATAATCTAACATATTGGAAGTATAGAGAGAAAAAAAATTGTTTGAAGAGAAAATGAGGAGGTGGGGATCCTGGGTGGACAGATTAGACACAGAATGTTAGGGAGAGAAAAGACCCAAGTAGGACATTAAAATTTCTCTGCTTGAGGAACAAAGTAGATAACGATGCTTTTGACCAAGGCAGAAAATATAGATCAAATGTCAAACGTTACAATAGACTTCCATCTGACAGCAACAGATCCTCAGCTTCTTCAAAGCTTTTTCTAATTTAATGTTCCCAAAGCCAGTAATCAGCTAAAGTCATTACAAACCTCCACCCATGTTCTTCCTCTCTTGTTTGGGCTCCCACTCACCCACATCTGCTGCCTGCAAAGTAACTTGGAACAACTTCCCCATCTGCCACAAGAATGTGCTTTGTCAATGACCATATCAAGGACACTCTGTCTGAACCCTAAGGTTTCCATGTTTACAACCCACAGGATGGAACTGAGTTTCATGCCAAGGCAGAACACTGGGCAATATGGGCTCACCCACTACAATTTCTCCTCCACTAGAAGGTATGCTCTATGATTGCAAAGATTTTTATGTTTCCTTTACTGAAGTATCTTATGTATTTATAATAGTGCCTGGTATATAACAGGTGTTTGATAAATATTTTTTAATTCAAATTCCTTTTTTTAATTCAACTTCTTATTTTAAGTGTAGCCTCATATGCAGTTGTAAGAAATAATAGAGAGAGAGCCAATGTACCCTTTAGCAATCTCCTCTAATGGTAACATCTTGAAAAACTATACTAGGATATCACAACCAGGATATGGATGTTAAAGCAGTCACAACACAGAGCATTGCCCTGTGCAAAGAGCACCAAGATCCCCTAAGTTGCCCTTTTATGACCATATCCATTCCCTTCCAAAAGAAGTTGCTCCAAATATTGCTGTCAAATGAGACCTATGGAAGCAACTGCAAAACATTGGAGAAAATCTAGAAGAATTCTATATTCAAGTTGTTTCATAATTAATTTAAGTTTTACCTCACTTTAAAGAAACTTAAATGTAACCAATTGAGACTGTGATATATAGAGGGAAAAAAGGACAAAAAAAAAATTTAATCAGTGCAAATAATTAGATGCTAGTGCCTGCAATGCGGGAGACCCGGGTTTGATCCCTGGGTTGGGAAGATCTCCTGGAGAAGGAAATGGCAACCCACTCCAGTACTCTTGCCTGGAAAATCCCACGGACAGAGATGCCTGGTAGGCTACAGTCCATGGGGTCGCAAAGAGTCAGCAACTTCACTTTCACTTTTCCTAAATTAAAGGACTGACAAATCATTTTTGTGTACAGTATGTTTATTAGGATTAAAATAGAAATTAAGCTGTTTATACTTCTTTTAAAACTATTATTCTAAAAAACTTTTTGATTAAGCCACTACAATCCCAACCATTTTGGACAAAATGTTTTTTATTTCTGTTCATCATTCTGGTGATGTCTTTCACTCTCAAAATGGGGTTCAAACTCAGTTCAGTGGAATTGGAGGGAAACAAATGTCCTCTACCCTGTTTCACTTTGCATCTTTTCAGTCCTTTCTCTCATGCCAAGTTTTATTCCTCCTCTTCTAATTACAAATAAAAACCTCCATGAACATAACTTAATATATTGATGTGAAATGTCAAGGGGGAGGAAGAAGATAGATCACCAATTTTAAGCAACAGCAAGCCACAAATGTTATCTTATTTTAAAAGAAAGAAATTGAAGCAAAAGGAAGTTTAAGGGAGCAGGAAATTAGAAAATGGGTTCAAGATTGAAGATGTTATATTTCAAGACTTGTCTTCTTCATGTTGGTCTTCCACAGCCACAATCTTGGTCATGTGACTCTCCTGCTCAGCTCCCCATTGCCTAAAGACAATGTCCAAAGTCATTTGCATGATTTATTGAGGTCTTGCATGGTCTGATCCCTGGACATTTCTCCAGTCTTTCATCTTCCACTCCCTACCATGTACCTCCCTCTCCATTCCCTACTCTGACTGCCTTCTCACACTCACCTTTGTCCCCTCACTTCCTGTGATTAGAGTCTGATTCTTACTCTTTTAATTCTTACTCACCTCACACATTACTTCTTGCATATTTTTTTTTCCTGGAAGCCTTCCTTGTTACCACTTAGACAACTTGAGTCTATTAATCAATATTCCTTTTCTCCAAGCCACAGAAACCCAATTTGAAAAGCTTAGGAAAAAAAAGAAAAGCTGGGGCGGTCCCAAGATAGTGGAGGAATAGGACGGGGAGACCACTTTCTCCCCCACAAATTCATCAAAAGAACATTTCAACGCTGAGTAAATTCTGCAAAACTACTTCTGAATGCTGGCAGAGGACATCAGGCACCCAGAAAAGCAGATCATTGTCTTCAAAAACAGGAAGGAAAAATATAAAGGATGAAAAAAGAGACAAAGGAGGTAGGGAGGGAGCTGTCCCAGGAAAGGAGTCACATCCCAGGAAGGGAGTCTTAAAAAGAGAGAAGTTTCCAAACACCAGGAAACACTCTCACTGCCGAGTCTGTGGCAAGCCTTGGAAGCACAGAGGGCAACGTAACAGGGAAGAAAAATAAATAAATAATTAAAACCAACAAATTACAAGCCCAGTGGTAACTCCCCCAGTGGAGAAGCAGCACAGACACCTGCATCCACCACTAGCAAGTGGGGGCTGGACAGGGAGGCGTGGGCTGCAGTACTTTTTAAGAATCAGGCCAGAATGCCCCAAATGTAACCAGAGAGAACTAACTTGGGCTAGCATACCAGACTGTGGGATAGCTACCATGCAAAAAGCTCTAACATAAGACACCACCAGGACCGCGCACACAACAAAGGACGGAACAGAAATAGCTGGCTGCAGACCATCCCCTGCTGGTGACAGGCAGCCAGAGCCATAAGGGCTGGAAGGGAGCAATCGCAGCTCCAAAGAGACTTTACCTACCAAACTGCAAGCAGGCTTCTTTGCTAACTAAGACATCTTGGGGTTCTGGACAGTCACCATCTGCCTGACAAAAGGCGCCAGCGGTACACCCAGAAAACTGAGCAGCAGGGAAAGGCGATAAGTCACAGCAACCATGCTCACCAAACACCTGAGCTACTCGGTCCTGGGAAGAGCACAAAATGCAGGTCCGACCGAATCTGCGCCTCTGAGGGCTGCTTGAGAGCCAAGCCTGAACGGCTAAGACTGGAGAGGTGCATGCAGCCTAGGGCCGGCCTCAGATGATTCCCGGTGGAGCAACATAAAGCCTGAGCGGTGTGCGTCGTGTGCAGGGGCATGCCCAGCGTGGCTGAGACACTGCGAGCACACACCAGTGTTATTTATTTGCAGCATTCCTCCCTCCCCACAGTGCGACTGAACAAGTGAGCCTAAAAAAAAAAGGAAAAAAAGGGTCCACCACCGCCCCCCTTGTGTCAGGGCAGAAATCAGACACTGAAGAGACCAGCAAACAGAAGAAGCTAAACAGAGGGAACTGCCTTGGAAGTGACCCAACACTGCCCACAACATCAGAGAAAGTCACAGAAATATCTTTACCATTTTTACAACCATTCCCTTTTTTTGTTGTTGTTGATGTTGTTGTTTGATTTTTTCTTCTTTTTTTTAACTTTTAAAAAATTTTAAGCCCTCTATTTCTCCTTTAATTTTAATTTTTATAAACTACTATCACTTTTCAAAAAAAAAAAGCCACTATTTTTAAAGCAAATGCTGAATATATATATTTTTTGTGGTTGTTGTTGTTTAATAATTCTAGTGACTTTGTTTTTTTTTTTTTTTTCCTTCTTGTTCTTCTTTTCTTTAATATTGTATTTTTGAAAATCCAACCTCTACTCTAGATTTTTAATCTTTGTTTTTTGTATTTGTTGTCAATTTTGTACATTTAAAAACCCAATCTTCAGTACCCAATTTTACCTGAAAGCGAGATTACTGGCTTGACCACTCTCTCCTCCTTTGGATTCTCCTTTTTCTCCACCAGGTTCTCTCTGTCTCCTCCCTCCCCCTTCTCTCCTCTACCCAACTCTGTGAATCTCTGTGTGTTCCAGATGATGGAGAACACTTAGGGAACTGGTTACTGGCTGGATCTGTCTCTCTCCTTTTCATTTCCCTCTTTTATCCTCCTGGCCACCTCTGTCTACTTCCTCCCTCTCCTCTTCCCTGTATAACTCCGTGAACATCTCTGAGTGATCCAGACTGAGGAGTGCACATAAGGAAGTGACTACTGACTAGCTTGCTCTCTCCTCTTTTGATCCCACCTCATCCATTCCAGTCACCTCTAACTACCCCCTCCCTCTTCTCTTCTCCATGTAACTCAGTGAACCTCTCTGGGTGTCCCTCAATGTGGACAAACTTTTCATCTTTAAACTAGATGTTTTATCATTGGTGCTGTATAGATGGAGAAGTCTTGAGGCTACTGTAAAAATAAAACTGAAAACCAGAAGCAGGAGGCTTAAGTCCAAATCCTGAGAACATCAGAGAACTCCTGAATCCAGGGAACATTAATCGATAGGAGCTCATCAAACACCTCCATACCTACACTGAAACCAAGCACCACCCAAGGGCCAACAAGTTCCAGAGCAAGACATATCATGCAAATTCTCCAGCAACACAGGAACACACCCCTGAACTTCAATATACAGGCAGCTCAAAGTTACTCCAAAACCATTGATGTCTCATAACTCATTACTGGACACTTCATTGCACTCCAGAGAGAAGAAATCCAGCTTTACCCACCAGAACTCCAACACAAGCTTCCCTAACCAAGAAACCTTGTCAAGCCACTGATACAACCCCACCCACAGCGAGGAAATTCCATAATAAAGAGAACTCACAAATTCCCAGAATACAGAAAGGCCACCCCAAACTCAGCAATATAAGCAAGATGAAGAGACAGAGGAATACCCAGCAGGTAAAGGAACAGGAGAAATGTCCACCAAACCAAACAAAAGAGGAAGAGATAGGGAATCTATCTGAGAAAGAATTCCGAATAATGATAGTGAAAATGATCCAAAATCTTGAAATCAAAATGGAATCACAGATAAATAGCCTGGAGACAAGGATTGAGAAGATGCAAGAAAGGTTTAACAAGGACCTAGAAGAAATAAAAAAGTCAATATATAATGAATAATGCAATAAATGAGATCAGAAACACTCTGGAGGCAACAAATAGTAGAATATCAGAGGCAGAAGATAGGATTAGTGAAACAGAAGATAGAATGGTAGAAATAAATGAATCAGAGAGGAAAAAAGAAAAACAAATTAAAAGAAATGAGGACAATCTCAGAGACCTCCAGGATAATATGAAATGCTCCAACATTCGAATTATAAGAGTGCCAGAAGAAGACAAAAAAGAAAGACCATGAGAAAATACTTGAGGAGATAATAGTTGAAAACTTCCCTAAAATGGGGAAGGAAATAATCACCCAAGTCCAAGAAACCCAGAGAGTTCCAAACAGGATAAACCCAAGGCAAAACACCCCCAAGACACATATTAATCAAATTAACAAAGATCAAACACAAAGAACAGATATTAAAAGCAGCAAGGGAAAAACAACAAATAACACACAAGGGGATTCCTATAAGGATAACTGCAGATCTTTCAATAGAAACGCTTCAGGCCAGGAGGGAATGGCAAGACATACTTAAAGTGATGAAAGAAGATAACCTACAGCCCAGATTACTGTACCCAGCAAAGATCTCATTCAAATATGAAGGAGAAATCAAAAGCTTTCCAGACAAGCAAAAGCTGAGAGAATTCAGCACCACCAAACTAGCTCTTCAACAAATGCTAAAGGATATTCTCTAGACAGGAAACACAAAAAGGGCATATAAACCCAAACTCCAAACAATAAAGTAAATGGCAATGGGATCACACTTATCAATAATTACCTTAAACGTAAATGGGTTGAATGCCCCAACCAAAAGACAAAGACTGGCTGAATGGATACAAAAACAAGATCCCTATATATGTTGTCTACAAGAGACCCACCTCAAAACAAGGGGCACATACAGACTGAAAGTGAAGGGCTGGAAAATGATATTCCACACAAATAGAGACCAAAAGAAAGCAGGAGTGGCAATACTCATATCCGATAAAATAGACTTTAAAACAAAGGCTGTGAAAAGAGACAAAGAAGGCCACTACATAATGATTAAAGGATCAATCCAAGAAAAATATATAACAATTATAAATATATATGCACCCAACATAGGAGCACCACAATATGTAAGACAAATGCTAACAAGTATGAAAGGGGAAATTAACAATAACACAATAATAGTGGGAGACTTTAATACCCAACTCACACCTATGGACAGATCAACTAAACAGAAAATTAACAAAGAAATGCAAACTTTAAATGATATAATAGACCAGTTAGACCTAATTGGTATCTGTAGGACATTTCACCCCAAAACAATGAATTTCACCTTTTTCTCAAGTGCTCATGGAACCTTCTCCAGGATAGATCACATCCTGGGCCATAAATCTAACCTTGGTAAATTCAAAAAAATCGAAATCATTCCAAGCATCTTTTCTGACCATAATGCATTAAGATTAGATCTCAATTACAGGAGAAAAACTATTAAAAATTCCAACATATGGAGGCTGAACAACACACTTCTGAATAACCAACAAATCACAGGAGAAATCAAAAAAGAAATCAAAATATGCATAGAAACAAATGAAAATGAAAACACAACAACCCCAAACCTGTGGGACACTATAAAAGCAGTGCTAAGAGGAAAGTTTATAGCAATACAGGAATACCTCAAGAAATAAGAAAAAAGTCAAATAAATAACCTAACTCTACACCTAAAGCAACTAGAAAAGGAAGAAATGGAGAACCCCAGAGTTAGTAGAAGGAAAGAAATCTTAAAAATTAGGGCAGAAATAAATGCAAAAGAAACAAAAGAGGCCATAGCAAAAATCAACAAAGCCAAAAGCTGGCTCTTTGAGAGGATAAATAAAATTGACAAACCATTAGCCAGACTCATCAAGAAACAAAGGGAGAAAAATCAAATCAATAAAATTAGAAATGAAAATGGAGAGATCACAACAGACAAAACAGAAATACAAAGGATCATAAGAGACTACTATCAGCAATTATATGCCAATAAAACAGACAACGTGGAAAAAAATGGACAAATTCTTAGAAAAGTACAACTTTCCAAAACTGAACCAGGAAGAAATAGAAAATCCTAACAGACTCATCACAAGCACGGAAATTGAAACTGTAGTCAGAAATCTTCCAGCAAACAAAAGCCCAGGTCCAGACGGCTTCACAGCTGAATTCTACCAAAAATTTAGAGAAGAGCTAACACCTATCCTACTCAAACTCTTCCAGAAAATTGCAGAGGAAGGGAAACTTCCAAACTCATTCTATGAGGCCACCATCACCCTAATACCAAAACCTGACAAAGATGCCACAAAAAAAGAAAACTACAGGTCAATATTACTGATGAACATAGATGCAAAAATCCTTAACAAAATTCTAGCAATCAGAATCCAGCAACACATTAAAAAGATCATACACCATGACCAAGTGGGCTTTATCCAGGGATGCAAGGATTCTTCAATATCCACAAATCAATCAATGTAATTCACATTAACAAGTTGAAAAATAAAAGCCATATGATTATCTCAATAGATGCAGAGAAGGCCTTTGACAAAATTCAACATCCTTTTATGATAAAAAAAAAAAAAAAAAAAAAAACTCTCCAGAAAGCAGGAATAGAAGGAACATACCTCAACATAATAAAAGCTATATATGACAAACCCACAGCAAACATTATCCTCAATGGTGAAAAATTGAAAGCATTTCCCCTAAAGTCAGGAACAAGACAAGGGTGCCCACTTTCACTGCTACTATTCAACATAGTTCTGGAAGTTTTGGCCACAGCAATCAGAGCAGAAAAAGAAATAAAAGGAATCCAAATTGGAAAAGAAGAAGTAAAACTCTCACTGTTTGCAGATGACATGACCCTCTACATAGAAAACCCTAAAGACTCCACCAGAAAATTACTAGAGCTAATCAATGAATACAGTAAAGTTGCAGGATATAAAATCAACACACAGAAATCCCTCACATTCCTATACACTAATAATGAGAAAGTAGAAAAAGAAATTAAGGAAACAATTCCATTCACCATTGCAATGAAAAGAATAAAATACTTAGGAATATATCTACCTAAAGAAACTAAAGACCTATATATAGAAAATTATAAAACACTGATGAAAGAAATCAAAGAGGACATTGATAGATGGAGAAATATACCATGTTCATGGATCAGAAGAATCAATATAGTGAAAATGAGTATACTACCCAAAGCAATCTACAGATTCAATGCAATCCCTATCAAGCTACCAGCGGTATTTTTCACAGAGCTAGAACAAATAATTTCACAATTTGTGTGGAAATACAAAAAACCTCGAATAACCAAAGCAATCTTGAGAAAGAAGAATGGAACTGGAGGAATCAACCTGCCTGACTTCAGGCTCTACTACAAAGCCACAGTCATCAAGACAGTATGGTACTGGCACAAAGACACAAATATAGATCAATGGAACAAAATAGAAAGCCCAGAAATAAATCCACACACCTATGGACACCTTATCTTCGACAAAGGAGGCAAGAATATACAATGGAGTAAAGACAATTTCTTTAACAAGTGGTGCTGGGAAAACTGGTCAACCACTTGTAAAAGAATGAAACTAGATCACTTTCTAACACCACACACAAAAATAAACTCAAAATGGATTAAAGATCTAAACATAAGATCAGAAACTATAAAACTCCTAGAGGAGAACATAGACAAAACACTCTCCGACATAAACCACAGCAGGATCCTCTATGATCCACCTCCCAGAATACTGGAAATAAAAGCAAAAATAAACAAATGGGATCTAAGTAAAATTAAAAGCTTCTGCACAACAAAGGAAACTATAAGCAAGGTGAAAAGACAGCCTTCTGAATGGGAGAAAATAATAGCAAATGAAGGAACTGACAAACAACTAATCTCAAAAATATACAAGCAACTTATGCAGCTCAATTCCAGAAAAATAAATGACCCAATCAAAAAATGGGCCAAAGAACTAAATAGACATTTCTCCAAAGAAAACATACAGATGGCTAACAAACACATGAAAAGATGCTCAACATCACTCATTATCAGAGAAATGCAAATCAAAACCACAATGAGGTATCATTTCACACCAGTCAGAATGGCTGCAGTCCAAAAGTCTACAAGCAATAAATGCTGGAGAGGGTGTGAAGAAAAGGGAACCCTCTTACACTGTTGGTGGGAATGC
Source organism: Oryx dammah (assembly GCF_014754425.2). NCBI lineage: Eukaryota > Metazoa > Chordata > Mammalia > Artiodactyla > Bovidae > Oryx > Oryx dammah. The sequence continues at coordinate 117,960,896 of NW_024070186.1, forward strand.
AAACTAGTATAGCCACTATGGAGAACAGTGTAGAGAGTCCTTAAAAAATTGCAAATAGAACTGCCTTATGACCCAGAAATCCCACTGCTGGGCACCAAGGAAACCAGAATTGAAAGAGACACATGTACCCCAATGTTCATCGCAGCACTGTTTATAATAGCCAGGACATGGAAACAACCTAGATGCCCATCAGCAGATGAATGGATAAGAAAGCTGTGGTACATATACACAGTGGAGTATTACTCAGCCATTAGAAAGAATACATTTGAATCAGTTCTAATGAGGTGGATGAAACTGCAGCCTATTATACAGAGTGAAGTAAGCCAGAAAGAAAAACACCAATACAGTATACTAACACATATATATATGGAATTTAGAAAGATGGTAATGATAACACTCTATGTGAGACAGCAAAAGAGACACAGATGTATAGAACAGACTTTTAGACTCTGTGGGAGAAGGAGAGGGTGGGATGATTTGGGAGAATGGCACTGAAACGTGGATACTATCAGGTAAGAAACGAATCACCAGTCTATGTTTGATACAGGATAGAGGATGCTTGGGGCTGGTGCACGGGGATGATCCAGAGAGATGGTATGGGGTGGAAGTGGGAGGGGGGTTCAGGATTGGGAACTCATGTACACCCGTGGCTGATTCATGTCAATGTATGGCAAAACCAATACAGTATTGTAAAGCAAAATAAAGTAAAAATAAAAATTAAAAAAAAGAAAAGCTATGTTACTCAACAACAAATTATAGAAAGATCATCCCATGGGAAGAGATGTCCACTTTACTATAAAAAATCTGCATTGTTATATTTAGTACATGGTATTATAATCTATTTATGAGTCTATCTTCCTTGGTCTATATGCCTGAAGTCATTCATCTTATGATTTCCCAGTGTCAAAGAAGTAGAAGTTGAACATATCCTTTTCATATAAAGTCAAATATATTAGGGTTGGAAATTTAGGGAAGTGATATCTAGAGGGAATATTATATGTATAGGAGATCTTGCTTTTAGGTACTGATAAAGAACTTGGTGACTAGAATTTCAGAATAAAAGAAAAACTGATGATAATGGTCTTTAAGAACATGTAATGATTCTAGACTTACATCTGAAACTTGGGGAAAAACGGGGATGCCTTTCTATTGAGAGAGGAGGGAAGAAGGTAAAGTCAGCGATGACGAAGCAAGATCAGGAGTCAGGAGATGACTTGAGAGAGCTTATACCTTCTGGTCTCTCTCTTCTCTCCAAAACAACATGCAGTGTGTTTAGTTCATCTGCTTAAGAAGAAGACTAAGGTATCTGGAATTGAGGTAGGAGAATTGAAGAAAGTGATAACTTCCTGAGAAAAATGGGAAAGTTTCTTTCAAGAGACAAGGAGAAGTGAACTGGAGGGATTATTTAACAACTATTTTCCCACAGGTGCCATACCCCATAACACAGCCAAAATAACATGGCCAGAAAATTCCATGAATATTGATGCATCATTTTACCCACTGAGTTGTCTATTCTTAGAAAGCAATTCCTTCTGTTTAACTCTATATTCATACCAATAATTTTACCTGTCTTTACCTCTTTTCCTTCTCCCATAAATATACTCAACTCTTACCCATTTTTAAAAAGAGATGATTTACTTACAGTCCATTTACTCCCTCATCCATTGCTCTCTGGCTTTGGCTCCACTGCTACTGAATAGTTTTTGCAAAGGTCATTATCACCTAGTTACAAAGAATTATAGCCTTTACCCTCTCAATCTGTCTTCTTTATGGTATTTCTTGAAGGTTTTGAGCCCATTGGCAAACTCCTGCTTTTGAGACATTCTCATCCTCTGACTTTGGACATAGCAATCAAAAAACATACTAAAAGAGGATGCTCTAGTGGACACTACACAAAGACTGTGGCCTGAACCCCGGCCATGCAATTTTCTGACTGAGTGATGTTAGACACATTATTAGCCTTTCCAACCTTAGTTCATGTAGTTGCAAACAGATATAATACCCACTTACTAGTACTGCCTTCATAACTCAAACCTTTAACCTTTAAGAAATACTGGGAATTCTCCTATGGTCCAGTGGTTAGGACTCTGTGCTTTCATTGCAGTGGGTAGGAGTTCTATCCCTGTCCTGGTTGGGGAAGTAAAATCTCACAAGCCTCAAGTCACACCCCCCAAAAATTTAAGAAATATTGAATACCTACTATATACCAGGTACTATTTTGAGAGCCTGGAATCCATTAGTGAGGGAGGAGAAATGAACAAAAATTCTAACCCTAATATATGACCACAAATCCAACTACTAGACATATACCTGAGAAAGCCATAATTCAAGAAGACACATATACCCTAAATGTTCATTGCAACTCTATTTACAATAGCCAGGACATGCAAGCAATCTAGATGTCCATCAACAGGTGGATAAAGAAGACGTGATACATATATACAATAGATTATTACTCAGCCATAAAAGGAACAAAATTGGGACATTTGTAGTGATGTCAATGAACCTAGAGTCTATCATACAGAGTAAAGTCAGAGAGAAAAAAAAAACAAATATCATATATTAATGTGTATATATGGGATCTTGAAAAATGGTGCTGATGAACCTATTTGTAGGGCAGGAATAGAGACACAGACATACAGAATGGACTTTGGACACAGAGGTGGGAAGGAGAGGGTGGACAAAATGAGAGAGTAGCATACACTCAGTTCAGTTCAGTTCAGTTCAGTTCAGTTCAGTCGCTCAGTCGTGTCCGACTTGCAACCCCAAGAATCGCAGCACGCCAGGCCTCCCTGTCCATCACCAACTCCCGGAGTTCACTCAGACTCACGTCCATCGAGTCAGTGATGCCATCCAGCCATCTCATCCTCTGTCGTCCCCTTCTCCTCCTGCCCCTAATCCCTCCTAGCATCAGAGTCTTTTCCAATGAGTCAACTCTTCGCATCAGGTGGCCAAAGTACTAGAGTTTCAGCTTCAGCATCATTCCCTCCAAAGAAATCCCAGGGCTGATCTCATTCAGAATGGACTGGCTGGATCTCCTTGCAGTCCAAGGGACTCTCAAGAGTCTTCTCCAACACCACAGTTCAAAAGCATCAATTCTTCGGCACTCAGCCTTCTTCACAGTCCAACTCTCACATCCATACATGTGTGCTATAGGCACTTCCCACTAGCTATCTATTTCACATATGGTAGTGTATGCTACATCCTTTTGTAGCTTTACCAGATGCTTTGTGATGACCTAGTTGGGGAGACGGAGGGCAGGAGGCTCAAGAAGGTGGGGGTATATATATATATACATATAGCTGATTCACTATAGCTGCAGAAACTAATGCAACAGTGTGAAGCAATTATACTCCAATTAAAAATAACTTAATATTTAAAAAGATAGAAATATTGAACACCTACTACATATTAATACCAGGCACTATTTTAGATGTTTTGAATCCAGTAGTCCATTGGTGAGGGAGGAAAATGATGACGGAGGAAAACAGGACAAAAATCCCTGTATCACTGAACTGGAAAAAGGATAGGGACAATAAACTATAAGCATAATAAACATGCACATGACATGGTGTGTCAGAGAATGACACGACACAGAAAATTATGAACCAGGGAGGAGGACTAGAAGAGTCACAGTAACAGAATGGGTTGCGATTTTAAATAGGGAGGGGAGGGTGGATCGTATTGAGAAAATGACATTTGAGGAAAAAAAGGGGAGCAGAGGAACTGATGGTGTAGTAAGTTGAGTAAAGGGTGTTTCCGGCAGAAGAAACAGACTGTGTAAAGGTTAGTGTGTCTAGAGTCTCATGAAGGAAGAGGCAGACAGTAGGAGATGAGTTCAAAGAGGTAAGAGAGTGATACGTGCCTTTGGAGGCCATTGTGAGGATTTCTATTTTTACTCTGAGTGAAACTGAAAGCCTGTGAGGAGTTTTGAGCAGAGAAGTAACATAATCTCCAAGGTGCTTTAACAGGATCACTCTGGCTGATGTGTAGAGCATATACCATATGGGGTAAAGACAAAAACCAGAGACCAGGAAGTTATTGCAACACTCCTGGTGAAACATGATTGTGGTATATTTCAGAAAGGTGGTAGCAAGTTGTGGTGAAAGTAACAAGAAGTAGCTGGACTGCAGACAGATTTTGAAAGAAGAAATAAAAGTATTTTCTGATTGAGTTGGTTGTAATAGGGATATAAAAGTATATATCATCCCAATGTTGGCTTGGCTGGAACAACTGAAAAGGTGAATTTGTCACTTTCTGTGATGTGAAAGACTGGTAGAGGGAACAAGCTTCACATCATAAAATTTGTATAGTGAAATGTCCACTGTGTTTTAAACTCACCTCTTTGATTCCAAGACTTGTAGTAACCACTCCCTTCCTGTCACATAGCATTGCAGCATTCTTGAAGTAAATTTATACATGGAATTTCATTTTTTTATATTTACAACCATTTTTTAGAAAGGCAGAAAACATATTATCATTTCCTATGGAACAGATGAGATGACCAGGGATCAGAAAAGCTATAAGATTAACTGAAGTCCCCAATGTGGTTAGAATAGAGTGTACACTACAACACTGGGTATTTTGTCTCTGTATCTATATATTAGACCCTATAATGCTTTCTAAGAATTAGAATAGTGCAAGATAACTTCAAGATTATGCAGTACAAAACCTTCTACATTTCACGTGAAGAAACTAACTCAGAGAGTCCAAGTAACCTGTTCTGTGTGACTCCATTTTGGGTTTTGAAATTTTTTGGAAATTCCCAAAAGATTTTAGATTGAAATTTCATTCTGGAATGTTGAGTGGATAATGGACTACATTTTTCAGTGAGAAAAATGCTCAGTGGGGTAGGAGAAGAGAGCAATGTACTGAAAGCCAAATGAAGAAGGGAGCAGAACTCCTGAGCCAAATGCTGCCATCTGTGTTACGAATGAGTCTTGAGACTTGAATCGATCATTAGATTTAGCAACATGACAATCATGGAGGACCTAGACAAAGGCAATTTCAGAGTAGCGGGGTTGGGGGCAGGTCTCGAGAGGTTAAACCTGAAGAGGAGAAAATTTGGAGAAAGCAAGAAGCTTATTACAAATTGCTTATTACAGAAAAATAAAGAATAATAGAGTAATATTTCCTTTTCTCTTTTTCTTTTTTTTTAAGATGGGGAAAGCAGGTTTGAATGTAAGAGAATTAGCACCATAGGAGATAACAGTAAAAATCACAAACATAACACCCTTGAGTGGGCAAGAGGGATGGAATTGAGTGCCCAAGGGGATGGACTCACAGTAGAATGAGATGTATGCAGTTCTTCTGTGTAACAGGTGAGAAAATAAAGCATGCAGACACAAAGGCTGCTTGGCAGGAAGATGAGAGGCAGTACGTGTAAGTTCTCGGACTACTTCTGAGGGTCAGGGAGGGAGGGAACAGTATCACTATCAGTGCAGAGAGGTAGGGAACAGGTCATAAGCAGAAAGAGAAGATGAGGAAGAGGAGTTGGAAGTTAGAAATGAGAGAGGGTGATGTTAAACAGTCATGTAAAATATGGAGAGTTTGAATGGACTAGACAAAAATAGCATGACTGTCAGGGTAAGTTTAAAGACATACTGGCTCTGCCTGGTCCTGGGCCATGGGAACATCCACAGTCCAGGGTTCACTGTAGCTATTACTATTGTGCTATTTGAAAGCACCCTCTCTCTTAATAGAGGTATTAGGGAACACCGGATTACCTACCCAAAAGTTGCTTGACATATTTTTAGGCAAAAATTTAAGAATTTCCTCTTTAACATACAATTACTTGGTATTTCCATAATCCTTTATATTTGCAAATTACTCTATAGTCATGCTCATTATGTATGCTGCACCACTCCTGACTTACACATAGAATAAAATTAAGTAACTCAGAGAAGGCGCAATATTTTGTTCAGCTGGTATTGGACTGAGTTGGCCAAAAAGTTTGTTTGGCTTTTTCCATACCATCTTTTAAATTTTTTATTTATTTTTCATTGAAGGATAATTGCTCTACAATATTGTGTTGGATTCTGCCAAATATCAAGATGAATCAGCCAAAGGTATATTTATGTCCCCTCCCTCCTGAGCCTCCCTCCTACCCCATCCTATCCCTCTAGGTTATCACAGAGCACCAGTTTGAGCTCCCTGAGTTATACAGCAAATTCCCACTGGCTAACTATTTTACATATGGTAGTGTATTTGTTTCCATGCAACTCTTTCCATTCGTCCCACCCTTTCCTTCCCCCTCAACCCATGTCCACAAATCTTTTCTTTATATATGTTCCTGGCTTGGAAAAATCAATATTACAAAAATGAATATACTAGCAAAAGCAATCTACAGATTCAGTGTAATCCCTATCAAACTATCAGTAGCATTTTTCACAGAACTAGAACGAAAAATTTCCATACCATCTTACAGAAAAAAACCTGAACAAAGTTTTTGGCCAACCCCATAGTTGGCAGCAGGGAACAGATAAGAATTACCTATCCTGGATTCTATAGTTTACAGCAACATTTCCTTGAAGTATATTTGGGGAATATATATTTGTGGACCATTCATCCCAACGGGTGCTCCATGAGTCAAGAGTTCTAAAATCAAAAAAGAGTGGGAACCGTACATGGTATATTCTACTCTAAAACTGCCACACTATGCATTAGCATCTTTGAGAAGCCTGGTGTGTTAAAGGCATCTGTTTAAGTTATTCAACCTAGTATTTCTGAAGCGTATTTGACCACAAAATTCTCTTTAAAAAAAAAACAGAACCTATTTTATGGGTGTATGTAGGTCATTGAGGGGCTTCCCAAATGGCACCAGTGGTAAAGAACCTACCTATCAATGCAGAGACATGGGTTCGACCTTTGGGTCCCCTGGAGGAGGGCATGGCAACCCACTCCAGTATTCCTGCTTGGAGAATCCCATGGACAAAGGAGCCTGGAGGGCTATGGTTCATAGGGTTATGAAGAGTCAGATAGGACTGAAGCAACTTAGCACGCACACATGCACAGCAGTCATTGATAGGATCGATTCCAGTATCCATTCATCCCTTCTTCCTTGGTAGGAATTCCAGATTTGCATGGGCACACCGCTGCTTAGCCAATAGGCTTTATTTCCTAGTGCCCCTTGCTGTGAGTCCTGGCCTTGTAACAAGGTTCTGATCAATGAGATGTATGTGGAAATGTTATGTGTGATGACCTAGAAATAGTCTCAAAGGTAAGGAGCACTCCTTTCTCTATACCATCTCTTCTCCCTTCAACAACACAGACTGATGGCTACAGCCTGAGCAGTCAAAGCAGCTTGAGACTCAGTAAAAACAAGATACCTGCAAGACAGCAGGAGCCTGGCTTCTGCATCATTGTGGAACCACCACACTGCCCACACAGTGCCTGCCTCCAGACTCCAGAGTGAGAAGAATAATCTTCAATTTCATATATAGCACTGGTACTTTAGGGTGTTTGTTTGTTTTTCTATTTCTCAAGGCTAAAGCAAACTCTAACTAATACAGTGTAAATATCTATCATCATCTCATAGAACAGTGTTCAGAAGAAACTCTGAGATGTGCTGGTCTAAATTCAGCCACTAGAAAGTCATGCCTCTCCCACACTCCCAAGTGCATCTTTGAGTCCAAACATGTGAAATCTTGAGCAAGTTCCAGGAGATGGCAAAGGACAGGGAAGCCTGGTGTGCCTCAGTCCATGGGGTTGCAAAGAGTCGGACAAGACTGAGCGACGGAACAAACAACAATGTGAAATTTTAATTCATGTCTGGTATTTACATTTCATTCCAAACACTATCAAACAAAAGGCATCAGGAAACCAGAAAGAGCAATGCCTCTTACCAAAAATAAACATTAGAATCCCAACTCTGCTTCTTGATCTCAGACGAGAATTCTAAAATCTCTGCTCCTATTTCCCTGAAGGCATAGTAAAGACCTATTTTGTGCCTCACACAGTTGTTATAATGGTTAATGAGGTAGTGTTAGTCACTCAGTCATGTTCAACTCTTTGCAACCCCACAGACTGTAGCCCACCAGGGTCCTCTGTCCACGGGATTCTCCAGGCAAGGATACTGGAGTGGATTGACATTTTCTTCTCCAGGGGATCTTCCCAACCCAGGGATTGAATCCAAGTCTCCTGCATTGCAGGCAGATTCTTTACCATCTGAGCTACAGGAAAGTCCTAATGAAATATACACCCCTCAAAAACTAATCCTAAGAATTATGTAGCATACTTCACAAAAGATCTTATTGTTACTGTTATTCAGTCATACCAGAGGGGACTCTAGTCCCAAATTTACTGATATGTGGGTGTGTACATGGAAGTTCTCTCACATCATTTATGTAGGCGTCACTTCTCCATAGACAGGTAGAATCAGACAGGCCCCTTGGTCCCAACCTAATGTAAATTCTAAATGCAGATGGTAGTCTCAGAATCTTAAGGCTTGGATGGGGCCTTTGGGGGACTTGTTAAGTCTATGTCTCTATATTAAGGTGAGATCACACCTAACTATCCTGGAATTACAAATTTATTAGTTTATAAAGACCTTTGGAGAATAAGTTCTAAATCCTCAACTTCAAGAGCAGATCTGAGGTTTAACAGTTCTCACTATAAGAAAATTGCTCCTCAGAATGGAATTTAAATTCCTTACCCTAATTTAAGTCTCTGGCTCTCTTGTGCATACTTTACCAGTCTGTAAAAAGCTGGTATGACTTGTCCAACATTCACCCTTTATATATTTGAAGACAGTTCCTAAGATGATCTTCATAGGAATATTGAGCCTAAAACCCACACATGCCAAGACAACTATTTTTTTATATTTAATAAATATCATTCAAGATATCTAACTCAATAATGAGGACTTTCATGAACATAGTAGAATTACTTTACTTCTAAAGTTATGGATAGTTAGATATCTATTTATAAAGAAAAGAGATTGGGCAACAAATTTGCAAATCAAAACATGCTCTAAAGTTAAAATTATCATTTCTAAACTAAGTAGCAGAAAAAAAATAAGACTATTAGTTAAAATAGGCACATACATTATTCAAATTTTATGGCTAACTTTTTAAGCTTAAAATAAAAGAAAAACAAGTGTCTAATTGATATTCATTTATTCATGTCACTATACAACCAGAACAGTACAAACTAGTTTTGTATGGCATTATTCACAGAAAGAATGTTCCAACATCCCTTACAGAATTAAAATAATGCATAATATTAATTTTGTTTGTTTTCAGTTTCTGGGACATGTCTGACATGTATTACTGAATATATTCAGTCTCAATTTGCTATTTTTACTGTAAATCCTGATGAAGGATGTTAGCATTACACTCAACAAAATCCATCAAATGATTGATTTTCTTAAACTAATATGAAATTAGCCTGGTAAAATAGCGCTATTTAAAAACATTAATTAAATAGCTGTGCTTGCTTGTCAACGTGATCCCCTGTGCACTGTTTAACTGCATGACTTTACAGAACTGATACTCTCCATTTGTCTCTATTGCCAAAATTACCTTTGTGAGATCAGAAATGCATGGAAAGTAGTCTAGTTAGAAGTAGGGAAAAGGGAGCCAAAAGAGGACCATGCCAACAAAAATCAATTTTCATATGTAAGGATACTCTGGAAATGAGAGTGAATTTTTTCATCGTTAGAAAAGTGAGCTTACACAGAAAGAAAGCTAGAATGAAATTTGTGGTGGTAGTGAATTGGAATCAGACATGTCTGTAACATAAATATGAATAGGTAGACATGGAAATGAATACAGATATGTTTATATGAAACATCTTAAACATGTATATTTTGCAGCTCTTGTCACTGAGAGACCCTAGTAGCAATACTGTTTTACTAGTAATGAGGACACCTAACTCCCAGACCTTAGCTTATACTGTCCTCCATCAAAAGAAATCAGGGTTCTTGGAGGAACGATGGACTCCAGGGCTGAGGCAGAGAAACTACTAGATAATCGTGGATAACATTGTAGTGGCAGAAAGAAAGAAATGCTGGAAGATAAGGGGAGCAAATTGAAAAACAACTTGGAGAATTTCAATGGCCAAATCTCAGTCAACTTGAACAATAAAATAAGTGATATATTGGATTATAATTCATAGTGATATAAATAAATAAGTGAATAAATGAGTGAGAAGGAACAGCTTTTGTTACAGTAAAATTCTAATTAATAAATGTGGAAGGAATTATGAAAATAGAAAAATCACCATTTGGCAAACACCACAGTAATAATTAAATCAGGCAAGAGTCACAGATTGATGCTAAAACTAGTAGACAAAAATATGATAAGAAACAGGATATTTCCATAGTTACAAAATGTCTCCTCACAAGATACATATTAATTACACATGAAAATATAACCTTATAATGGAGAAACCTGGCAGACACCACCTTAGACTAATAAAAATTAAACCAAGTGATAAAAATAAAAACTGCATAATAAGACATCATGACTTAAGACTTGTCCTTGTGCTGTATCTACTGATATGATACACTGAGAAGGCTATAACATTATTTCAGTGATATTCTTGCTAAAAAATGCATAAATTGAATTTAATCATGAGGAAATATCAGCTAAATCCAAATTGAGTGACATTCTACAAAATAGCTGGTCCATGCTCTCCAAAATGTCAAGGTCATAAAAGACAAACAAAGAAGCATTATAATAGAACTATGAAGGCTAGCAAAATATACAACAAAAGTAAAGACGGATTCTGCATTGAATCTTGGACTAGAAAATCAGCATGAATGATACAATTGGCAAAATTTCAAGTTTCTAGATTAATACTATTACCTATATAAATGTTCATATCTTGATGTCATTATTTTTACTGTGATTATACAAGGTGCTAACATTAGGGAAAGTTGGATAAATGGTGTGTAAGAGTTCTCTGCTCTATTTTGGCAACTTTCAATAATGTAAGATGATATCACTGCTGACAGCGACTGCAGCCATTAACTTAAAGATGTCTGTTCCTTGGAAGGATAGCTATGACAAACTTATACAGCATATTAAAAAACAGAGACATCACTTTTCTTACAAAGGTCCGTATAGCCAAAGCTATGGTTTTTCCAATAGTCATGTACAGATGTGGAGTGTTGGACCATAAAGAAGGCTGAGTACTGAAGAACTGATGCTTTTGAAATGTGGTGCTGGGGAAGACTCTTGAGAGTCCCCTGGATTGCAAGGAGATTAAACCAGTCAATCCTAAAGGACATCAACCCTGACTATTCATCTGAAGGACTGATGCTGAAGCTAAAACTCCAATACTTTGGCCACCTGATACGAAGAGTTGATTCATTGGAAAAGACTCTGCTGCTAGGAAAGGTTGAAGGCAAAAGGAGCAGGGAGCTGCAGAGGGTGAGATGGTTATATAGCATCACCAACTCAATGGACATGAATTTGAGACAACTCTGGAAGGTAATGAAGGATAGGGGAGCCTGGTGTGCAGCAATCCATGGGGTCTCAAAGAGTCAGACATGACTTAGCGACTGAATAGCAACAAGATATATCTGAAATTAAAACTTAAATTATAATAAATCCACCTTCATCCCTATCTCCATGAGCTTCAGTTGACAATAGTTTAGTGTTATGTATTTTAATGTAAAATGAACTGTTCCAGTCTTAGTGGCATAAAACAACAACATTTTTTATTATGTCTCAAGGTTCTGGAGATTTAATTTAGAACTAACTTTTACTTATAAAACGTTGCAAAAATAGCTAAAAAGAGCTTTTATATACCATTCACTGAACATCTAATGTTAATCTCATGTAACCATAATACAATTAATGACCTCAAAAAATACGCATGGATACGATAATACTATTATTATTATGTTTCATGTTTCTGGAGGTGATTGACTAGACTAGATAGTTCTCACACTCAGTCTTTCATGTGGCTAAGATCAGTTACAGGAGCTGGAATCACCTGAAGGCTTCAGTTACCCTCCTTCTACATTTTAGAAAACACCAATCTACCTGAACTTTCTTCAACATGTGGGTTCTTCATTACATCTATTCTCTGCTATAATCATTGTTCTCTCTAACAGTTATACTCTTTTTATGGGTTTTTAAAACATTCATCAGATGGAATATTTGTTTTCTCCTTATTACAAATAATTAAATCAGAAAACTACACCAAAACATTAAATAAATTGAATTAATATTTTTAAAAAGTTATTCATGATTTTTAAAAAATTCTTAGATATTAAAAAAGGCAGACATTCATCTAACAACAACAACAAAACCCTTTAACAAACATATAAATTATGAAACTTTAAACATGTTAAAGCCAGGTACAGTGCAACTTGTTCATTGCCTAAAAATCTTAATGTATGTAACAAAGTAAGAAAAATAAATAAATAAAACAATAGTTAAAGGGGAGAGACCCTTCTCCTTGGACACCACAGTCAACATACATGAAAAAACAGCATAAACAGGTAAACTCTTAGAAATACTAAGAAAGCTCAATCAGTTTTCTGGATATCAACATAATATATAGAATTAGCAGCATTTCATAATTCAATAATAACAAAATACATTTTTTTAAATGTTAAAAAATCTCATGAAGATCTTAAGTCTATAGGACTGAAGGTAACAAAATAGAAAAGGCCACATAAAAATAATACAATCTATGACTACAGGCTTTTTACATGACCTAAATAAATGGAAAAATACATCATATTGATGGATATAAACACTCATAATTACCTTAATTATTCTCTAATTTATATTTAAACTAAATGCATCATTAAAAATCAACCAATACGTCGAGAGATACAATCTGCTAAACTCAGAAGTAGAAGAAGTAGACAATCAGAACAGACCTATATCAATTAAAGAAATTGAGTCCATACATAATAACCCTTAAATGAGAACACATCTAGACTAGACAGATTCACTGGTGAATTCTATAAAATACTTAAGGAAGGAATTGGTATAATTTATCTACAATATCTTTCAGAAGATAAAAGCAGAAGGAATATTCTCAACACAGTCTATGAGGTCAGCATTATCCTAATACTAAAACTAGACAAAGATTTTACAGGAAAAAAATTATAGACCAATATCTCTCATGAACTTAGGTATAAAACTCCTCAATAACATATTAACAAATCAAATGCAACAATGTATAAAAAGAATTATGCATTATAACCAAGCAGGATTTAGCTGAGGTATGCAAGACTGATTCAACATTTGAAAGTCTAATGTATATCACATCATCAGACTAAAGAAGAAAAAAGTCACACAATTATGTCAATAGATGCAAGAAAAAAGCATTTAACAAAACTAAACACCCATTCATGAAAGCGAGCGGAACTTTCTTGACAAAAACATCTACTCAAAAACCTACAACTAACAATCAAACTTAACACTGAGAAACTGTTTTTCAGATAAGATCAGAAACAAGGTGAGGATGTCCTTTCTCAACACTGCTTTTACCCTCATTCTGAAAACCCTAGCTAACGTGATCATAATAAAAGGAAGTAAAAGATACACATATTGAGAATGAAGAAATAAACTGGCCTTATTCACAGATGACATGATGGTCTATGTAGAAAATCTAAGAGAAATGAACAAAAATCTTCTGGAACTAACAAGCTATTATAGCAAGGTTTCAGGATACAAGGTTAATGTACAAAAGTCAATCACTTTCCTATATAGCAGCAATGAACAAGTAGAATCTGCAATTAAAAACACATTACCATTTATTAGCACTCTTCCCAAAAAAATAGAAATATTTACACATGAATCTTTAAAAAATGTGTACAAAATATTTATAAGGAAAACTACAAAATGAAAGCTATCAGTGAAGAATTATATAGAGAGATGTGTGCATGTGTGCTAAGGTCGCTTGAGTCCTGTCTGACTTTTGCAAACCTATGAACCATAGTCCAGCAGGCTCCTCTGTCCATGGGATTCTCCAGGCAAGAATACGGGAGTGGGTTGCCATACCCTCCTCCAGGGGATCTTCCCGACCCAGGGATCGAACCCGTTGTCTCTTCTGTCTCCCGCATTGGCAGGCAGATTCTTTACCACTAGAGTCACCTGAGAAGCCCCCAAATGGAGATAGAATCCATGTTTATTGACAGGAAGACTCAATATTATCAAGAAGTTATTTTTCCAGCTTGATCTATAGATTTAACAGAATCAAAATGCAGGTAAGTTATTTAACACATGTCAACAAAACACCAATAAAGTTTATATGGAGTGGCAAAAGACTCAGAATAGCCAACTCATTATTGAAAAAGAGAAACAAGGTTGGAGGATTTTTACTACTGGCCATCAAGACTTACTAAAAAGCTACAATAATGAACACCATGCAGTATACTTTAAAGCATAAATAAACAGATCAGCAGAAGAGAATAGAGAACCCAGAAATAAATCAAAATAAATATCATGAACTGAACTTTGTAATGGAGCAGAGGAAATACAATAGAACAAGCACAGTCTTTTCAACATATAGTGCTGCAGCAATTGGAAGTTTATATGCCAAGGAAAATGAATCTAGGAACAGACCTTACACCCTTCCAGACATTAGCTCAACCAGAGATTATACACTTTAATCATGAAAAGCGTTATATATTAGGGAGGTCTTCTACATAAGTTAATTTATTTTTAAGTCCTATGTTTGACGTTCTTTCACATTAACCCATATAACAGATAAACTTTTGCAATAACAAAATGGATAATATGGCAGAGATCAACTTATTAACTACTTATGAGATTCAGTTCAGTCGCTCAGTCCTGTACGACTCTCCGTCTCGATGAATCGCAGCATGCCAGGCCTCCCTGTCCATCATCAACTCCCTGAGTTCACTCAGACTCACGTCCATCGAGTCAGTGATGCCAACCAGCCATCTCATCCTCTGTCGTCCCCTTCTCCTCCCGCCCCCAATCCCTCCCAGCATCAGAGTCTTTTCCAATGAGTCAACTCTTTGCATGAAGTGGCCAAAGTACTGGAGTTTCAACTTTAGCATCATTCCTTCCAAAGAAATCCCAGGGCTGATCTCCTTCAGAATGGACTGGTTGGATCTCCTTGCAGTCCAAGGGACTCTCAAGAGTCTTCTCCAGCACCACAGTTCAAAAGCATCAATTCTTCAGTGCTCAGCCTTCTTCACAGTCCAACTCTCACATTCATACATGACTTCTGGAAAAACCGTAGCCTTGACTAGACGGACCTTAGTCGGCAATGTCTCTGCTTTTGAATAAGCTATCTAGGTTGGTCATAACTTTTCTTCCAAGGAGTAAGCGTCTTTTAATTTCATGGCTGCAGTCACCATCTGCAGTGATTTTGGAGCCCCCAAAAATAAAAAGTCTGACACTGTTTCCACTGTTTCCGCATCTATTTCCCATGAAGTGGTGGGACCAGATGCCATGATCTTAGTTTTCTGAATGTTGAGCTTTAAGCCAACTTTTCACTCTCCTCTTTCAGTTTCATCAAGACGCTTTTTAGTTCCTCTTCACTTTCTGCCATAAGGGTGGTGTCATCTGCATATCTGAGGCTATTGATATTTCTCCTGGCAATCTTGATTCCAGCTTAGGCTTCTTCCAGCCCAGCATTTCTCATGATGTACTCTGCATAGAAGTTAAATAAGCAGGGTGACAATATACAGCCTTGACACACTCCTTTTCTTATTTGGAACCAGTCTGTTGTTCCATGTCCAGTACGAACTGTTGCTTCCTGACTTGCATACAGATTTCTCAAGAGGCAGGTCAGGTGGTCTGGTATGCCCATCTCTTTCAGAATTTTCCACAGTTTATTGTGATCCACACAGTCAAAGGCTTTGGCATAGTCAATAAAGCAGAAATAGATGTTTTTCTGGAACTCTCGCTTTTTGCATGATCCAGCGGATGTTGGCAATTTGATCTCTGGTTCCTCTGCCTTTTCTAAAACGAGCTTGAACATCAGGAAGTTCACGGTTCACATATTGCTGAAGCCTGGCGGGAAGAATTTTGAGCATTTATTTACTAGCATGTGAGATGAGTGCAATTGTGCAGTAGTTTGAGCATTCTTTGGCATTGCCTTTCTTTGGGACTGAAAAAAAACTGACCTTTTCCAGTCCTGTGGCCACTGTTGAGTTTTCCAAATTTGCTGGCATATTGAGTGCAGCACTTTCACAGCATCATCTTTCACGATTTGAAATAGCTCAACTGGAATTCCATCACCTCCACTAGCTTTGTTCGTAGTGATGCTTTCTAAGGCCCACTTGACTTGACATTCCAGGATGTCTGGCTATAGATGGGTGATCATACCATCATGATTATTTGGGTTGTGAAGATCTTTTTTGTACAGTTCTTCTGTGTATTCTTGCCACCTCTTCTTAATATCTTCTGTTTCTGTTAGGTCCACACTATTTCTGTCCTTTATTGAGCCCATCTTTGCATGAAATGTTCCCTTGATATCTCTAATTTTCTTGAAGAGATCTCTAGTCTTTTCCATTCTTTTCTTTTCCTCTATTTCTTTGCACTGATCACTGAAGAAGGCTTTCTTATCTCCTCTTGCTATTCTTTGGAACTGTGCATTCAGATGCTTATATCTTTCCTTTTCTCCTTTGCTTTTCACCTCTCATCTTTTCACAGCTATTTGTAAGGCCTCCCCAGACAGCCATTTTGCTTTTTTTGCATTTCTTTTCCATGGGAATGGTCTTGATCCTGTCTCCTGTACAGTGTCACAAACCTCATTCCATGGTTCATCAGGCACTCAATCTATCAGATCTAGGCCCTTAAATCTATTTCTCACTTCCACTGTATAATCATAAGGGATTTGATTTAGGTCATACCTGAATGGTCTAGCAGTTTTCCCTACTTTCTTCAATTTAAGTCTGAATTTGGTAATAAAGAGTTCATGATCTGAGCCACAGTCACCTCCTGGTCTTGTTTTTGTTGATTGTATAGAGCTTCTCTATCTTTGGCTGCAAAAATATAATCAATCTAATTTCAGTGTTGACCATCTGGTGATGTCCATGTGTAGAGTCTTCTCTTGTGTTGTTGGAAGAGTGTGTTTGCTACGACCAGTGCATTTTCTTGGCAAAACTCTACTAGTCTTTGCCCTGCTTCATTCTGCATTCCAAGGCCAAATTTTCATGTTACTCCAGGTGTTTCTTGACTTCCTACTTTTGCATTCCAGTCCCCTATAAAGAAAAGGACATCTTTTGGGGGTGTTAGTTCTAAAAGGTCTTGTAGGTCTTCATAGAACTGTTCAACTGCAGCTTCTTCAGCGTTACTGGTTGGGGCATAGACTTGGATTACTGTGATATTGAATGGTTTTCCTTGGAAATGAACAGAGATCATTCTATTGTTTTTGAGATTCCATCCAAGTACTGTATTTCAGACTCTTTTGTTGACCATGATGGCTACTCCATTTCTTCTGAGGGATTCCTGCCCACAGTGGTAGATATAATGGTCAGCTGAGTTAAATTCACCCATTCCAGTCCATTTTAGTTCGCTGATTCCTAGAATGTTGACGTTCAGTCTTGCCATCTCTTGTTTGACCACTTCCGGTTGCCTTGATTCATGGACCTGACATTCCAGGTTCCTATGCAATATTGCTCTTTATAGCATCGGAACTTTCTTCTATCACCAGTCACATCCACAGCTGGGTATTGTTTTTGCTTTGGCTCCATCCTTTCATTCTTTCTGGAGTTATTTCTTTGAGATTATGGGCAGATAATTTTCCCAACAATATATTTTTTTTAGATTTCAGTTACAACCTCAAAACAGAGTATATCACAAAATTTATGAGAAGTTCTTAAGTTCTAAGCAATGAAGCACCAATAGCGTGCTGTCTTATGTTGTCAGTTATTTAACAGCTTCTATCGAAAGAGGATAAAAAAGCCCTGATGCTTTAAGCACTTGTGTTCTTCCCATTCCCATCTTGAGTGATAGACTAAGGAGTTATGTTTACTGTGCCCATGCATTCTGCAAGACTATGGTTGTTGGATTTGATTTCTTTTCTTATGCTTAGTGTAGTGCCTGGTATACACTAGGAGCTTCATAAATATTGTAATAACAGTCTCCATATTTCACAAATGTGAAAGCTGAGGTTCAGAGAGGTGGAGGAGCAGTGGGTACCAGAATGGCTGAGTGGTTAAGGTGTTGGACTTAAGATCCCATGGATTTATATTCTTATGGGTTTGAATACTATTTCTAGTACAAGTTAGCCTGTTTGTTTGTTTTTTTTTTTTTTTTTTAACAAAGTGCTGTGGAGGAGTGTGTGCAAGGTGTAAAAGCAAATCCTATCCCTGGTGACTTCAGCAGTCTCCTTGCCATCTCCCATGTTAAGACATGGAGGGGTCCTGAGATCACATTCTCCTGTTAGGCAGCTTTCTATGAAGACTACAGATTTCTCATGTTCCTCAAATGAAAGTGGCTCAAAGAGAGTGACACATAACTAATGGGATGATGTGGTAAAATACCATTTACTGGCAGTGATAGCATCCTGATCAAAGAAACTAGTGATGAAATTTCTGTTGTCTTACTTCTCAAAACTGCTAAAAAAAAAAAAAAAACATAATTTTCTATTCCTGTGTGATTAAAATCACTTGAGACCCATTTACACTTAATGTAATCTAATAGCAAAAATAAACATTGCTCCCTACTTGTGTGCTTTGAAGAATTTGCTCTTCAGGAGGATTATAAAACAGATATCTTTCAGATGGTTCTGGGTCAATTAACAGAAAGCAACCTTAACTGTGGTTATGGATGTTGAAACCAGGTGTGATTTCCTGGCTGCTTCAGCCAAATCTGCAGGAGACCCTTTCTATATAGCACTATTCAGTTCAGTCTGGTCTAGGTAGACTGGCATACATCGCAGCTTACTGTGGCACAGTGAGATTCCAATAGAATCTTGTCAGTGCAGTTTCACGCAGTGGGTGGGCATGTGTGTTCTGCATATTAGGAAAGGCTCTTCTTTTCCAATGCAATAGGTTTTTTTATTCTGAATTCATTTAAAGCCTCAAATGAGGCTACAACAGTAAATATCACGGAGGAAAAAGTTAACAATGACAGTCCCAGTTCTCAGAATATCTTGGCTTTATCCACCAAATCATTTAGGGAGGTAACTTGCTATTCTGTGCTCTGTTTCTGCTGCTTGCTCTCATGACAGAAATTTAGACTAGTAAGGCCCTGGTTATTTTTATTAATGGGAAATTTTTAGTGTTTTGGTACTGTTTCTGAATTAAATACAGTAGGAGAAGTGGGTTAATTCTCATTTCTTACATTATGTATTTTATGGGTTGAATTTTCAAATAGCATGTGCTACCTTAGTAATTTTATATATTTATGAAATATTTTTAAATGATGAATATTATTTCAAATAAGTAAACAAAAGCTATATCTGCTTACTGTTTTTTAAAAATTCAGACAATACCAAAAAACACAAAATAAAAATTTTATCATCTACAGATTGTAATTAAGAATATTAGTATGTACATATTTATTAAACTAAATTGTAAAAATATTTTTAACTTAGCTAATATAGTTTTGTTGTATATTTCTTTCCCTTAATAATACATAATGATCACCTTTCCATATAAATTTATGAATGTCTGCAACATTTTTAGTGACCAGAAAAATATTTCATTATGGAGATCCATTAAATATTTTTCACTAATTTCTTAATAATACATAGTTTGCCTCCAATTTCTCAACATTATAAGCAATGCTACTTAATTATTTATATGAATCTCTGATTAATTCCTTAGGATAAGGAGGTTGAAAAAGATGTAGATTTTAATTCTCTTACTACGTATTGCCAGAGTTTCATTTCAAAGTTTGAATCAGTATGTATTCCTATTCACAATATACTCAAGTTACCAGTCATTTATATGGTTCTCCAGTTTTCCCATTAAAACAAAAGAAAAAAATTTTAATTAATAATAATAGAAGCTAGAAAAAGCAAGAGTTAGGGTTACTAACATCATAAGCCACCTTGCTCAAATTCTTTCCTTTGAGAGGAAAGAAGGGATTACTATTTGCTGAATACCTAAAACAGATCAGTCACTATTTAAAGTGCTTGACAGAAGGCATTCCATTCAGTCTGCAATAAAAATCTTAGGAAATAGGCAAATATTATCATCTTCAAGTCACAGAAAAAGCCGAATTTCATAAAAGTTGAGTATCTTGACCAAGGTTACCTAGATAATGAATTTTGACCCTGAAAAGTACAGACAGCTTTCTTTGGCACCAGGTCTCTTTTATCACACCGGTTTGAGGTTCCCCACCAGATTTCTACATGTAAGTGACGCATAACCTTGCTAGGGTCCTTATCAAGCAAGGTACTATGGAAGAAACACCTGGCTCAAAACTTACTTCTTTTACAGGGAAACACATGAAGCAATTAGGAAGGAAATGAGGACATTGTTTTGTGACATTTTCACATAATTTTCAGCTCAGAGGCCATTCATACTCTGTAAATCTTCTCAAAGTTTCAGACATAAACTTTCAAATAGGTTTAAGGAAAAGATATTTTCAGCTACACATTTTGCCTTAAAATTTTAAAAGAAGAAACACAACTTTAACTTACTAACGAGTATGTACCTAGAGAAATAAACAGTAGAGAAAAATAAAAGGCAAAATAAGAGCTTAAAAAGCAATGCAGTACATTCGGGAATATGCACTTAACAAAAGTAAGTTTCTAATGCGTAACTTGCACCCTACATGCCCATATGAAAGACAAAATCTCAAGCAATACACTTAGCTGTCAATTATAATATCTGTTCTCATACTTAGTGTTAATGAAATGAGCAGCAGGAGCAGAATGAACATATTTTTTGTTAGAAATAAATGGATAGCTTCATTTGTTCCAACTTTTTAGATTCCTTTTGTTGATTACACTTACAAAATTTTTCATGTTGGAACTTATTCATAAAGTCATCATTTTTAAAAAAGAATTATCCCCTCATAACACTCAATGCAGTATCATGCTGAAGTGTACAGATTTAGTTAAGTTTCCTACAAAAATGGTTACTCTCTAACCTGACATTTGAATGAAACAGGCAGAGCAACATAAAAATTTTGCAAGTTTTTTCCAGCTTTTTCCCCCTACAGTAAAGCAGCATTGACAAATTCCAAATCTTAAGTCAACTGATTATGAATCCCCATCTTTCTTTATTTTAACAATATATTTCCTATTTTTCCTCCAACATAACAATGTGCTCTTCAAATATATGCAGTACCCTAACTCTTAAAGGAAATTCTGGAAACTCATAGAATGCTAATCAAGTTTTATATTTCACAACTTCAATTTACAAAATGGCACAATTAAAGTCAGAAAAGAAAGAAACTAGAAAAATCCTAGCTGATTTACACATGGGAGACAGAACTTTTTTTTTCTTTTTCTGTTTGCACATATAAGACTAAAGAGAAAAATTTAGGAGGAGAAGTGATGCTGACATTCTCATCTCATCTGATAGATATTTGAAAAGCAAATCATCGTTCTTATTTATCCATGCTGTGGGAAATCGGTTTTAACCAGGCTCTGACAAAAGACACCCTCCAGAATCCTGACACTGATGATGGTTATCTTCTGAGACCAAGTTTAAAGTGTTCTCCTCCCTGTTCCTTCCCACCACACACAGAGGGCCCCTCTGCACCATTTTTACAGAAAAGCTCTAGAATACTCCATGGCATTCATCCTGTGTTTTCACAGCACTCATCTCAATTGAAGCACTTCCTGTATAAAATCAATGATTTCAACTCTCTTGAAAGAAATCTCCCCAAGCAAACACACACTTGGGGACTTCCTTTGTGGTCCAGTAGGTAAGACTCCATACTTCCAATGCACGGGGCCTAGGCTCAATCCCTGGTCAGGGAACTAGATCCCACATGCCGTAACTAACACCCAGAGCAACCAAATAAATAAATAAAATAAATATTTGAAAAAGATATCTGAATAAAATAATACTATTTTTACTGAAGAGCAGGAGTTTTAGATTTAGCAATCTGCAGTATGCTGGTTAAAATGAATGACTTCCCTACAGTTACAAAACATTGTCATTCTTTGTGCATTATTAAAAGAAAAAAAAAGTATGATCATACTTTTCTGATGAATCCCAATTTTAAAAACCACAGATAAGCTTTTTAATGTAATTTGTATTGGTCAAACAGCTCCCTTCAATTCTCTTCAGCACATTGGGAACATAGTCTTAACCAGCTTGCCTATCTGCAGAAGCAGTGTTTCAAAAAGTGAGAATTCTGTAATTCGAAGTACATGTAAGAAGAAGGACACCTGCTCTCACTGGCAGACAGGGTTCATTAGAACTCTGAGAACCGGGGTTTCTCACTGACTTAATTCAAGCAACTTTTATTTGCAAAGCACTTAGAAAGCCCATAAAGAAAGAATAGGTGGGCTTCAAGCTATTCCTAAATTACCCCAGGAGTAACAGGGCTCTTCATTTCTGCTGGGTAGGGAATCCACTTTTCCACAGAGGGTGTTTGTTTTCCCTCTCACTTTTATTCACAGCAGCATGGTTCTTCTCTGACTGAGATTCAGGCCTGGGGGCATTTTCAATTAGAGCAGACAGGAACTTTTTAACTTTCTTCCAATTCTTGATACAAATACCCTAACCCAGGATAGGACAACACACAGATTGGAAGCTCGTGTTCATATACAATCTATATATTCACTTCACCCTTGCTGCAGTTATGAAAATGTTAAGATTGGAACATTGAAAATCATGGAGAGTGTACACTTCAAATAATTTGGTTGCTTTCCAGACCATGAATATACAACCAGACCTGATATTAACCTTCAGAGTCATTATGTGGTACACCTTAAACTAATATAATATTGTACATCAACTATACTCCAAAAAATGCATTTCTGATTTTGCATGGAGGGTTAGGAGCAGAGGAGGAGGCTCAGGGATTTCCTAATTCTGGAAAGTAAGGAGATCTAAGGTTGACTCTATTGTGAATAGCTGTCACGTCTTGTAAGTAAGAGGTTCTTTGAAATATTTAGTTTACATTCAGTGTTTTATATACTTTAGAAAAGATCGTTGCAAAATATCTACACTATATGTGTGCATGTGTGTATATATATATATATATATATATATATACACTCACTTAGAGCCAGACATCCTGGAATGTGAAGTCAAGCTGGCCTTAGAAAGCATCACTACAAAGAAAGCTAGTGGAGGTGATGGAATTCCAGTTGAGCTATTTCAAATCCTGAAAGATGACGCTATGAAACTGCTGCACTCAATATGCCAGCAAATATGGAAAACAGCAGTGGCCACAGGACTGGAAAAGGTCAGTTTTCATTCCAATCCCAAAGAAAGGCAATGCCACAGAATGTTCAAACTACCACACAATTGCACTCATCTCACATGCTAGTAAAGTAATGCTCAAAATTCTCCAAGCCAGGCTTCAGCAATATGTGAAGCGTGAACTTCCAGATATTCAAGCTGGTTTTAGAAAAGGCAGAGGAATGAGAGATCAAATTGCCAACATCCACTGGATCATGGATAAAGCAAGACAGTTCCAGAAAAACATCTATTTCTGCTTTATTGACTATGCCAAATCCTTTGACTGTGTGGATCACAATAAACTGTGGAAAATTCTGAGAGAGATGGGAATACCAGACCACCTGACCTGCCTCTTGAGAAATCTGTATGCAGGTCACGAAGCAACAGTACAACTGGACATGGAACAACAGACTGGTTCCAAACAGGAAAAGGAGTGCGTCAAGGCTGTGTACTGTCACCCTGCTTATTTAACTTATATGCAGAGTACATCATGAGAAACACTGTGCTGGAAGAAGCACAACCTGGAATCAAGATTGCCAGGAGAAATATCAATAACCTCAGATATGCAGATGACATCACCCTTATGGCAGAAAGTGAAGAGGAACTAAAAAGCCTCTTGATGAAAGTGAAAGAGGAGAGTGAAAAAGTTGGCTTAAAGCTCAATATTCAGAAAGCTAAGACCATGGCATCTGGTCCCATCAGTTCAGTTCAGTTCAGTCACTCAGTCATGTCTGACTCTTTGTGACCCCATGAACCACAGCATGCCAGGCCTCCCTGTCCATCACCAACTCCTGGAGTCCACCCAAACCCAACTGAACTGAACTGAATGTAGATATTTTGAAATATCTGTGTGTATATATATATAATTTAACAAATATAAAGAGCAAACACATAGGGCTTACACAATACTAGGCACTAAGTGCTTCACATATATTAAACTCCCTTAATCCTCACAACCCTATAAAGTGGGTACTACTGTTATCATACTATTGACAGATTGAACTGAGAGGTTAAGTAACTGACTGAAGGTCACACAGCTAGTAAATTAGTGGCAAAACTTGGTCCAGACCCAGGCATTCTTGCTCCAGAGTACATGCTCTTAACCACCATGTTACACAACCTCTTTCAGTTTTCAGGAAACAAATTTTTTCTTTTAAATCTACATATAGAGACATTAGCTTGCTTTACTCTCAGTTACACAATCCCTTCCTCCCTCCACCTCCAAGTTCCCTGACATGGTTTATCCTTAAGGTACATAATTTAAATTTTTATTTTTTCAGAGATAATTTTGCATATAGCATTAAGTTCTTTGAAATTCCCTGATAAATACACATAAAACTTTGAACTAATATTTGATACACCAGCAAGCTGTGCCAAAGCAGTTTCTATCACTACAAAAGGCAAAGTTTCAATGGCCCAATGACTCTATTGTTTATGTATTTGTTCCATTATTTATTTATAACATATGATCTTTTGAGTTAATCTTAAAGATGAAAAGTCTCATAGAGAGAGGAGAAGCGAACAGATGGCATAATTCCAGGAAAGGCTAGGAATCTTGGTATGCTCTCTGCATAGCAATTTAGAGTAAAATTCACATCAAAACTGAAGCAGGCTATCTGTTGTCTGGGTTAGAGATTACAGAAAAAGCATAAAGATCACCAGTAAGCATATCATCTCTGACTCCAGTGATGTTCCCACATCCTCTAATTGGTGCTATTCTGTACTAATCAATATATTACAAGCACCTAATAGGCACTCCTGCAAATTCTAGGGAAACAAACTCACCCTGCAGAAAGCCCTGAATATTCATACCCAAGTGCAAATGTTAATTCATGCAATGCTTGCGTTAAACTGGTCTAATTATCTACTGAAGGAATCTATTAAAGGCCGGCTGTCAATCCTACAGATTGGGTTCAGCAAAGTGAAACTGAATTGCGTGTCTTTTCAGCTAATTACAAAACTCTGCCTGACATGCTTTAAGAATGGTCAAAAATAAAAAAGTACACATGGACAGCACACAGCTAGCTCCTCGACATATACGAAGTGTCCTCTTGTCAATCAAGCAAAGATAGAACATGATGACACAGGAAGAGAAGCACAGCCTAAGAGGCCATGTACCTTTCCATTGCATCTCTCATGGTCCTAGGAGGAAAGCGGCATGTCACAAATAGCCATTTTAAAAAATCTCAAGCTGCATGTAATTGGATTTTCATTGAATAGTTTGACACAATAACCGGTAGCTTTTAAACACTTGGGCTTCCCTGGTGGCTCAGTGGTAAAGAACCTGCCTGCCAGTGCCAGAGAGGCAGGAAACACGGGTTCAATCCTGGGTTGGGAAGACCCCCTGGAGGAGGAAATGATGACCCACTCCAGTATTATTGTCTGGGAAATTCCGTGAACTGAAGAGACTGGTGCGTTTCAGTCCATGGGGGTCGCAAAAAGTTGGACACAACTGAGTGTGAGCATGCACACACACACACACTTTAAACACTTAAGATATTCCTCAGTGGTTATGTTGAATATTCTTATACATTTAAGCAAAAAATTCTGGTTTTGGAATTCTTTTTATCCTTTTGTCTCTTATATTAATCTAAAAGTCAAGAGGGAAGTAGGATTCTTCCCTTCTGCTCTCTCTACTTTCTCTTCAGCTTAACAATATTATTTTTACTAAAATGGAAAAATTATTTATAGGGATTAGGAAAGACATTAATATCTGAAGCACAAAGGTCTAGTTTGTGCTTCACAAAAATTAGTTGATCTAGTTTTTGATGTTGTATGTTCTTTTTCATTTTTCTGAGATCATAATACACCCACAGATATCACATGATATGAGCTGTATGTTTAGCAAAGCTGTCCTGTAGCTCAAGTATTTAATGGTCTCATTTCCGCCAGGGGATGACACACTGTGAAGTAGTCATAAATTATAGGCTGATTAAAAAAATACATACACACATTAAAGTCTGTACGTTTTCTAACACTAAACTTATTAACTTTAGCCTGCATTCCTAATGCTGATACGAATTGGTGCCAAGAGGCCTGTAATGATGGAGAAAAAAAGAGCAGGAAGGTAAACAAAGAGGAGAAACAGAGTTAAGAAAACTGAAGCAAAAAGTAGTAACAAAATGACACTGAATCTGTAGCAGGGAAGTATATCAGAATCTCTTTAAATTGTAATGAAAAATGCAGAAATGCAAAAGCAAAAGTTAAGTAAGGTCATTCATAAGAGTATCTGTGGCATATTTCCAACCTACTGTGGAAATAAAATTCATGAATAATATTAAAGGTATTTACACGATCCACTATTCTCCTGAACAGTGTTTGCCTAATGTAATAGGATCATTGAAATAGCAAGAGAGTTCCAGAAAACCATCTATTTCTGCTTTATTGACTATGCCAAAGCCTTTGACTGTGTGGATCGCAATAAACTGTGGAAAATTCTGAAAGAGATGGGAATACCAGACCACCTGACCTGCCTCTTGAGAAACCTGTATGCAGGTCAGGAAGCAACAGTTAGAACTGGACATGGAACAACAGACTGGTTCCAAATAGGAAAAGGAGTATGTCAAGGCTGTCTATTGTCACCCTGCTTATTTAACTTCTATGCAGAATACATCATGAGAAACGCTGGGCTGGAGGAAGCACAAGCTGGAATCTAGACTGCCAGGAGAAATATCAATAGCCTCAGATATGCAATGACACCACCATTATGACAGAAAGTGAAGAGGAACTGAAGAGCCTCCTGATGAACGTGAAAGAGGAGAGTGGAAAAGTTGGCTTAAAGCTCAACATTCAGAAAATGAAGATCATGGCATCCGGTCCCATCATTTCATGGCAAATAGATGGGGAAACAGTGGAAACAGTGTCAGACTTTATTTTTCTGGGCTCCAAAATCACTGCAAATGGTTACTGCAGCCATGAAATTAAAAGACGCTTACTCCTTGGAAGGAAAGTTATGACCAACCTAGATGGCATATTGAAAAGCAAAGACCTTACTTTGCCAACAAAAGTCCGTCTAGTCAAGGCTATGGTTTATCCAGTAGTCATGTATGGATTTGAGAGTTGAACAATAAAGAAAGTTGATCACCGAAGAATTGATGCTTTTGAACTGTGGTGTTGGAGAAGACTCTTGAGAATCCCTTGGACTGCAAGGAGATCCAACCAGTCCATCCTAAAAGAGATCAGTCCTGGGTGTTCATTGGAAGAACTGATGTTGAAGCTGAAACTCCAATACTTTGGCCACCTGATGGGAAGTACTGACTCATCTGAGAAGACCCTGATCCTGGGAAAGATTGAGGGCAGGAGGAGAAGGGGACAACAGAGGATGAGATGGTTGGATGGCATCACTGACACAATGGACACGGGTTTGAGTGGACTCCAGGAGTTGGTGATGGACAGGGAGGCCTGGCGTGCTGAGGTTCATGGGATTGCAAAGAGTCAGACACAACCGAGCAACTGAAATGAACTGAACTGAACTGAACTGAACTGAATATAACAAAATCTGGACTGCTTGAGGAAAACACAAAGTTGCAGTTGTAAGAGCTAAGGCTGACTGCACATGCTATTAAAAAAAGAAAGTGAACTGTTTGAATATAATTGTTTACATCAATATTATCACATTATTGCATTTATGTTATAGATTATTGTGATTAAATTAAAACTGTAGTAATTATACTATACTACCCATGTTAGAGATCTAACCTCTTTTTTTTTTTTTAATATTTCTTGGTGTTTGTTTCATTTTAAACAAAGTCATAAAATTCAAATTTAATTTAAACAATTCAAGTCTTTCCTTATAAAGCAAAGAGAATATGAGAAAATACAGCTTATCCTTAAAAAAGAGAATTTCTTTAATAAACTAAAATCTAACTAAAATTCCTCATCTCTCCAATTTTTCTGAGGTTACTTTTTTAAAATATACATATCTATCTCATTTCCTTCCAACTCTTCAAAGTTGACAGAATTACATTTACAAATGCAAAAAGCAAATACAGCTAAAAAGCTTTCCTCTTTTTTTCTTTTCTGTTTTTCATCTTCTCAGTGAATATATTTAAATAAAATATCCCTGGAAAATATGAGTTTAGAAAAACTCCTTTATTAATATTGGAGTTTTCCAGCCGTAACATTCTCTCAAATTCTATGAGTAAAAATAGCTGGTCTTTATACTTTACCTCTATTTTACCTCTTAACCTGGAGCTTATGTCCAGATAGTTAGGGCCTCCTGAGACTATTTTAGATGCTTTTCTGAAAGATTTGTGTCACCCTTTATTAACATGCTTAACTTGGTTCACCTGAGGCAAGTGTTTGATAGTTTTTTTTTTTTTTTTTCTTTTACCACCCTTTCAATCTCCTCCCCAAGCATAGGGTTAAATGGGTTAACTGGACCTAGTTTAACTTGACTGGGCATAGGACAATACCTCTGGCCTCTTCTACTTCCCTTCCTGGTAGATCTGGTTTTGTTTTGTTTTTCTTTAGCTAGCATTTTAACTATCTGAAAGAAATCAATTCTTATACCTTCTCAGAATCACCAGGTGGCGGTTAGTTTAATGTATTTCAACTCTTTCCTTCATCAAATAGGGAAATAAATCAGCTATCCAAATAATACAGGGAAAGCACTTTAAGTGACAACGTATTCATGTTCCTTTTCAGCCAAATAGATGTGAAAGGACATCTCAGCAGGACACTGCTCTCCGCTCTTTATTGCAGATTCATGTAAATCAATCAGTGAATAACATTTGATTCAGCAAATGTTCTTGATAGTCTGTTCTGTACAATGTGCTGTGCTATGTGCCATGGAGATGAGGAGATGAATTAAGTATGCTCTTTGTCTTCAAGGAGCTCACAGAAACCTAGAGGTTTATCTTTTCGTCTTATGCATCACAGTAGTTATGAAATATATACAGAAATAAGATAACTGTGTAAAATAATTGACAAGCAAAAATCTCTGTATAAGCATTCATTCTATCAGATTCTGAATCTGCAGAGATAGAAATAGTGGTAGCTGCTGCTGCTGCTAAGTCGCTTCAGTCGTGTCTGATTCTGTGTGACCCCATAGACGGCAGCCCACCAGGCTCCTCTGTCCCTGGGATTCTCCAGGCAAGAATAATGGAGAGGGTTGCCATTTCCGTCTCCAGTGCATGAAAGTGAAAAGTGAAAGTGAAGTTGATCAGTTGTGTCCGACTCTTCAAGACCCCATGGACTGTTGCCTACCAGGCTCCTCCGTCCATGGGATTCTCCAGGCAAGAACACCAGAGTGGGTCGCCATTGCCTTCTCCGAAATAGTGGTAGATTGATTGCCAAAATGTCCCCAATTCCTCAGTCCCTGTTCATTCCCTGTACAGTGTGCCCAGCTCCTCCCTTACAAAGGTAGAACACTTTCTCTACCCCCTGAATCTAGACTGACCTTACAACTTGCTTTGATCAACAGGAAGGGCCAAAAGAGTCCACACACATAAGGCCATTCAAGATGAGGCGGCCTCTAGCGATCTGCCAGGTTTCCACAGATGTGTGAGCCAGCCCAGCTGAGATCAGTGGAGCTTAATACAGATCAGCAGAACTATCTAGGTGACTTAGACGCATGAGCAATAAAGTAGCTTATTGTTTTGAGCCACTAAACTTGAGATGGTTTACCCATAGTTATAAGGTATTGCTGCTGCTGCTGCTGCTGCTGCTGAGTTGTTTCAGTTGTGTCTGACTCTGTGTGACTGCATAAACGGCAGCCCACTAGGCTCCCCCGTCCCTGGGATTCTCCAGGCAAGAATACTGGAGTGGGTTGCCATTTCCTTCTCCAATCCATGAAAATGAAAAGTGAAAGTGAAGTCGCTCAGTCGTGTCCAATTCCTATCAACCCCATGGACTGCAGCCTACCAGGCTCCTCCGTCCATGGGACTTTCCAGGCAAGAGTACTGGAGTGGGGTGCCATTGCCTTCTCTGAAGGCATTGCTGTGATGATATATAATTGATAAAGGATTGTAGACATAGCATTTGCAAATGCATGAGGAACCATGGCTTTCTCTACTAGGATCATGCTACTGTATCTGTAAACTTGAGCTGTATATATATTTCAGTGTTAAAAATAAATGAAATCTCATGAAAAGAAATGTAAGTGCTATAAGGGTGTATATATATATATATATATATATATTTTTTTTTTTCTATTTTGTTCACTGATGTAGCCCAAGTATCAGAAACAATGACTGCTACAGAGTAGATAGTTAATTGTTTTGTTGTTGTTGACAAAATAAAGGCATTTAACCATTTATTTGATTATATCTGAATCCAGAGTTAAAGCCTCAGAAAAGGTATTAAGTTGGAGTCCAAGGAAGTGAGTAGAGTCCAGGAGGAAGGCGATGACACCCCACTCCAGTACTCTTGCCTGGAAAATCCCATAGACGGAGGACCTGGTCGGCTGCAGTCCATGGGGTCACTAAGAGTCAGACATGACTAAGTGACTTCACTTTCACTTTTCATTTTCATGCATTGGAGGAGGAAATGGCAACCCACTCCAGTGTTCTTGCCTGGAGAATCCCAGGGATGGGGGAGCCTAGTGGGCTGCCGTCTATAGGGTCACACAGAGTCGGACACGACTGAAGTGACTTAGCAGCAGCAGCAGCAGTGTTACTCCAGACATGCTATGATGAGATCTTAACTGGAATGGTGATAGCAAGAACAGAAGAGGAAGTACAGACCAATATGGTTCCATTAAATGGGCTGGGCTTGCCCCTAGAATGTATTTACTCATGCTCTAGAATCTTTCCATCTATCCATTTCAAAATATCAATAAAAGCTGATAGGGTTTCCAACTGCAAGTATTTACTCAAGAAAACATTTCAGCCATCTCCCTCTCCGTAATATGACCCAATTTGACAGTGCTCTGATAAATACAGACAGGGAATGAGAAGATAGCAAAGTGGTAACATGGTGAGGTTTAGAGTTTAGAAAGATCCTCCTAAATATACTGTGGTGGTTAATGGAGAGGAGCAGTAATGAAGTCAAGGAGAGCACTCAGGAGACTACTATAGTGGTTTCAGTGAGAAACGGTAGATGAACAAATGTGGGAGCACTGGAGATGTATGTAAATAGATTTGGTATTTTGGAAAGAAAATATGAGGGAGTAAGGAGTAGATAAGTAACATTCTGACTTTGGCATCTTGTGGGTGGAAGTGCCAAGCATAGCTAAAAGCTATTGGAGGGGCAGCAGGCTAGAGGTAAGATAGTAACTTCCCTCTTTGACATGCTATGTTTGAGATCATATGAATCCTCAGATAAAGACGTACAAAGAGAAGCCATCAATTTATTTAGCATTTTGTCTGGTCTTGTGTAGAGCCTGGGCCACAATAAGTCATTTGTGAATGAATGAACAAAAGAAGCTCAGAAAACAGATCTGGACGTAGATCTTGAAGAGTGAATTAATACTATATACCCAGGAGAATATGTGCCGGGAATAAATTAGATCGGTTCTGCTCAAAGTGTGCACCGCACACACAGCTTGTCCTCAAACTGTTACCTGTCCTCAATGGAATAAGTACAGATACTAAAAGTAAGCATTTGGGAAGTTTTATAGCAATGTAACAGTAATTTTGCATCTCTTTTTAAAATCAAATATGAGGAAATTAGATTCATTTTGTATGCTTTTGTTTCTTCTTCTTCTTCTTTTTTTTTTTTTTTTTTTGAGTTTTTTGGGTTTTGCTTTGGTCTCTCACTTTTAGAAAAGTTTGTCTGCAGTGGATTGGAAATATCAAAGCAAACAAACAACCAAACAAAAATCTTAAGCATCAAATTAGACCATTTAAAGACAATGTTTATCGAAGTTCCTCTTTGACTCATTCTCATCTCTTACATTCCTTCTTCAGTTCAGTTGCTCAGTCATGTCTGACTCTTTGCAACTCCATGAGTTGCAGCACACCAGGCCTCCCTGTCCATCACCAACTCCCGAAGTTCACTCAGACTCACGTCCATCGAGTCAGTGATGCCATCCAGCCATCTCATCCTCGGTCATCCCCTTCTCCTCCTTCCCCCAATCCCTCCCAGCATCAAAGTCTTTTCCAATGAGTCAACTCTTCGCGTGAGGTGGCCAAAGTACTGGAGTTTCAGCTTTAGCATCATTCCTTTCAAAGAAATCCCAGGGCTGATCTCCTTCAGAATGGACTGGCTGGATCTCCTTGCAGTCCAAGGGACTCTCAAGAGTCTTCTCCAACACCACAGTTCAAAACATCAGTTCTTCGGCGCTCAGCCTTCTTCACAGTCCAACTCACATCCATACATGACCACAGGAAAAACCTTCCTTCTTACCTGTTTTGCTAAATCCAACTTTATTCCCTTCCTAGGGATCTCAATAGTAAATTAAATCTTCTTTTGTGTATTTTGTATGTTTATCCAACTTGACAGTAAAATTTTCCTGTAGCATGGATAAAAGCCATTTCTTTTCCTCCCATAAGTACCGTAGAAAGAGCAATGTGGTAAGCAAAATTCTAAGTATCCCTCTGGTGTTATCTCTCTCCTTTGAGTGTGGACAGGACCTATGATTTGCCTCTAGCCAAAAGAATATTGTAAGAGTTATTGGATGTCACTTTCTTGATTGAGATAGACAGATAATAGATCTCCTATAAAATTCACTTTCATACTGATGTTGAAGAACCCAGCCACAATAGATTCTAAAACTACCAAAAGAAATAGAATTATAGCAATCTGTGAGAACATTCAAGTAGGTCATTTCTCAGATGAGGCCTCACTCTCAGCCAGGATCTTTACTGCAGCCTTATGAGATTTCCAAGCAGAGGACTCAGCTGAGCCAGGCCTGGAGTCCTAACTAAGATGTGAAATAATAAATGTATGTTGTTTTAAGCTGCTAAATGTGTGATCATTTATTTTCAGTATAGAAAACCAGTCCAATTAGACAGGTTATAGTTTCTTGGATACAAATGAAGAGAAACTTGGGTAAATGGAACACTGGTGGTGCTATTTCTATCATGCAAAATGTGAGGGGAAAACTTGTGGGAGAATAAAAATTATTTTTGGATAGAATGAAGAAGTCTTGGAAATGAGGAAAAACTCATAAAAAAAAAGAACAAAAAAACAGGTCAGATGCTTAAGACATGTCAAAAAGAGGAACTATGAAAAGTCAAACAATATGGAACTTCAAAATCAGTATTGTTAGGAACTGGAGAGGGGATAAATGATGCAAAGCTGGGAGATAATGAATACAGATAAATGAACAATTTTGGAATTTAAAGACAGAAGAGATATTTTAACAGAAATTGAGTGATGCAGAGTGCAAGGTTAAGAAATGTATATTTCCACATAGTGGAAGAAGGATGAAGTGGAGAGAAAAAGACTAAATAAGGATGCTCTAAGGAGAAGTGATTAAGGCATGACACCTGGGGTTCAAGTGGAAGCATCAGTCCTAAAGAAAGGCACTTTTTACTCCCAGACTGTTGTTTAAAAAGGTAAAGGATATGTAAAGAGGACAAGACTTTTAAGAAGCTCACAAAGAATTGTCTCTTAACTTCTTGATAAAGAAGGAAAGTTGTCCACTTCAAAACGAGGGGGAATGATTGGGCCCTGAATTGGAGTGAGTGAAGGTTTGGAATGCTGTTGTGCAGACAGTGTTAGAGGATCAACAAGAGACTAATGAAAGGATTAAGAAGCAATTAAAGTCAGACAGCGTGAACTGGTGGTAGGCCAAGTATGTAGAGTTTTGCCTGAAATCTGTCACTGATGCTGGGTAAGAGCTAGTAGAGGAGTTGGATTAATGGCAGCTCAGTGGCTCATAGAAAGTACATCACTAATGATGAGACCTGCATACACGACTCGATTCAAAAAGGACAGCCAGAAGATGGAGAGTTTAACAACAGATGGCAAATGTACTTTCAGCTAGCTATGACACTGGTAGTTTTAAAAATTCAACCACTAGAAAACAGAAAATACCCTAGAGTGCTTTAATGAAAGCTTATTTTAGCATTGTCCTTAATAGTCCAGCTAATTTCCTTAGACCAGTCCTTCCTATTCCCCAGTTCCTCATATATTTTATTTTTCAATATGTATAAGGAATTGTCATTTTCTTTAAATGTGTTAAACAGAAGCTGCATGGTCTACTAGGAATTTCTATGTAGACCTTAGCATCCTGATTCTGTAACTTGACTAGCTGCACTGAGGAAGTGATTTCATCTCTTTGTGCCTTAAGTTACTTATCATAAATGGGGATAATAATCTCTAACTCTCAGTGTAGATGTGATAATTAAATGGGATAATTTATGTATTGATACAATGGCATGTATAATGGATTTTCAAATAATGTTATTTAAATTTTTTCACAGAAGCAATGACATTCCATGTA
The DNA here is from genome assembly GCF_014754425.2 of Oryx dammah. NCBI lineage: Eukaryota > Metazoa > Chordata > Mammalia > Artiodactyla > Bovidae > Oryx > Oryx dammah. The sequence goes on from NW_024070186.1 coordinate 117,995,494, forward strand.
TTACTTTTGCTTTCTAAAACAAGCCAGTAAAAAATACTAAGAAAAATTGGAAAACACAGAAAAGTAGAAAAGAAAAAGTGGTCAAAAATCCATCATGCAAGCATTAAAACTTTTATTTTAGTACCAAGTATAAAATTGTATAACTAAAGAGACCATTGTAGGCCAAAAGGTTCAGTCCTTGCATTCTACAGATGAGAACACTGAGGCCCTGAGAGTAGAGCTGGCCTTTCTAAGAGTACAGGGCTTCCCAGGTGGTTCAGTGAAGAATCTGCCTGCAATGCAGGAGGCTCAAGAGAGGTTCAGTCCCTGGGTTAGGAAGACCCCCTGGAGTACGAAATGGCAACCTGCTCCAGTATTCTTGCCTGGAAACTTCCATGGGCAGAACAGCCTGGCAGGGTACAGTTCATGGCATCGCACAGAGTTGGACATGACTCAGCAAGCATCTGTCTTTTTTTTTTCTTCTAAGGGTGCAAAGCGTATTGACTATTGAGCCAAGGCTAGAAATTAGGTCTTCTAACTCCAGTGTCTTTCCACTCACTGTGATGAGGGAAGTGAAAACATTGCACTGTCAACAGCCAACATTTATTGGGTCCACAAATACTCAGGGGACTCACTACTCTGGGTGTATAACCATTATTTGTTGTAATTTCACACATTAGGAAACCAATCGAAAGTATACATGTAGATCAGCAAAAAGACAATCTTTCTAAATAACATGGGGAAAAAAACACCTTATACCTACGCCTGCAGCATAAACTGTACGAAATTCATTTCCTCCAGTATCATAGTTTGCAAATAGTCTATTTCTGCAAGAGAAAAACATCAATTTTTCAACTGCCCTTGATATCAAGGAAAGCACGATGGCCATAAGTCATCCACTTTGTCAAGCTCTTAAAACTCACTCCCAAGAGCTCTTGGGCCTTATCAACAGGCATAAATGATGTAAATTAGTCCACTGAAAATTCAGAAAAAATATATTTTCTAGATTGTTAAAGACCTTGAGCCTAGCCCACAGACCTGACATTTAGCCTGCAATGTGGTATGACTCAAATTAGTTTTCTGAGGTGAACAAGGAAAAAGAAATAAAGAAATATGGAGCAACCTCCAACTGATGTTCCCTGGAGGTCCATGGATGAGTTAATTTGCAGATGATAATTTAGCAAAGAAATAACTTCAGCATATTCTCTTATAATGATTTAGATGTTAGTCCCTCAAATTTTGTTTTTTAAAAACTATTTATAAAAAGAACACTTCTGTTGGCTTCTTTTTAAACAATAAGAAGTTGAGGATTGCTACTTGGATGGTGTAACAAGTATTACATCTTCCCTGGTGGCTCAGACAGTGAAGAATCTGCCTGCAATGCAGGAGACCTTGGTTCAATCCCTGGGTCAGGAAGACCCCCTGGAGAAGGCAATGGCTACCCACTCCAGTACTGTTGTGTATTACCCAAGCCTCTAGCCTAGGAGTAGCCTTTCAGCTCAAAGTATGTTTATGGAGTGTGTGCGTCATGTGTGTGGTGAATTTTGGCCAGTATAAGAGTATTTTCATTTGTTTTAATTATCATCTGCCTGCCATGTGCCAGATCACTTTAGGTACCTGATGAAACAAACCTAAGCAAGTCTCAGGCCCTGCCATCTAAGCTATAATCTTCTGAGAAAAGCAGACACATAAAACGACAATGTCAATATGTTAAATTAGAGATATAATGAGGGTGGTGTTTGGAGCACAGACATGAAGGAGGAGTAGGCATTACTTAGCCTCATCTTTGGTTCAGGATTCTTACAAAAGAAAATGACTAACGTACTGGAGAGGATGACTAAATTAGCAAGGCAGTAAATGATGAAAAAGCATCCAGGTGTGGACATAGACCTAAGGCATTAGCCAATATAGTAATTCCGAGAACAACAACTGTTACATATAGCTAGAATAGTAAAGTTCAGAGCAGAGAGTGGGAAGAAATAAGGATTAAGAAGCACTTAAAAGCCAGATATTGGAGAGACTTATGTACTATGCTGAGTAGCTAAAGAGTTTGGTCCTGATTCTGTAGGTCACAAGTAGCTAATCAAAGCAGGAATGTGTGGTAGAAAGTTCACTATGGGTACAGTGGGGTGATGGGGTGAACTTGAATGGAACTGTATGAAAAGGATGGGACCAGCTAGGAGGGTCCAGGTGAAATATGGTAAGATCTGATGCCAGGCAAGGGCAGTGGCCATGAAAAGAATTAAATAGGTGAGTCAATGATTAAAGAGAGAAGCTTGGAGGGACTTTTGATGTGTCAGACAAGGAGAGGGAAGAGTCCAGAATGAAGCCATGGTTTTGGGCATTGCATGCCTTGATATGACTGCCTATGATTATGAAGACAAGAAAGAATAGGGCAAATAGGAAGAAAATGAGGTCAGTTGGGGACACATTGAAAGTAAGATGCCTGTGAAACATCCAAAATAAAAGGTTTGGCAGATAGAGGTTATGTGAGACTGATGCTCTGGGGTTTCTCTTGATGGCACCTTCCTCCTGTTTTGATAGCTCATGGCAACTCTCCCATGTTACCTGCCCCTGGAAGAACTAACCCAGAGAATCCAAAACAGAAATTTATCCCCTTTGCAGTTGATACGTTTCCTTCTGGGAAGCATCCCCCACCTTTGACAGAAGCCTGGGCTGTAGACAGGGACCAGAGCGGACAGTAAGATCGTGTTGCAGATAAACTGTGGTGCCTCCCAGGACCACTGTCATACCCAGTTACTTCAGTTCCCCCGTTTCTACTGCGTGTGGGAGAGCTTCAGGTATGGAGCCAATGGGGTTGCCGATCATACTCTCAGTCACAGCACATCTTTGGACTCTCCTGTATTCTGTCTCCCTACCTCATAACAGAATCCCTTCTGATGGAATTGAATTACTCGAGACCATTCAGGTCAAATTTGCATCTCCCAGAAGCCCAGCTTTCCCTCTCTGCTTGTTTCCCTCTTCTGCCTTGGCCTATCCCACTGCCTCAGATCAGTCAGCTTGTTTGGTCTTGGATTTCACTCACAACATGAAAGATTATAGATATAGATTCTATTTAGTAACAGATTTAATTTTTCTCCTCCCATTTAAAGCCTTTGCAGCTCATTTCATAAACTCAAAGGCAAAGTGACACAGTAGACAAACCAATATTTGACTGCCAGTCCTACCACCCACTGGCAAGTCACATAAGCGATAAATCTTCATTTCCTTATCTGTAAAATGAGGCTAAAACACTTTCTTTCCAAGACTGCTATGAAAATTAAATGAAGAAGCATGTTAAAGGACCTAGCATGTGGTAGGTAGATAATAAACATTCTTTCCCATCTTGCCATATTTTATAATTGAAGTAGAGTTGATTTATAATTCTGTGTTAGTTTCAGATGTACAACAAAGTGATTCAGTTATATATATACATATACATATATTATTTTTCAGATTATTTTCCCTTATGGGTAACTATAATATATTGAATGTGTTATACAGTAAATCCTTGCTGCTTACCTATTTTATGTATAGTGGTCTATATCTGTTAATCCCATACCCTTAGTTTATTCCTCTCCCTCCCTTTCCCTTTTGGTAAATATAAATTTGTTTTCTATGTCTGTTAATCTGTTTCTGTTTTATATATAGATTCATGTATTTTCTAGATTCCACAGATAAGTGACATCATATATTTGTCTTTCTCTGTCTGACTTCACTAAGTATAATAATCTCTAGGTCTATCCATGTTGCTACAAATGGCAATATTTCATTCTTTTTATGGCTGAGTAATATTCCATTGTATATACGTGTGTGTGTATGTGTGTGTGTGTGTGCATGCTGGGTTGTTTCCATGTGTTTGCTATTGTAAATACTGCTGCTACAAATATTGGGGTGCATGTAACTTTCAAAATTGTGAATTTTTGCCTTTTCTGGATGTATACCCAGGAGTGGGATGGCTAGATTATAGGGTAGCCCTATTTTTAGCTTTTTAAGGAACCTCCATACTGTTCTCCATAGCAACTATAGCAATTTATATTCCCACCAACAGTGTAGGAGAGTTCCTTTTTCTCTATACCCTCTCCAGCATTAATTTTAAACTTTTTGATGATAGTCATTCTGACCAGTGTGAGGTAATATCTCATAGCCCATAATATCTCATAATGAATTCTCCAGGCAAAAATACTGGAATGGGTAGTCATGCCCTTCTCCAAAGGATCTTCCCAACCCAGGGACTGAAACCAGGTCTCCCACAGTGCAAGCAGATTCTTTACTGTCTGAGCCACCAAGGAGGCCCAAAATGTGAAGCATGACTCTAACCCAAGACTCTACTGTGAGTGTGTGTGCTAAGTCGCTTCAGTTCAGTTCAGTTCAGCTGCTCAGTTATGTCCGACTCTTTGCGACCCCATGAATCGCAGCACGCCAGGCCTCCCTGTCCATCACCAACTCCCAGAGTTCACTCAGACTCATGTTCATCGAGTCAGTGATGCCATCCAGCCATCTCATCCCCTATCATCCCCATTTCCTCCTGCCCCCAATCCCTCTCAGCATCAGAGTCTTTTCCAATGAGTCAACTCTTCTCACAAGGTCGCCAAAGTACTGGAGTTTCAGCTTTAGCATCATTCCTTCCAAAGAACATCCAGGGCTGATCTCCTTTAGAATGGACTGGTTGGATCTCCTTGCAGTCCAAGGGACTCTCAAGAGTCTTCTCCAACACCACAGTTCAAAAGCATCAATTCTTCAGTGCTCAGCCTTTTTCACAGTCCAACTCTCACATCCATACAGGAAAAACCATAGCCTTGACTAGATGGACCTTTGTTGGCAAAGTAATGTCTCTGCTTTTCAATATGCTATCTAGGTTCGTCATAATTTTCCTTCCAAGGAGTAAGTGTCTTTTAATTTCATGGCTGGAGTCACCATTTGCAGTGATTTTGGAGCCCCTCAAAATAAAGTCTAACACTGTTTCCACTGTTTCCCCATCTATTTCCCATGAAGTGATGGGACCAGATGCCATGATCTTAGTTTTCTGAATGTTGAACTTTAAGCCAACTTTTCCACTCTCTCTTTCACTTTCATCAAGAGGCTCTTCAGTTCTTCTTCACTTTCTGCCATAAGGGTGGTGTCATTTGCATATCTGAGGTTATTGATATTTCTCCCAGCAATCTTGATTCCAACTTGTGCTTCTTCCAGCCCAGCATTTCTCATGATGTACTCTGCATAGAAGTTAAATAAGCGGGGTGACAATATACAGCCTTGACGTGCTCCTTTTCCTATTTGGAACCAGTCTGTTGTTCCATGTCCAGTTGTACTGTTGCTTCCTGACCTGCATACAGATTTCTCAAGAGGCAGTTCAGGTGGTCTGGTATTCCCATCTCTTTCAGAATTTCCACAGTTTATTGTGATCCACACAGTCAAAGGATTTGGCATAGTTGATAAACCAGAAATAGATGTTTTTCTGGAACTCTCTTGCTTTATCTATGATCCAGCAGATGTTGGCAATTTGATCTCTGGTTCCTCTGCCTTTTCTAAAACCAGCTTGAACATCTGGAAGTTCATGGCTTACGTATTGCTGAAGCCTGGCTTGGCGAATTTTGAGCATTACTTTACTAGCGTGAGATGAGTGCAATTGTGTGGTACTTTGACCTTTCTTTGGCATTGCCTTTCTTTGGGATTGGAATGAAAACTGACCTTTTCTAGTCCTGTGGCCACTCTGAGTTTTCCAAATTTGCTGGCATATTGAGTGCAGCACTTTTCAGCATCATCTTTTAGGATTTGACATAGCTCAACTGGAATTCCATTACCTCCACTAGCTTTGTTCGTAGTGATGCTTTCTAAGGCCCACTTGACTTCACATTCCAGGATGTCTGGCTCTAGGTAGTGATCATACCATCGTGATCTTGGTCGTGAAGATCTTTTTTGTACAGTTCTTCTGTGTATTCTTGCCACCTCTTCTTAATATCTTCTGCTTCTGTTAGGTCCATAACATTTCTGTCCTTTATTTAGTCCATTTTTGCATGAAATGTTCCCTTGGTATCTCTAATTTTCTTAAAGAGATCTCTAGTCTTTCTCATTCTGTTCTTTTTCTCTATTTCTTTGTATTGACCGCTTAGGAAGGCTTTCTTATCTCTTCTTGCTATTCTTTGGATCTCTGCATTCAGATGTTTATATGTTCCCTTTTCTCCTTTTCTTTTCACTTCTCTTCTTTTCACAGCTATTTGTAAGGCCTCCCCAAACAGCCATTTCTTATAGGGTAGGTCTAATAGTGCTGAATTTTAAATTTTTGTCTGTCTTAATTTCTTCTTTTATTTGAAATTATAATCTCGCTGGGTAGTCCAAGGTTGTGGGCTTTTCCCTTTCAATTTCTGCAAAGAAATCAGCTGAGAACCTTATTGGTGGTGGTATGGTGTGGGGTGGGCGGCGGGGTCGGTTCCCTGGTTTCCTTTGTTTGTGACTCAAGTCTCATTCTCCAGCAACTAGGGAGAAGACCCTGCCTCTGACAGCCACAAAGCAAAGAGGAGGCATGATTCCTTTCTTTGAAAAACTGTTTTTCTCTTGCTTCCTTTAGAATCCACTCTCTAACTTCTGCCATTTTAATTATGATATGTCTTGGTTGTGTGTCTGTGTTCAGCATTTTGGCAGACTCCTTATCCTTTATGTACCTAGATATCTGTTTCCTTCTTTAGGTTTGGGAAGTTTTCAACCATAATTTCTTCAAATATATTTTCAATCCCCTTGTCTCCCTCTTCTTCTGGAGTCCCTTTATGTAGGTTGGCACACTTTATATTATCCCCTAGATCTCTTATGTTCCTTTCTTTTTCTCATTTGTCTTTCTGTTTGTTTCTCTGATTGGGTGATTTCCATCATTCTGTTGTCCAGATCACTTCTCTGTTCTTCTGTGTCATTTAGTATGCTACTCATTGGTTTTTATCTCAGTACTTGAGTTGTCTAATTTTGATTGGCTCACCTGCATAGCTTCTAGGTCCTTGATCTGCATTTCTATCAAAAATATTTCCTCAATTCTTTAGCATTTTTATAACCTACTTTTTGAACTTGGGGTCTGGCAGACAGGTAAGGTCTGTTTTATTATTTGTGCTTCCAGGGGATTTCTCTTGTTCTTTTAATTGGGAGAAGTTCCTCTGATTTTTCATTTTACTTTTCTCTCTTTCTATGAATTTATGAGTAACATCTACCATGGTCTTGAAGGTGTGTTTTTATGTGGGAGCATCTCTGTGCAAAATGTGTGTGTCCAATATTTTTGTGGCAAGGACTGTCTTTTGTATGAATGCCATCCACATCTTTCCTCAGTCTTCTGGCCATTATCCCCTTGATAGGGGGTGTGATTGGTGTCGTGTCCAAAGCCTGTGTTGTATTAATATTTGAGGTCGGGCCTCCTCTTCGCTTTGTGGCTGTCAGAGGCAGGGTCTTCTCCCTAGTTGCTGGAGAATGAGCCTTAAGAGTCAGATCTGATCCGGTTCCATTGTCCTTGAGTGGACGATCTGCCCTAAAGGCAGTGATTGCTGAAGCGAGTGAAAGCCTTACAGTCATAGTGAACCTATGGAGGACCTGTGTATATGTTCATGCAATTCTCAAAAGCAGTCCAAATCACATTCCTCCCTCTTGTGTTCATCCCAGATAACAAGGCTTTGGTATGGAGTAGACTGGAGCTGGGGATCAGGGCATTGTGGCTGCAGGAATCAAGGTCGCTGTGCCTGGCACTGTGGATCTGTGTGCCTGGCTCTCCCAGGACCTGTCTGCCCCTGATCTGGGGCTAAGCTGTAGTGTGGAGTGGGCAGAGATGGGGCACTCCTGCAGGGAAACAAATCACCATGTACTCCTGCCCAGGACTTAACTGCCAAGATTCAGCATCTAACCGCTGCATGTTCCTGTGGTGCCAGCTGGTGCACATGTTATGTCTGCAGAAGCTGAACTTGCAGCCACCATACCCACACTGACAATGGGCTCCACAACTCTGCCTGGATCACATTCCAGGCTCTCAGTTGCCCTGTCTCTTTCATTTTCTCTCATCTCTGCTTCATAATGCATGCTATTTTTGTCCTTCTGCTTTCATATTTTCTAGGGTTTTATTTTCCTCATCCAGTTCTCTAGCCTCCCTTCTCTCCCTTGGTTAACTCCTCCCTGATTTCATACTCCCAGTGCAGATAGTCCAGCAATGGAGAAAACCCCAGATTTTTAAACATGTACTAGTCATAATATCTTTGTTTTCTTCTCACATCTCTTATTTCTTCCAAAAATAAAGTCTCCATGAACATAAAGTCTCTCTTTATTTCTGTGGCAAAGTGGCCATCAAGTGTGTACTTAGCAAGCTTTTCTAAATCACTGCTGATGTGTATCTCAGTATATTAAATACAAGTGAGATTTCTTTTCTCCACCAATATTCTATGTTGTTCCTATTGTGCTCATATTGTTAAACAAAGGTACTCTGCTTATTATTACCTGTGTTTCTCACCCCAGTGTCCTGAGATTCCATCTCTGTAACAAAAAGTTGCAGGTTTCTTGCTGTATTTATTAATACCAAGCCTGTGACTATTCAGCTTACCTCACAAATGAAATTACATTGATTCATAAGATCTCAGGTCTCCTAAGTTATTTTTTCTTTAACCATGCTTGAAATGAAAGGAGATATTCTGTATGTTGTCTAATTAAAGCATTAAGGAAGTGGTAGTCTCCCCCACAGGCAAAACTCTCTGCAAATTCATAGTATTTGGTTGCATCAAATGTACTTTCAGCTTCAATTGACAGGAACTTGACTAAAAGTGGCTTAAAACATTATTTCATATATTTGAAGTCCAGAGGTATAGCTTTGGTGCTGCTGCTGCTGCTGTTAAGTTGCTTCAGTCATGTCCAACTCTGTGAGACCCCATAAACGGCCACCCACTAGGCTCCTCTGTCCACGGGATTCTCCAGGCAAGAATACTGGAGTGGTTTGCCATTTCCTTCTCCAAGGTATAGTTCATTTGTGGTTAATTCAAATGTCAGCCTTGTCATTAAGGACCTAGGTGTTTGACGTTACTTTCATCTGTTATCTCTAGCAAGTCCACAATCTATTCCTCATGGTTGCAAACGGTTGTAGCAAGGCTAGGCATCATTTACCAATATGTTTAGAAAAGAAAAGAGGCTTCCCTCCTGTATATTCCTTTTGATTAGGGAGAGTACCGTTCCTTCAGTACCCCAGAAGAACTCTGCTAAGTTTCACTCTCCAGGACTGGGTCACATGCTCATGGGATCCAATCATTGGGAAGAGGTGTGGGCAGCATGCTTGCCTTAGACTTATCCTGCCTCAGAAAGATAATGACTCACCCCCAAGGGGAGGGCAGGGAACTTTTGTGAACACAGAAATCTGTGGAGGCAACTGAACAAAACTTGGTATGTTATGAGCATGACCAAACGAAGAGAAATGGTTGTTGGGGTTGCAACCAACAGTGTCTTGCCACGCTCATAGCAAATGTCGGTAAGTACTATGGCCTGCATAACACTGCAAACCAGGGCTGAAACAGGTTTGGGGTACAAAATTTAGGATGGCTTTCACTCTTGGTACCAACATGACCCTGAGAGTAGATGCCTTCTTAATTTTAGTGTCCTAGAAACTTTGCTGGTTTCACCCTAGTCCTGATGCTAGCTGTGGACATAGCTGTATGGTATGTGAAGAAATCCGTTTTGCCTATAAATACCTCAATTGATTCCTGAAATTCCATCACTAACAGTTTATTTCTTTGAGTAAAGCCTTGTCTCCTCTCTGTGGTATATTTTTCTACATTCAGATGCAACTTAAGAGAGAGTTTAAGCATCTTTCTTTGAAACAGAACAGATGAGATTTGGAATCAAACCAGTAAGTTACTTGCACTCAATATCTGCGTTAGATATGGGATGCTTGAGGCAACTTCTCTACATCTCGGTGAAAAAAATGTAATACTGAGAGATGCTAAGCAAAGGCTGGAAAAAAATGTACTTCAGCAGAGTGCTTTCAGAGCACCACAGTAATCTCCACAGATTTTTGAGGATAGTATCACTGGAAAGGAATGAAGTAGGAAAGTAAATGGCATGATGTTGTAAGCAGTTAGTTTTGACTGCAGTGCAAACCATCATACAGGGCTTCCCAGGTACCTCAGTAGTAAAGAATCTGCCTGCAAGGCAGGAGGCCAGGGTTCAATCCCTGGGTTGGGAAGATCCCCTGGAGGAGGGCATGGCAACCCACTCCAGTATTCTCGCCTGGGAAATGCCATGGACAGAGGAGCCTAGTGGGCTACAGTCCACAGCATCACAAAGAGTCTAACACAATTGAAGCGACTTAGCATGCACACAAATATGCAAACCATCTTACAACAAGGAGACTTAAAACAGTAAACATTTCTCATACTCCAGAATCTAGGCATCAGAACAGGAGGTTCTGCTGATTTGGGACAGATTCCTCGTGATTCACTCATGTGTGGTTTAGACAGGAGCTGCACAGTCTGGGATGTGTCTTTCATCATCCAACAGCTGAGCCCCCACTTTCTCATTGGGTTTTTCCAGTTTTCTATAAAAACATGAGAGCAAACTCCCAAGTGCAAGTGCTTTTCAAGGCCCTGCTTGTGTCATTTTGCTCATGTCCCATTGATCAAAGAAAATCATACTGTCAAGCTGAGAGGCAGTGTTGGGGGAGGTGTTGGGTGTTGGGACAGAGCTAGAAGGGTATATGGATGGATCTTTATGGCCATTTTTGCAGTACAACACAAGAGGGGTTCTTGTTTGGAAGCATCTGTAAGGTACCCACTGAAGGATCCCAGAAATTGTTTGGAGGCTTACTAAAGATGTAGATGAACCAGAGAAAAACCCGTTATATAGAAATGTGCCATTAAGAGTAGCTGCTTCTAAAGGTAATAGAAAAGCTTCCATTAGAGCAAACACTGGCATTTAAGTACTGCCTAGGGGAGAGGTCAGCAAGAAAATGCAAGCGGACCCTCTTTTTGCCTATATCAACACCTGTGGAGAAGGAAGTACCAAGTTATTTGAATCATAACTATCTTTACTCAAGTTTCCTGCTCATAAAGCAAACTCCCTGTGCTTTAACTTCTTATATATTTGGCCCATAGAGAGAACAACACAGTAAAGACAATACGAAGACTTGGTCTGCTGAATACTTATGTAATTCTTCTTTGAATATTACTACATTAGCATTCTAGCTTATATACTTCAGTATCCTGTGAGATTTTAACAGTATTTAAGACTTTATTTCCAAAACAAATCACAGATCTTCTCATATGACATTGTGATGTGAAGTATTATTTATAAAATAGCATTTATGTTCATCACTACTTTACTAGATCCTGTTATTTACTGAGTTAACAAAAAAGTATATATTACCATGGCACAAATTATTTATAATTTTATAACTGTATTTTAACATTTTTTCATTATCAACAATGACTGGATATTGTATTTTATTTTAAGCCTTTAAACAACTATTCTGAAAAAATGATTCTTAGGTTTCATAAAATTGCAAAGGTGAAAAAGGGCTTTAAAAAATTTAATATCCTGAGTAAACATGAGCCAGCTTCATCTGGTCTAATAAAATCAAAAGCACTGATAAATGTTATTAGACTTGCAGAGCCTAGAAGCAGATCCTAACCAAGTGAAATCACCAGGGATATGCCACTCTTTGTACTGTAATATGACATATATGTCCTAGCATACTTAATAATAAACTAGAAATGCTAAGGATAATTATTAAAGTAAGAGTTCTGGACTAGGCAATATCGAAAGACCATTTCAATCAAGCATCCCACAATTATATAACACTCTGTCCTACTCAAGCCCTACACACTCATTCCATAACTAAGTGGAGACGCATATACAGCCTTCTAGAGTGGGATCACAAACAACCCTCCGTGAGTCCACTGACTATTTTTGTCCTGCCTGTGAGTAAGAATGTTTTCTACGTTTTTAGTGGTTGCAAAAGTCAAAAAAGAAAAGAAGAAGAAAATTTTGTTGCACTTCAGAAGTATATGAAATTCAAAATTCAATGCCAATACATTATGCCCTAGTGCGGTACAACCATGTCCATTCATTTACTTAATGTCCCTGGCTGCTTTGGGGACCACACCGGCAGAGCTCAGTAGATGTAACAGAGACCATATGGCTTGCAAAGCCTCCAATATTTACTACTTGGCCCTTTATCAAAAATTATCACCAAATCCCTGTTTTGGAGGAAGAAAATTGAGTATCTGATCCTCTGTTTCTCCATTCCCATTAATGTCTCATACTTTTTCTAAATTTTCCCAGATTAACCATCCCTATAATACGTTGTTCTCCTCCCCACCTCTACTGCTGTGTGGAGAGGTTTTAGTGTGTGTTCCACTTCACAAGTAGCATGTCAGGCAAATCATGCATATAATTCACATTCTAAATGAGTTAATTATTTAAGTGCTCAATCTTTTAGTCCATCTATCTGCCAGCATTACGAGGAGGAAATGAATAAACATGAGGGCATTTCATACTCCTCCCTCTATCATTCATTAAAAATATTTCAGAGACTCATTAGTCAGGAGCTTAAGCAGCCTCTATAGTAGGCTGATAAGATGCCAGACATTACTCTCCAAACTACATGAGGATCACCTAAATGGAGGGAGTAAAATTCCTATCAGCTCAGTAGAAATTAACTGTGACTCAGCCTCTCACTGCCTTTCTCTAGCTCTTCAGGAAAATCTAATTCCATCTCTGTGATTTATTTAAATTGCTGGAAAAAACGGTTAAGCGAATAAAGCACTTGGATGCATAAAATGATGTGTCGCTTGCATACCACAGAGTGCTTTCTGTTCTATCGTCAGGAAATGAAAGAGAGTAAGAAAAAGCGGGCAGTCTTTAAAAGGATTTTAAATCAGAACACGGCATGCCCCAACTCTCTCATGACTCCTAAAAGCCTGTGGTGTACTCTCTCTCTTTTATGGTGTTAAGATGGCAAAAAGTATTCTTGTGCTTTAAATTCACTTTCCAAAACATGTTGCCACTTTTAAACAGCCACACTGGCAGTGCCTCTTGGGTAACTTGGACTGAAAGGCACACCATTATCCGCATCTTATTCTCATCTGACTGTTGGTTCTCCCACTCGTTACACAGGCACATATTGCAGCAGTGCTGTGGGCAGTCACTTAAGAAAAGTCCCTTGGGTCCAGAAGATTTTGGAGGCATTTGATGATAATTAGTGTTCACGACCTCTTGCAGTTTTTCTGGTCACATTTGTTTGTGGTGCTCCTTTGGGAGTTTATTAAAATGAGCACTGTTTTCAACAAAGGAGAAATCACTTAAGAAGGGTAATGAGGAAGGGGTTCATGCTTCCATTTTTTTTTTTTTTTAACAAAATGCCACAGTCTGGTGAATTAAATAAGTGCCTTTGAATGCTTATAGTTTTCACAGTTACTTTTAATGTTGCGAATCCCCTGAGTTCAGCCTGTGTGTACCTAGTGCCAGGGCGGCATCTGTTAGCAAAGGTGGAACAGATTAATTTGCAGACTCCTGATAGCTGCTTCAAGTTCCAAGGGTTAAAAATGTATGCCTTGCGGGGAGAAATGTTTGTTTTGGCAGGGAGGGGAAAGGATGGCGGATTGGGGCCAATATGAACAAAAAAGCATAATAGAGCCTTGTGCTGCCACTTAAATTGAAGTCTGCCTACCTTCTACAAAATGGTAGCAGTTGGCAGTGAAGTACTTCCAATGAAAAAATAATGAGCTCTCTCATTAAAAAGTAATAGTTTGTAAAGCAAAATTTGAAAGCATAATTAATAAGCTTGTGAAAAGTGCCAGGAAAACGGTAGCCTAAATGTCAGTGTTGAGAGTTACACAAGTTTATATATGGCAAGAGATATTAGCTGGCAAGATTTGGAGGCTTACCCAAAACTTCAACATATTTTTTCTTTTGTGAAAGTATTTTGTTATATACTTTACCACCTACAATTAACCATGTTCCCCTTGAGTTTATATTCTAGCACATTTTAATTAAAGGTTTTTTTTTTTTTTAATACCGAGATTGTCAATGTAAGAGAGTTCAAAAGGTTTCCTTTTATGAGAGCCAATCACTGTATGCCTGAGAGTAGAATGATATCTAATTTTCCAATCCAAAACTTTGAACGTGGGGTTACTCAGTGGGATAGACTGTTTGAAATCAGGATTGTTCTAGAAAATCCAGGATGTTTGGTAACCGTAATGAAAAGTTAAATATAATATTGAACATTCCTTTATTCTTAGATAGTGTGGTAAACCATGGTAGCTACCATATTTGTCTGCTTACTCTGCAAGCATGCCTTCCTCATTTTCAGTTGATAAATATTGCCTGATTGCCCATCCTCTAACCAAAAGAATGACTCAGGATCAGTCACGGTGCACAATACCATTTGGCCTCATGATTCATTCACAGGTAGGTGAATAAGCAAATCCCAACAGAGTCCCTTCCTGGGTTTGCAGTGTGGAAACTGAGGGGAAAGGGTTCGTTCTCCTTTCTTTGAAGATGCTAAGCTGGCACCTACAGGAATAAGGGTGCCAGCAGAAGAAAACTGCAAAACAGTAGGAGAGACTGAGGCTCACACACAGAGAGAGGAAAAGCTGAGATCTGAAAATCACACTGGTGTCCTGGATCTGGTCATACTTGGTTGCCATTTCCTTTTTATTTCTCCACCTGGTGGTGAATCAGTAATGTCCACTGTCTTGCCTGGGTTGGTTTGAGTTGGGTTTCTGTCCCTTATAATCAATAGGTAAGATATTCTCTCATAAAGAGTGCAAGATCTAGCCATAATGAGAAAGTTATTGAAATTATATTTAATCAATTCCACAGCAACTGTATACAGAGAATAGTATAATGTGCACTTTCCTAGTTAAAATAAAAAGGATATTGAGCAGGAAGAAAGGGAAGATTAATGATGGCTATCTTCAGAATAGAAACACCATAGAATAATACTAGATATACAGACAACCTTACAAGTTTACAGAATTCATAGAAGATGAGTTTGAAACTGTAAAACAGACAACAACTGATATAATAATTTTGAATTTTCAGAATTTGGGGCTTTTGTAATTTTCTAGTGTTTACCATTGCAGTGCCCAATAGACATTTCTCCATACTGATTATAAGGAAAATCTCTGAGAAGTTCCCTGTCCATATAGGATATATAAAACCTGAAGATACATAGTACATGAAAGCAAAGCAATACCTAGGGCTGAGTAGCCAAAACTTGAGAAAAAAAAACTTTTAAAATAATGATTTTAAGGTTGTGAAATCTTAAAATTTGTTATATATATATATGTTGACAGCACATGCACTTCCTCAGCAGCATAAAGCATAACTGAGCCTAGTTAGCAAGACAAATTAGTCAAAAAAGGGAAGCTGCCAGATGGCGCACATTGTTAATAACGCCCATCTGTGAATTACAAAGCTGATTTGCGGGTGCTTTGGGTGTTTCTTTTCTTGGGCAGCAAAGTTGCTAGTAACAACTTTGTAAAGGTGCCTAGTTTCACAGTAACTTTAGTTTATTTTCAGCCTGGAATTTCTTTTTTTTTTTAAGAAGCTTCTTCTAGCCCAAAAGAATCTCATACTGCACTGACGGAGCAAAAAGTGCCATCAATACTTGGGGGTATTGTGAATTTATCCCCTTCTTGAGTGAGTGAGTGAGTGAAAGTCGCTCAGTTGTGTCTGACTCTTTGAGACCCCCATGGACTATACAGTCCATGGAATTCTCCAGGCCAGAAACCTGGAGTGGGTAACCTTTTCCTTCTCCAGGAGATCTTCCCAACCCAGGAATTGAACCCAAGTCTACCACATTGCAGGTGGATTCTTTACCAGCTGAGCCACCAGGAAGCCCAAGAATACTGGAATGGGTAGCTTATCCCTTCTCCAGAGGATCTTTCTGACCCAGGAATCGAACCAGGGTCTCCTGCATTGCAGGTGGATTCTTTACCAACTGAACTATCAGGAAATTGGTAAAATAAAAAAGTCCTTAGACTTTTCACTGTAAGCTGGATGAGGACATAGTTATGCAAAGACGCTCAAGTGAGCCAGTGCTCTAGAGAAAGGGATTTGGATCCGGTCTGGAAGCAAAGATAACGGAAAGGCACAGGGTTTTCAATTTTGGCAGAACCTAACTGTGCAACATACAAGAAAAGGGAGCCTTCAACACATCAACAGATTTCAGGGAGTCCTAGTCCAACTGGTAAGGTTGGGTGGAGGTGTTATATGGAGGTTATAAGCAACAGAGTTTGAATCTCCAGGTAGGTACATAGATAATTCAGGCTACCTTATTCTGACATCATTAGACAGCTTAATTTTTCTGATACATTACTTATTCTGATTTCATATTCAAAACGTAAATTTCCAACTCCAAAGCTTGTCACGCTATATGGTAGAATTTTCTAATTATTAGAACCTCAAGTATATCTGTGCAGGTGACAGTAATTTCAATACTGAGTAGAGTGGTTATTGTTATTATTGTCTTTCCATGTGTTACATTAAACATTACAAATATGCTAATATTTGACTTTTTTCGATCTACAAAACAATACTCTCATAGCTTGGCTACATTAAGAAAATGAATTAATAACACAGATTGTGAGGATATTTGTTCACATGTTATTTATTTTTCAGGCTAATAAACTGGTACTTTCATGTCTACCCTAGAATCATTTGCCTTTTACTTAGGATAAGACAGTTAAACTGCATAGAATCATGGAAAGTCAGAAATAGAAAGGACTAGATAAAAAATAATCCAATTTTTGACTCTTACAAAGAAATAAACCAAAACCCCAACTGGCTAAGGGACTCATTTAGAGGTGCAGATTGTGTTAGTGTCAGAAGTAGAACCTGAGCCTGGCTTCCACTAGAGCTGTTTTTCTATTATCAGATCAGTTCAGTTCAGTCGCTCAGTCGTGTCTGACACTTTGTGACCCATGAATAGCAGCACACCAGGCCTCCCTGTCCATCACCAACTCCCGGAGTTCACTCAAACTCACGTCCATCAAGTCAGTGATGCCATCCAGCCATCTCATCCTCTGTTGTCCCCTTCTCCTCCTGCCCCCAATCCCTCCCAGCATCAGTGTCTTTTCCAATGAGTCAACTCTTCACACAAGGTGGCCAAAGTATTGGAGTTTCAGCCTCAGCATCAGTCCTTGCAATGAACACCCAGGACTAATCTCCTTTAGGAGGGACTGGTTGGATCTCCTTGCAGTCCAAGGGACTCTCAAGAGTCTTCTCCAGCACCACAGCTCAAAGGCATCAATTCTTCAGCACTCAGATTTCTTCACAGTCCAACTCTCACATCCATACATGACTACTGGAAACACCATAGCCTTGACTAGACAGACCTTTGTTGGCAAAGTAATATCTCTGCTTTTCAATATGCTATCTAGGTTCGTCATAACTTTCCTTCCAAGGAGTAAGCGTCTTTTAATTTCATGGCTGCAATCACCATCTGCATTGATTTTGGAGCCCAAAAAAATAATGTCTGACACTGTTTCCACTGCTACCCCATCTATTTCCCATGAAGTGATGGGACCAGATGCCATGATCTTCGTTTTCTGAATGTTGAGCTCTAAGCCAACTTTTCCACTCTCCTCTTTCACTTTCATCAAGAGGCTTTTTAGTTCCTCTTCACTTTCTGCCATAAGGATGGTGTCATCTGCATATCTAGGTTATTGATATTTCTCCCAGCAATCTTGATTCCAGCTTGTGCTTCTTCCAGCCCAGCGTTTTTCATGATGTATTCTGCATAGAAGTTAAATAAGCAGGGTGACAATATACTGCCTTGACGTACTCCTTTTCCTATTTGCAACCAGTCTGTTGTTCCCTGCCCAGTTCTCACTGTTTCTTCCTGACCTGCATACAGGTTTCTCAAGGGGCAGGTCAGGTGGCCTGGTATTCCCATCTCTTTCAGGATTTTCCACAGTTTATTGTGATCCAAACAGCCAAAGGCTTTGGCAGTCAATAAAGCAGAAATAGATGTTTTTCCATGCTGAATATACTATATATCAGAAAAACTGATCCTAAAATAAGGGAGACCAAAGTCTTGTTCTAGTTCTTTCTTCAAGCTTTAACTATTTATGCTTTTATTATTATAAGTATATTAAAAGACACTATACTACTTACAAATATATAACATTAAAGTTATAATTTTAAATACGTCTTTAGTATAGAATATTTGGAAAATTCATGTAAAATAATATGATCGATTTGTACCCATGGGAAGGTTCCCTTGGAGAGGGAAATGGCAACCCACCCCAGTATATTCTTGCCTGGAGAATTCCATGGACACAGGAGCTTGGCGGGCTTCAGGCTATGGGATCACAAAGGGTTAGACACCATCAAAGCAACTTAGCACATAGCACATTTCTACCTACACAGAAAAGTCAATATTAATATCTGGTATATGTCTTTCCTGACTTTTATTAGGCATCCATTTGTGTGTTTTTTTTTCCCTCTCCAGTGCCCAAGCGGCCTATGAAAGAAGAGGCAGAACACACATGATTAAGGCAAAATTAAGACCTCCCTGGTGGCCCAGTGGATAAAAATGCACCTGCAAATGCAGAGGATACAGGTGGGACCCCAGGTCCAGGAAGATTCCACATGCTACAGGGCAACTAAGCTCATGTGCCACAACTGCTGGGCCTACGCTCTAGAGTCCGAGAGCCGCAACTACTAGCCCCAGTGCTGCAATTGCTGAAACCCGGTGCTGCAACTGCTGAAGTGCACACACTATAGCCTGTGCTCTGCAACAAGAGAAGCCACCACAACGAGAAGCCTGCATACCACAAGGAAGCCCCCACTAGACGCAACTAGAGAAAGGTCATGCAAAGCAACAAAGATCCAGTGCAGCCCAAAATAATTTTTGTTTTTAAAAAAAGATACTGAATCAGAGGGAAACCATTCCCTGATTGTACTGACCAGTGGCCTTTGATAATTAATTAGTATCTTCCCCAATCATGAGGTCAGAACAGCTCCTACTTTACAACAAAATTATAAAGACTCATGATATTAATATTTGGAAATGCTTAGAATAGTGCCTGGAATATTATAAGTGCTATATAAATCTGTGTGCATTCTCTCTCAAGCAGTTTTCTATGTTTGAGCACCTTCAGTAATTGCAAATACAAACCTCCTGAAGCAGCTAATTACCTTCTTATTCTTTTGATTCAGCCTGTTTTCTTCCATGCATAGGTTCCAGGTCCATATTTTGAAAACTTAACTGAAAATATAAACCTTGAATCCACAGAGATCATTAAATATTTGAATACACTTCTCATATGACATAAATTTTAAATACTCCAACATCTTGAATTTTCTTATCTGAGTACTGACTTTATTTGCTTCTGTTCCTTTAATAATTCGCTATTCAAAATACAATGTAATATCCTAACAATGGTCTGAGCAGAGCATACTATTGCCTCCCTCACTCCAGATAGAATTTTTCTGTTAATGCCCATTAGCTTTATTGGCTGCCACAACACCCTGCTGGTTCATTAAGTTTCCTGCTGAACACTTCCTCCCACCCCATTTGGTTATTTGTGCAGACACCCAACCTCCTCTTCTCTATACTTATGTCCTTGTATTTCTGAAGTTAGGTTCAATGCCTTATACATTCTATTACAACCATTTGCTTATTTCTAGATGTTTTTCCCAATTCTATTTTAATCTCATGTTTGTAAGAGGCATTGTTCAAAAAGAAAATGGATATGGTATATTTTATGTAGGGTACGTGCCATACACAATCATCAAGTGATTTTTCAGCATTTTCTGTTGCAAAATTCTAAGCCAATTTTAAAGGATGCTGACTGTGGAAAACTGACAGAGGAAATAAGTCAGCAAAAGAATTTAAAACACAAAGGACAATGGGAGTATTGAGCACAAAAAATGGCAGCAAGGGGTGGTTCATATATTTAGGGAAGTTAGACTGTCATTTTTAAGTACTCGAAAAGAACTTGGTTAGATTTTAAGCTTGCACCTGTTTCACATAGTTTTGTGTCTAAATCTCATGTAAACATATTAAACAATTAGAATATGTAGCTAGATTCTCCACTGGGAGAATTACTTTAATTACATTTAATCCTGTTTTGGACTGATAGGCATTATAACAGGGAGAGAGACTACATGTGGAGAAAGCTCAGGTCACGGATCTTTTAATGTTCTTCACTCCACTAGCATACAGGATCTTAATTCCCCAACCAGGTTTTGAATCCAGACCCTCAGCAGTGAAAGCACAGAGTTCTAACCACTAGGTTGACAGGGAATTTCAAGAAATAACCATTTTTAAGATGAAACATTAAAGAAGCAAATCCAGGAAAACAATGGAAGCTATTGTAAGAGGCTACACTTACTTTTAAAGAGACGCACCTTTCTTTGAAGGCCAGACTTGGTGAATTTGTGAAATGATAGAATATTTATCACATTTTAAAATCATGACTTCAGTGTATCTGTTTCTTCTCTCAGGATCATTCATTATCCCTGATCTACTTCTATCATCCAAACTTGCCTACCTTGTGTTCCATTGCATTGGGAACCAGTTAGCTGACTAGCTAGTTTATTAAAAACTTAAGAATTGTTATTACAGAGAATCTATGTATTTATCTTTGGGGACTCTGGGAAGCTTTGTATAATACCTGAAACTAGAGTACCTGTATGCTTTTGCCTTTTGCCTTAAAAGGAACATTACAGAAAGTGGTTTGTGGTTGCCAAGTTTCCCGGGCACCATGTTCAGACACTGCTAGCAATTGCTTTATACTCTAAAGATTATACTACTCAAAACAGCATTGTGGTTAAAAATAAAAGCCTTTATTCAAATCCTTTATTCAAATGCTTTCACTCACTGGAGGTATGACATAACCTCTCTGGACCTCCATTTTCTCCTCTGTATGAGGCTATGGCTACCAACTCATTCATATAAGAATGAAATCATAGACTTTCTCATACATGGAAGGCATTCAAGAAGTGTAGTGATGATTATATAAGCTCTCCACTACTGTGTAACAAATTACTTCAAGATGTAATAGCACAAAACAACAAAAATTTTCTTTGTCTCATAGTTCCTATGGATCAAGAGTTTGGAAGAAGCATAACCAGATGGTTCCGGCCCAGGGTCTCTCATGAAAGTGTAGACAAAATGTCACAGTCATCAAAAGGCTTGACTTGGGAGGAAGCATGCACTTCCTGGATGGTTTACTCACAGACATGTTGACAGAAGTTCTCTCTTCCTTGCCATGTGGGCTTGTCCTCATACACTGATACCTGGCTTTCCCCAAAACAAATGATCCAAGAGAGAAAGACTAAAGCTGCTGTGTCTTTTGTAACATAGCCTCAGAAATTGCACATATTTATTTTCATAGTGTCCTATGGGTTGTCTATGTCATCCCTGTTTAAGATGGAAGAGGACTATAGAAGAGTGTGAATCCCAGTAGAAAAGGACCAGTAAGAGCTATCTTGGAGACTAGCTACCATGATGATGACGGTGACGATGGTGGTGATGGTGATGGTAATGATGGCATAGATCCTAGGAGATCAAGAGCCCACAGAGAAAGTGAACAACACTCCATTTGCCTCAGAGCATAGAAGTTGAATATTCAATGCGAAACTCTGATCATTTTAAGGAGAGCCAAGAAAGTCCTGAGTGAAATATTCATTGGAAGAACTATATAATTTACTAGTTCCCATGTTCATAAAATATATTGTAAGCTCTTTCAACAAATATTAAAATATTTGAAATAAATAGTATTAGGAACTGTTCTATTAGTTTGATATATGTCAGTAAACAAAACAAAGATCCTTGGTGGAGTTTCTATTATGATGAAGAGAGATGCAGACCTAGAGAACAGACTTGTGAACATAGTGAGGGGAGGAGAGGGTGGGATGAACTGAGAGAATAGTATGGACACATATACATTCAGTTCAGTTCAGGTCAGTTGCTCAGTCATGTCTGACTCTTTGCAAAACCCCATGGATTACAGCATGCCAGGACTTCCTGTTCATCACCTTCCCAGAGCCCACACAAACCCATGTCCATTGAGTCAGTGATTCCATCCAACCATCTCATCCGCTGTCATCTCCTTCTCCTCTTGCCTGCAATCTTTCCCAGCATTAGGGTCTTTCCAAATGAGTCAGTTTTTCACATCAGATGGCCACAGTATTGGAGTTTCAGCCTCAGCATCAGTCCTTGCAATGAATATTCAGGAATGATTTCCTTTAGGATGGATGGGTTAGATGTCCTTGCAGTCCAAGATGTTCTCAAGAGACTTCTCCAACACCACAGTTCAAAAGCATCAAAACTTCGGCGCTCAGCAAAGTCCATTTCTCACGTCCATACATAACCACTGGAAAAACCATATCCTTGACTAGGTGGATCTTTGTTGCAAAGTAATGTCTCTACTTTTTAATATGCTGTCTAGGTTGGTCATAACTTCTTCCAAGAAATAAGCGTCTTTTAATTTTATGGCTGCAATCACCACCTGCAGTGATTTTGGAGCCCCCCAAAATAAAGTCTGTCACTGTATTCATTGTTTCCCCATCTATTTCCCATGAAGTGATACGACCAGATGCCATGATCTTCGTTATCTGAATGCTGAGTTTTAAGCCAACTTTTTCACTCTATTCTTTCAAGAGGCTCTTTAGTTCTTCTTCAATTTCTGACATAAGGGTTGTGTCATCTGCATATCTGAGGTTATTGATATTTCTCTCGGCAATCTTGATTCCAGCTTGTGTTTCTTCCAGTCCAGCATTTCTCATGATGTACTCTGCATATAAGTTAAATAAGCAGAGTGACAATATACAGCCTTGACGTACTCCTTTTCCTATTTGAAACCAGTCTGTTGTTCCATGTTCAGGTCTAACTGTTGCTTCCTGACTTGCATACAGATTTCTCAAGAGGCAGGTCAGGTGGTCTGGTATGCCCATCTCTCTCACAATTTTCCACAGTTTATTGTGATCCACACAGTCAAAGGCTTTGGCATAGTCAATAAAGCAGAAATAGATGCCTTTCTGGAACTCTCTTGCTTTTCCCATGATCCAGCGGATGTTGGCAATTTGATCTCTGGTTCCTCTGCATTTTCTAAAACCAGCTTGAACATCAGGAAGTTCATGGTTCACGCATTGCTGAAACCTGGCTTGGAGAATTTTAGGCATCACTTTACTAGCATGTGAGATGAGTGCAATTGTGAGGTAGTTTGAGCATTCTTTGGCATTGCCTTTCTTTGGGATTGGAATGAAAACTGACCTTTTCCAGTCCTGTGGCCACTGCTGAGTTTTCCAAATTTGCTGGCATATTGAGTGCAACAGTTTCACAGCATCATCTTTCAGGATTTGAGATAGCTCAACTGGAATTCCATCACCTCCACTAGCTTTGTTCATACTGTCACTTCCTAAGGCCCACTTGACTTCACATTCAAGGATGTCTGGCCCTAGGTGAGTGATCACACCATCGTGATTATCTGGGTCATGAAAATCTTTTTTGTATAGTTCTTCTGTGTATTCCTGCCACATTTTCTTAATATCTTCTGCTTCTGTTAGGTCCCTACCATTTCTGTCCTTTATTGAGCCAATCTTTGCATGAAATAGCAAACACCCTCTTCCAACAATACAAGAGAAGACTCTACACATGGACATCACCAGATGGTCAACACCGAAATCAGACTGATTATATTCTTTGCAGCCAAAGATGGAGAAGCTCTATATAGTCAACAAAAACAAGACCAGGAGCTGACTGTGGCTCAGATCATGAACTCCTTATTACCAAATTCAGACTCAAATTGAAGAAAGTAGGGAAAACCGCTAGACCATTCAGGTATGACCTAAATCAAATCCCTTATGATTATACAGTGGAAGTGAGAAATAGATTTAAGGGCCTAGATCTGATAGATAGAGTGCCTGATGAACTATGGAATGAGGTTCGTGACATTGTACAGGAGACAGGGATCAAGACCATCCTCATGGAAAACAAATGCAAAAAAGCAAAATGGCTGTCTGGGGAGGACTTACAAATAGCTGTGAAAAGAAGAGAGGTGAAAAGCAAAGGAGAAAAGGAAAGATATAAGCATCTGAATGCAGAGTTCCAGAGAATAGCAAGAAGGGATAAGAAAGCGATCAATGCAAAGAAATAGAGGAAAACAACAGAATGGGAAAGACTAGAGATCTCTTCAAGAAAATTGCAGATACCAGGGGAACATTTCATGCAAGGATGGGCTCGATAAAGGACAGAAATGGTATGGACCTAACAGAAGCAGAGGATATTAAGAAGAGGTGGCAAGAATACACAGAAGAACTGTACAAAAAAGATCTTCACAACCCAAATAATCACGATGGTATGATCACCCATCTATAGCCAGACATCCTGGAATGTGAAGTCAAGTGGGCCTTAGAAAGCATCACTATGAACAAAGCTAGTGGAGGTGATGGAATTCCAGTTGAGCTATTTCAAATCCTGGAAGATGATGCTGTGAAAGTGCTGCACTCAACATGCCAGCAAATCTGGAAAACTCAGCAGTGGCCACAGGACTGGAAAAGGTCAGTTTTCATTCCAATCCCAAAGAAAGGCAATGCCAAAGAATGCTCAAACTACCGCACAATTGCACTCATCTCACGTGCTAGTAAAGTAATGCTCAAAATTCTCCAAGCCAGGCTTCAGTAATACGTGAACCGTGAACTTCCTGATGTTCAAGCTGGTTTTAGAAAAGGCAGAGGAATCAGAAATCAAATTGCCAACATCCGCTGGATCATGGAAAAAGCAAGAGAGTTCCAGAAAAACATCTATTTCTGCTTTATTGACTATGCCAAAGCCTTTGACTGTGTGGATCACAATAAACTGGAAAATTGTGAGAGAGATGGGCATACCAGACCACCTGACCTGCCTCTTGAGAAATCTGTTTGCAAGTCAGGAAGCAACAGTTAGAACTGGACATGGAACAACAGACTGGTTCCAAATAGGAAAAGGAGTACGTCAAGGCTGTATATTGTCACCCTGCTTATTTAACTTATATGCAGAATACATCATGAGAAATGCTGGACTGGAAGAAACACAAGCTGGAATCAAGATTGCCAGGAGAAATATCAATAACCTCAGATATGCAGATGACACCATCCTTATGGCAGAAAGTGAAGAGGAACTAAAAAGCCTCTTGATGAAAGTGAAAGAGGAGAGTGAAAAAGTTGGCTTAAAGCTCAACATTCAGAAAATGAAGATCATGGCATCCAGTCCCATCACTTCATGGGAAATAGATGGGGAAACGGTGGAAACAGTGTCAGACTTTAATTTTGGGGGGCTCCAAAATCAATGCAGATGGTGATTGCAGCCATGAAATTAAAAGACACTTACTCCTTGGAAGAAAAGTTATCACCAACCTAGACAGCATATTCAAAAGCAGAGACATTACTTTGCCGACTAAGGTCCATCTAGTCAAGGCTATGGTTTTTCCTGTGGTCATGTATGGATGTGAGAGTTGGACTGTGAAGAAGGCTGAGCACCGAAGAATTGATGCTTTTGAACTGTGGTGTTGGAGAAGACTCTTGAGAGTCCCTTGGACTGCAAGGAGATCCAAGCAGTCCATTCTGAAGATCAGCCCTGGGATTTCTTTGGAAGGAATGATGCTAAAGCTGAAACTCCAGTACTTTGGCCACTTCATGCAAAGAGTTGACTCATTGGAAAAGACTCTGATGCTGGGAGGGATTGGGGGCAGGAGGAGAAGGGGACGACCGAGGATGAGATGGCTGGATGGCATCACTGACTCGATGGATGTGGATCTGTGTGAACTCCGGGAGTTGGTGATGGTCAGGGAGGACTGGTGTGCTGCGATTCATGGGGTCGCAAAGAGTCGGACATGACTGAGCGATTGAACTGAAGTGAACTTGCATGAAATGTTCCCTGGGTATCAGTAATTTTCTTGAAGAGATCTCTAGTCTTTCTCATTCTGTTGTTTTCCTCTATATCTTTGCATTGATTTCTGAGGAAGGCTTTCTTATCTCTCCTTGCTATTCTTTGGAACTCTGCATTCAAATGGGTTTATCTTTCCTCTTCTCCTTTGCTTTTCGCTTCTCTTTTCTCAGCTATTTTTAAGGCCTCCCCAGACAGCCATTTTGCCTTTTTTGCATTTCTCTTTCTTAGGAATGGTCTTGATCCCTGTCTCCTGTACATAACCCCTGTCATGAACCTCTGTCCATAGTTCTTCAGGCAGTCTATCAGATCTAATCCCTTGAATCTATTTTTCACTTCCACTGTATAATCATAAGGGATTTGATTTAGATCATACCTGAATGGTCTAGTGGGTTTCCCCACTTTCTTCAATTTAAGTCTGAATTTGGCAATAAGGAGTTCATGATCTCAGCCACAGTCAGCTTCCTGTCTTGGTTTTGCTGACTGTATAGAGCTTCTCCATCTTTGGCTGCAAAGAATATAATCAATCTCATTTCAGTGTTGACATCTGATGATGTCCATGTGTAGAGTCTTCTCTTGTGTTGTTGGAAGAGGGTGTTTGCTATGACCAGTGCATTTTCTTGGCAAAACTCTATTAGCCTTTGCCCTGCTACATTCTGTACCCCAAGGCCAAATTTGCCTGTTACTCCAGGTGTTTCTTGACTTCCTACTTTTGCATTCCAGTCCCCTATAATGAAAAGGACATCTTTTGTGGGTTTTAGTTCTAAAAGGTTTTGTAGGTCTTCATAGAACTGTTCAACTTCAGCTTCTTCAGCATTACTGGTTGGCACACAGACTTGGATTACTGTGGTATTGAATGATTTGCCTTTGAAATGAATAGGGATCATTCTGTTGTTTTTGAGACTGCATCCAAGTATTGCATTTCAGACTCTTTTGTTGACCATGATGGCTACTGCATTTCTTCTAAGGTATTCTTGCCCACAGTAGTAGATATAATGGTTACCTGAGTTAAATTCACCCATTCCAGTCCATTTTAGTTCACTGATTCCTAAAATGTTGACATTCACTCTTGCCATCTCCTGTTTGACCACTTCCGATTTGCCTTGATTCATGGACCTAACATTCCAGGTTCCTATGCAATATTGCTTTTTACAGCATTGGACCTGGCTTCAATCACCAGTCATATCCACAACTAGGTGTTGCTTTTGCTTTGGCTCCATCTCTTCAATCTTTCTGGAGTTTTTTCTCCACTGATCTCCAATAACATATTGGGTACCTACCAACCTGAGGAGTTCATCTTTCAGTGTCCTATCTTTCTGCCTTTTCATACTGTTCATGGGTTCTCAAGGCAAGAATACTGAAGTGGTTTGCATTCCCTTCTCCAGTGGACCACATTCT
The DNA here is from genome assembly GCF_014754425.2 of Oryx dammah. Lineage (NCBI taxonomy): Eukaryota > Metazoa > Chordata > Mammalia > Artiodactyla > Bovidae > Oryx > Oryx dammah. Next base: position 118,022,750 of record NW_024070186.1, read on the forward strand.
GTCAGACCTCTCCACCATGACCCGTCCATCTTGGGTGGCCCCACACAGCATGACTCATAGTTTCACTGAGTTGGACAAAGCTGTGGTCCATGTGATCAGATTGGTTAGTTTTCTGTGACTTTTTTTCCCAGTCTCTCTGCCCTCTAATGGAGAAGAATTACCATATGTAAAATAGATAGCAAGCAGTAATCTGACACAGGGAGAACTACCCAATGCTCTGTAACAACCTAGAGGGTGGGGTGGGTGGGAGATTTTAGGGGAGTTCAGCAGGGAGAGGACATGTATATATATACCTCTGGCTGATTCACACTGATGCATGGCAGAGGCCAATGTAATACTGTAAAGCAATTATCCTCTAATTAAAAAAAAGGGGGGGCTGGATGAAATGAAAATAAAATGAAGAGAGAAGCAATAAAAATCAATAAATTATGTGGTATACTGAGAATAAGTGAGAAAAAGAAAAAGTGCACAGTGTGCCATAGGATTGTAATATTGGTAAGGAGTAAGGGGCAAACTGTAAGTCTAAATCTTTGTTAAATGAATAAACGAACAAGTTATAGGTCTACTTTTGGAGCCTCTGGTAGAGAGAACTTCAAGTTATATATACTGATGAAAAATAGCTTAAAATGCTAATTGAAAGCAGTAGCTTACAGGGTCTGGGGATGCTGGGCCTCAGAACACAAATGATAGTAACTGTTAAGCTGGACACATTAGGGGCTGCACACAAAGGCCAACGTGCCAGACACTGTGTGTGTGTGTGGCCGCCAGCAATTATCCAGGGGAGCCAGACCACTGTGAATGAAGTCCAGTCAAGAGAAAGGGTGAAGGACTGGGAAGAGTCTGCCTGCTTAGAGGACTCCAACTTCTAGACCATGTAGTAACCTGTAAAGACAGCATTACCATCTCCATTTCACAGAAGATGAAACCAGCATTCAGAAGTCAAATGGCTTTACTAAACATCTGACTATTTTAAAGACAGTGTTCTTTTTTATTAGGGTAGCTCTTCTCCAAGATCTTCTTGGACATGTATGTACATGTGATGGGAGATGAACAGCATCAGTAAAGGAACTGAATGAACAAAGACATCGTTTATGATTCAGAACATGGGAGTCAAGAAGGAACCACAAACTTAAATTTTATGAGTACAGTATGGCAGTGTCTGTGTTGATCTCCCTTTAACACCTTGAACAAGATTTCTTAAGCCTCATGAGGCACCATGTTAGACATGACTCAGAACTGCTGTGTTCTCCCAAAGGATCTGGAAATATAATAGAAATGACAAGCAGCAAAACACAGAGATTACTCTGCACACATGGAACTTCAAGACTTCCCTTCATGTATAGAGGGAGGGTCACACTCCCTAGAACAACCTGAACTCAACATAGAAGTAGGAGCTGATATCAGGGAGAAAAACTTCTCCTCTACTCTCTTAGGATCCCTGGATGGGCTGAAAAGTAAAGTGACAAAAACAGATTAACATGAGAATGCATATGAATTTATTTAATATGTTTTACATGACACGGAAGCCTTCATAAGTAAGAGAGTTCAGTTCAGTCGCTCAGTCGTGTCTGACTCTTTGCGACCCCATGAATCGCAGCACGCCAGGCCTCCCTGTCCATCACCAACTCCCGGAGTTCACCCAAACTCAAGTCCATCGAGTCAGTGATACCATCCAGCCATCTCATCCTCTGTCGTCCCCTTCTCCTCCTGCCCCCAGTCCCTCCCAGCATCAGACTCTTTTCCAATGAGTCAACTCTTCACATGAGGTGGCCAAAGTACTGGAGTTTCAGCTTTAGCATCATTCCTTCCAAAGAAATCCCAGGGCTGACCTCCTTCAGAAGATCAGAGAGTAAGAGAAGACCTTAAGAAATTATTAACCTTGCAAATTTTTATATTAAGTTTGATAAAGGGCAGGAAATGATGGGGAAATGTCATAGGACAAAAGGGCAGGGGCTAAGAGGAGTAAACTGAGGGAAACAGAAGCCTTCATCAGGTTCTTCTTTAAGTTCCTCAACAGATAAGGAGGCTTTCCTTAGGGATTAGGCAGGGGACCTGTCACATGAGAGTGTGATGGAGAAGATGGAATCCCGAGACTCTTTCCTGCACCTTCTCTTTGTCAAGTTCCTTCACCTTAAAATACATGCCAACGTGCCATATTTTGGGGTATTGTGTTCTGAACTCCATCACCACGAATTTGGAGCAAATGATTCTCACTTAGCTCTTTTGACAAGTAATCAGAATAAAACTAGTCCTTAATACTCCATTGGAAAATGTCATATGCTATCATACTCATGATTATCAGTTAATAAAGGTAGACCATGTGATTGAGAATTCCTATTTGTGACAAGTAGTTTGACTGCAAAAATAGCGTGCCATAATGTGGAAAGAGATAAAGAGAGCTTGAATATATATTTCTAAGGAATTTCTAAAGATTAGTGATCCTTATATCAATTTTTCCACTTGTCAGAGGTAAAGGTTACCGTTTGTAGCATTGATAGACAAGAGGGAGGACTTCCCTGGTAGTCCAGTGGTTAAGAATCCACCAGCCAATGCAGGGGACACGGGTTCAATCCCTGCTCCGGGAAGATTCCACATGCAGCAAGGCCACTAAGCCGGTGCGCCACAACTACTGAGTCAGCACTCTAGAGCCCCTGTGCTGCAACTAGTATAGCCCAGGCACCCTGGAGCCTGTGTCCACAACAAGAGAAGCCACCCCAAGGAAAAGCCCATGCACTGCAACTCAAGAAAGCCCCTTGCATAGCAATGAAGACTCAGGTGAGTCAAAATTAAAAAATTAAAAAAATTTTTTAAGTCAAGTAGGAGAGACACAGCTAAAGAAATCATGCCCCTAGGAGCAAAATGAATGGCATCGAATATGCATAACCACATGGACGGACAGCCCTCATCCCAGGGAATCCTTGGCGAGTTCCTGCAGTAGACGAGCACCTGCCCTAACTTTGTACAGGAACACGCATATCCTTGCTGTGTGGTGTTAAATAAGGGCACATGACATACAGAATGCATGCCAATGGCTTGAAGGTAAAAGAGTCAATATTAGTTTGTCAAATAAATACAAGTTCAATCTCATCTTGTTTTTTGCCAAAAAATTATATATTCCTACACATAAATCACAAGCTCACTAAGCACAGCCTCATAATTTGACACCAATCTTTCCTCTTGAGAGTTGTTACTCGGGTTTTCATCTCTGAAAGAGAAAGGTGACATTTTTTGCTTTAAAAAGAACTCATTTTAATTTCTACCCACTGTGCATTTTAAATCAGGATACAGAGCTGAGGACTGCTTGCCTCTGCCCCTGTCAGGCCCAAGGAAGCCAGCCCAGGGGATGGAAAGGGGAAGGGAAACACCTGTCAAGACCTTGAGAGCCCAAGGGTGCACAGGAGAGGCAGAGAGGCCTCGCTGATCAACACAAGTTTTTGACAGGCATCGTCTCCCCATTGTCATCTTCCCTTTGCCAATTTTTGGCTCTTATCATATTCAAGAATTAAATTCTCAACTTTGAAGTTGGGGGGCAGACAGTGGAGGGGAAAAAAACGAAGACAATATTTATTCCCCATACTCTTAGCTCTGGTTTGCCAAGCTGATTCCTGAATATGTAAATACTTTGCCCACGGAGATGCAAAAGACTATGTTCTTGGTCTTGTTAAAGATAGGAATTAAGTCAGAACATCCTCAGGGTAGACTGGCAGAGAAGTCGGGAAGATATATTTTCACCAATGTAGTTGTTTAAGCTAATTTATCTAGAAATAGCTAGGTACTTTGTGATTGCTATTTTAGAAATACAGGTTTACTTAGGCGCTGGGGTAGTGAGCAAATAAAGGGTTTTAAGCAGAAAAAAAAAAAAGTGTTTCACTGTTGCCAAGGCTTTTCTTCCAAGGTAACTCACCAGTGAAGTGGCCTGCCAGCATAATGCATGGTTCCCTAGCAAAGCATGGGCCTTTGCTTAGCAATATCGGGCTTTTGGTGAGACATGTGGGAGTCATTAGGCCTTTGAGGTATTTTAATCTCGCTGTGCTAGAAATATGTGACATTAGAATGCTATGGGTTGACAGCATATCATACTCAGGAAAAAAGAAAAAATTCTTATAGCACAGGGTGGAAAATATGATTAGTACTTCACACATTTCTTGAAATAAGGCATGTTTGTGCAGTCTATCTGAAAAAGTGGTAAGTATTGATAAGCCATTTTCAACAGAGACTTTGCGAGTAAAACTGGACTTTCTGGTATATCCTTTTGCCCTCTAGATTGCATTTCAGAGGAAACAAAAAGTCCAAAGGAGACAAAGAAATATATAACAGGATAGAAAAAGAAAATTATAACAGAATATTAGGGGCCAGGATCAATGTATTCCACCGCCACACCCATGACCTCCTTCCCAAGTCCCAAATCTTTATTTGGGGTTACTACTTGCTACCAAGGAGTAAAATCTGCTAAGGATATTTCTGAGAAAGAATTCGAATTCATTCCTTTGATTGCAGGCTACCACTTGATTTACAAATATGCTGAGGGCTATTTCTATCGGAGTTGAGTCAGAAAAACAAGCCACATTAGGTCAGGAGGTTGAGCCAAATATAAATATCTTTTCTCAGCACTGTTCCTGGATGAGGCTCCCTTATTCATTTACATTTATTGAACACATACTGTCATGGGCAAGGCCCTCTGACAATTCCCGGGAAATAAAAATAGAATCTGGGTATGAAATAAATCTAACCTTTTTCTCCTTGGCGTTTCCTCATTTCACTTGCTCCTAGAGTGCGGCAGCAGAGGCCTCACACCTAGCCCTTCACACCAGCGTTCCTTGCTCGAAAGGGCTATGTCAAGCCCTCAGCTCTGGTATTGTGTTCAGAAATGCCTTGCAGGATGCTCCTCTCAAGATGGTGGCGGCAGGCGGTGTACAGAGACGCTGCACCTAGCGCAGCCCTCTGGAGCGTGAGCTGCACAGCTGTGCTCACTCTAGAGCACTGCCCCACCTGCTGGAGATCCCGGAGTTCCCTACAAAGCAGCCCCGCCCAGGGCACGTGGGGAGGGCGTGTGCTGCGTGTGATTTAGAGCAGGTTTTCACATGTCTCCATTCCTTTACTTCTGAACCCAGTTGTCTCCTTCAATTATTGATGGGCTCAAGCAACATGGCGCAGAAGGGCTGACTTAAGCTGTGTTGGCAACAAAACTCTGCTCCAGACATTGTTGCAGTGTGTCAGAAATAAAAGATAAGATAAAGTCCCTGCCTGGAAGGAGCTTACTCTCAGGTGGTGCTCCTTCCTCTTAAACCTCTTAAACATTTGGAATTCTGCAAGTTATAGACATTAAGCCTAAGAAAAATGAAACTACTCAAAATTTAAGAAGAGCGTGACTACTCTGTAATGGATACTGATGCAGAGGAAAGTTCATTGGGTTCACTGAAAGTGATAATATATGAAAGTGTAAGATTTTCAATTTCTCATAAAATACTAATTGTGTGAGAGGCAAATTAGTGTAAAGAAAAATGCTTTATAACAAAAGTACATGAACATATATGTAAGAGATACTGCTTTTTTATACTTGAGCTGCTTGGTGGAGGAGCTGCTTAGTACTTTCTTCTGTACTAAGTGGGTTGCAGGACTCTGGGCTGAACGACTAAAAGTTGTCATTCAAACAGCACCCTTAGGTGCTGCTTGATCCTGCTGGGATACTAAGGCCCAGCAGACCCAGCACTAACCTGGGTGTCTCAGTACTCATGTTCTAGTCTTAACTCTGCAACCATTATCAGAACCTTTATCTGAAGTGAAGCCTTATCACTTTAGAATATCGGCATCCTTACCTGCAAAGCAAGAGGGATAGAAAATATGCTCAGATTTAGCTAGGACATTCTCTGATTCTTTGCCTCTTGTGTTCCTAGATCAGCTGGGAATGAGCATAATCAAGAGGTAGTAAGATCCAGGTGTGGCCACTGCCATTCCCCCTTACATCCACAAGGTTTCTGTTTCCTCTCTGCTGGCAACTCAGTTTACACAGTCATCATCTTTGAACTCACCAAATTACCAAATCCAATGTTGTTCTGTTCTTTTCTCTGATCTTTTTGTACCCCGTGACTCTGGTGATCAACTGCACCTTCTTAAAATTAAGTCTTTCCTTGGCAGCTCTTGAACTCTCCTGCTTCTCTTCCATCTCAAACTATTCCTGCTGACTTCAGCCCTGACTGACCATCTCTACTGTGATAGCTCCACCAGGGCTTTTCATGACATGTATTGTGTGCATATCCCAAGTATCAATAATCCACTGCTTTTTCCCACCCTCCCCAAAACTTTTCTAGGAGATTTCATCCTTTCCCAGGGCTTAAAATTTCACTTATATATAACTCCCACTTGTTTGGCTGAAGTTCCAATCAGGTATCTCCAATTGCCTGGAAAATAGTTTCACTTAGATGTGAAAAAAAACAAACAAACAAACAAATTAAGTCCAACATTTTTAAAGCAATTCTTTTTCTCCCTCAAAATAGTTTTCTCTATGTTTTTGTTTCCATCAACAATACTACACATTCACTCTTCTATACCCAAAATCCTTGAGCTGGATGTAATTTGAAATTAGATATTTTCAGTTATTAGGAGAGTAATGTGTTACATATGCTATATATTTTTTAAGGCTTTTGGGAGTATCTCAGTCGGTAGCTGTTTGACTGAACTAGATAACAGTACGAAGGCTATTGTCATATTTATACATCTGCTGAGGAGCTGAGTCAGGGAAACAGGAAAAGCTGGGTTATAAGGTTGAACCAAGTATTTTTTCTCACCATAAATATATGAATATTTAGGGAGCAAAAATATGGTTATTTACATGGTAAATAAAGATACAAATAACTTCTCAGTTCAGGTAAAGTTTTGCTCCTAAAAGATTTCAGGTAACTGAACAAATTACGAAAAATATTTTTTTCGGAGCATTTTGCATTTGGAGGTCATGAATTAAAGACTATTAATCATGAAAATAACTATTTAAATACCAACTATTTATTGAAAACCAACCATCATTCAAGCATTGTGTTAGGCATTTATGTATCTAACAATAGAAATAAGAGAGTATTTGAAGTATGTATTTTTATTTGCTTCATTGTATATATAGGAGCTTCCCTGATAGCTCAGTTGGTAAAGAATCCACCTCCAATGCAGGAGACCCTGGTTCAATTCCTGGCTTGGGACGATCCACTGGAGAAGGGATAGGCTACCCATTCCAGTATTCTTGGGCTTTTCTTGTGGCTCAGCTGGTAAAGAATCCGCCTGCAATGCAGGAGACTTGGGTTCAGTCCCTAGGTTGGGAAGATCCCCTGGAGAAGGGAACAGTTACCTACTCCAGTTTTCTGGCTGGGAGAATTCCATGGACACAGTCCATGGGGTCACAAAGAGTCGGACACGACCGGGCAACTTTCACTTTCATATGTCGGAAAACTGTAAAATGTTATCATCATTTTTAAAAATACCAATCATTTTTAATTCCCCTGTCTTTCTTCCCCCCCATATCTAATTAATCTTGAAATTCTATTAATTCCTCCTTTCCATTCATCCCTCCCTTTGAAGCCCCACTGTTATGATATAATCTAACCCTGATCCCATGACTACATGGGATCTCATATCTTTATTATTCAGTATTTTACAAACTGCTGCTGCTGCTAAGTTACTTCAGTCGTGTCCAACTCTGAGCGACCCCACAGATGGCAGCCCACCAGGCTCCCCCGTCCCTGGGATTCTCCAGGCAAGAACACTGGAGTGGGCTGCCATTTCCTTCTCCAATGCATGAAAGTGAAAAGTGAGAGTGAAGTCGCTCAGTCGTGTCAGACTCTTAGCAACCCCATAGACTGCAGCCTACCAGGCTCCTCTGTCCATGGGATTTTCCAGGCAAGAGTACTGGAGTGGGTCACCAGTGCCTTCTCCGTTTTACAGACTAGACCAATATTACTTTTCCACAAGTTTAACCTTCCTCAAACTCTTACTCTCCTTAGTATATTTTTATGCATTCACTCATTCTTTCTACAGATACTTATTCAATACTTACTCTGTGCAGCATTCCTCTTCTCGAAGAGGTTTAATGGGTTGCCATTGTCTCTTAGGTCCAAACTCCTTGGATTCATATTTGAGGTTTCAAATAATGTAATACCTACATTGTCAATTTTATGTCTTTCAATACAGTATATTGAACTCTGTAATACAGCCAAACTGCCATTCCATGAATACATTTCAGGGCTTCCATGGTGGCTCAGAGGTAAAGAATCTGCCTGCAGTACAGGAGCCACAGGAAACATGGGTTCAACCCCTGGTTTGAAAAGATCCCCTAGAGGAGGGCATGGCAACCTGCTCCAGCATTCTTGCATGGAGAATCCTATGGACAGAGGAGCCTGGAGGGCTACAGTCCATAGGGTCACAAAGAGTTGGACATGACTGAAGCGACTTAGCATGCACACACATATAAATACATTTCACTGAGTATGAATCTACATTTCTGTTCATGCCACTCCAGCCTCCTAGAATGTCCTCTTCAAATGTCTCCATCTGGTGACACCTTTCCCATCTGTATACGTTTAGGTGTGGTCCCCTACTTCCCTTAGCCATTCTTGGCATCTCCAGCTTATAATTATGACATCACTTAACACTCACTATTCATTTTACTTATAGTTATGCATTGCCTTCTACTGTGACTTAATTTCATATTTGTGTCTTACATTTGCAACTAGATTGAAAATTTATCAACAATAAATATAATTTCATATTTCTCTGTACTCCATTCAACATTGAATATATCACATACAAGTGAAATTTATAACAAATTTTCTGTTTAAATTACTTGGTACAGGAGGATAAGAAAGAGAACCAATATCTTCCTAACTCGATACACTTTCAAGTTATATCAAAGTGTCCCAGATGATGGTGATAATAATATAGCATATAATCGAACTTACCTTAGAAAAATCTCTTAGGAAAGGGCTATATAGTTGTCTCTCAGTATCTGTGGGAGATTGATTCCAGGACCTCTCTACCTTCCCACCATGAATACCAATATCCATGGATGCTCAAGTCCCTGATTTAAAAATGGTATAGTATTTGCATATAATCTACATACAGGCTACCATACACTCTAAATCATCTCTAGACTACTTATAATACCTAATACAAGGTAAGTACTATAAACATGGTAGCTAGTGTGGCAAATTCAAGTTTTGAGTTTTAAACTGTCTGGAATTTTTTTTTTGAATATTTTAAATCTGTGGTTTGTTGAATCCACAGATAAAAAACCCATTAATATGGAGGGCTGATGGTATTGGAAATTTACCAACTATGAATAAATTTTACACAGTCAGATTTTCCTCTCATCTCAAAAAAATTACTTTACCACCTGATAAAAGAGCAAAGGACCACACTGTATAATTAATATGTGTATATAAGTAGTACAGAATGTGGCCCACTGGAGAAGGGAATGGCAAACCACTTCAGTATTCTTGCCTTGAGAACCCCATGAACAGTATTAAAAGGCAAAATAATAGGATACTGAAAGAGGAACTCCCCAGGTCAGTAGGTGCCCAAAATGCTACTGGAGATCAGTGGAGAAATAACTCCAGAAAGAATGAAGGGATGGAGCCAAAGCAAAAACAATACCCAGCTGTGGATGTGACTGGTGATAGAAGGAAGGTCTGATGCTGTAAAGAGCAGTATTGCATAGGAACCTGGAATGTCAGGTCCATGAATCAAGGCAAATTGGAAGTGGTCAAACAGAAGATGGCAAGAGTGAACGTCAACATTCTAGGAATCAGTGAACTAAAATGGACTGAATGGGTGAGTTTAACTCAGCTGACCATTATATCTACTACTGTGGGCAGGAATCCCTCAGAAGAAATGGAGTAGCCATCATGGCCAACAAAAGTGTCCAAAATACAGTACTTGGATGGAATCTCAAAAACGACAGAATGATCTCTGTTCATCTCCAAGGAAAACCATTCAATATCACAGTAATCCAAGTCTATGCCCCAACCAGTAACACTGAAGAAGCTGCAGTTGAAGGTTCTATGAAGACCTACAAGACCTTGTAGAACTAACACCCCCAAAAGATGCCCTTTTCATTATAGGGGACTGGAATGCAAAAGTAGGGAGTCAAGAAACACCTGGAGTAACAGGGAAATTTGGCCTTGGAATGCGGAATGAAGCAGAGCAAATAATAGAGTTTTGCCAAGAAAATGCACTGGTCATAGCAAACACTGTCTTCCAACAACACAAGAGAAGACTCTACGCATGGACATCACCAGATGGTGAACACTGAAATCAGATTGATTATATTCTTTGCAGCCAAAGATGGAGAAGCTCTATATAGTCAACAAAAACAAGACCAGGAGCTGACTGTGGCTCAGATCATGAACTCCTTATTGCCAAATTCAGACTTAAATTGAAGAAAGCAGGGAAAACCGCTAGACCATTCAGGTATGCCTAAATCAAATCCCTTATGATTATACAGTGGAAGTGAGAAACAGATTTAAGGGCCTAGATCTGGTAGATAGAGTGCCTGATGAACTATGGAATGAGGTTCATGACATTGTACAGTGCCGGAGTCCAGCCCCCGCAGGATCCAGGGGAACCTGAAGGAAAAACGGCGTCGGTGGATGATTTAGAGAGAGATAAGGAAAGAATATTGTAGATAAGAAAATAGAGGAGAGAAAGAGGCTGATATTCCTTGGTTTACATAGAAAGTCAATAAAACTTCAAGACAAGAAGTTTGTCCTGTTCACGGAGGCCACAGGTGCCTTCCCAGTCTCCCGAGGGAGTGAAGACGCAGAACATCTTCCCGTTCAGGTCTTAGAAACCCGGGCAGATAAGTGAACGCAGGGAGCCTCTATGCTCTAAGGGATCAGCCTGAAAAAGAAAGTAAGAGAGAAAAAAAGAGAAAAAAGAAAAACACGGGGTGACCAAGCTTTTTCAAGCGAGGCCCATTGTTTTTATTTTTTAAAGGGTCTTTTATACCTTTACTTGTACATAGAGGGAAATGAAAGATGCAAAGTCATACAGAGTCAGCCCAAACATTACATCTGGTTTTTCTTTATCAAAACCAGGATTTTTTCTGCAAACCTTTCCCATAAACAATATTGTGTACATTATCTTCTGTCCTTGGAGGCCTGTGAACATTTTATGACCCTCTTTTGATAAAGGCTTCTCAACCAGAAAACTTATTTTCCCTTGAAATGTTTTTTCTTATATTTTTAATCTACGTCAGCCTCAAAAAGTATTAAACAAGTTACATTTCTCAGGGAGTAAAGGTGCAGTGAGTTACAAGAAAGAACCAATTAGCTCAAAAGTCTGATGTGGTTAAATTCAAGGCTACACTTGTTTTTCTTACATTCCAACTATGTTAACTAATGCACTTCCAGGTGCAGAATGGATAAGAGCTATGGGAACTTAGCAACAAGCATTTGGCCAAATAATGGAATCCTACATTAACACTATTCTAATAACTTTTAACTCTTTGAAAGGCTCTATGTTTTAGGATTTCCATGCCTCTCACAGTTGGGAGGCTGTAAATAATCATATGCGTAGCTGCCCGGGTCTGGATATACCTGTTAAGCAAGCTATAATGCTAACAGAGGGGGTTTGATTGGAAATATTCCCCTCATGTCCAGGAGACTTATTAGCTATAGCCCTAAGTTAATTTTCTCCAGAGAAAGGTGAACAGGGTTAGCCCCCTGTTAATGTCAGAGGAGCTGGTGAAAGTCATGAAGTAGTAAAACAGACAGATTCTGGTTTTAGGGGTAGATGCTCCAGAAAGCCTAGGGAGCCCATTGAGTTCTGAAGCCTTGCTTAACAGTTCTCTTCCACATGACCTTGTCATGGGTGGGATCTCCCGTGGTGGCCCCTGGCAGTACGGGAGACAGGGATCAAGATCATCCCCATGAAAAGAAATGCAAAAAAAGCAAAATGGCTGTCTGGGGAGGCCTTACAAATAGCTGTGAAAAGAAGAGAAGTGAAAAGCCAAGGAGAAAAGGAAAGATATAAGCATCTGAATGCACAGTTCCAAAGAATAGCAAGAAGAGATAAGAAAGCCTTCTTCAGTGATCAATGCAAAGAAATAGAGGAAAAGAACAGAATGGGAAAGACTAGAGATCTCTTCAAGAAAATTAGAGATATCAAGGGAACACTTCATGAAAAGATGGGCTTGATAAAGGACAGAAATGGTATGGACCTAACAGAAGCAGAAGATATTAAGAAGAGGTGGCAAGAATACACAGAAGAACTGTACAAAAAGGATCTCCATGACCCAGATAATCAAGATGATGTGATCACTCATCTAGAGCCAGACATCCTGGAATGTGAAGTCAAGTGGGCCTTAGAAAGCATCACTACGAACAAAGCTAGTGGAGGTGATGGAATTCCAGTGGAGCTATTTCAAATCCTGAAAGATGATGCTGTGAAACTGCTGCACTCAATATGCCAGCAAATTTGGAAAACTCAGCAGTGGCCACAGGACTGGAAAAGGTCAGTTTTCATTCCAATCCCAAAGAAAAGCAATGCCAAAGAATGCTCAGACTACCACACTATTGCACTAATCTCACACGCTAGTAAAGTAATGCTCAAAATTCTACAAGCCAGGCTTCAGCAATACGTGAACCGTGAACTCCCTGATGTTCAAGCTGGTTTTAGAAAAGGCAGAGGAATCAGAAATCAAATTGCCAACATCCGCTGGATCATGGAAAAAGCAAGAGTTCCAGAAAAACATCTATTTCTGCTTTATTGACTATACCAAAGCCTTTGACTGTGTGGATCACAATAAACTGTGGAAAATTCTGAAAGAGATGGGAATACCAGATCACCTGACCTGCCTCTTGAGATATCTGTATGCAAGTCAGGAAGCAACAGTTAGAATTGGACATGGAACAACAGACTAGTTTCAAATAGGAAAAGGAGTATGTCAAGGCTGTATATTTGTCACCCTGCTTATTTAAATTCTATGCAGAGTACATCATGAGAAACGCCGGACTGGAAGAAACACAAGCTAGAATCAAGATTGCTGGGAGAAATATCAATAACCTCGATATGCAGATGACACCACCCTTATGGCAGAAAGTGAAGAGGAACTAAAATGCCTCTTGATGAAAGTGAAAGAGGAGAGTGAAAAAGTTGGCTTAAAGCTCGACATTCAGAAAACGAAGATCATGGCATCTGGTCCCATCACTTCGTGGGAAATAGATGGGGAAACAGTGGAAACAGTGTCAGACTTTTTTTTTTGGGGGGGGGGGGCGCCAAAATCCCTGCGGATGGTGACCTCAGCCATGAAATTAAAAGACACTTACTCCTTGGAAGAAAAGTTATGACCAAGCTAGATAGCATATTGAAAAACAGAGACATTACTTTGCCGACTAAGGTCTGACTAGTCAAGGCTATGGTTTTTCCTGTGGTCATGTATGGATGTGAGAGTTGGACTGTGAAGAAGGCTGAGCGCCAAAGAATTGATGCTTTTGAACTGTGGTGTTGGAGAAGACTCTTGAGAGTCCCTTGAACTGCAAGGAGATCCAACCAGTCCATTCTGAAGGAGATCAGCCCTGGGATTTCTTTGGAAGGAATGACGCTAAAGCTGAAACTCCAGTATTTTGGCCACCTCATGCGAAGAGTTGACTCATTGGAAAAGACTCTGATGCTGGGAGGGATTGGGGGCAGGAGGAGAAGGGGACGACCAAGGATGAGATGGCTGGATGGCATCACTGACTCGATGGAGGTGAATCTGAGTGAACTCCGGGAGTTGGTGATGGACAGGAAGGCCTGGCGTGCTGCGATTCATGGGGTCGCAAAGAGTCGGACACGACTGAGCGACTGAACTGAAATGAACTGAAAATAGTACAATCATACTCAGCGTCAGACAATGCTCACAGCAACAGAGGCACACAGCAAGGGTGCGTCAGCCACGAATCTCTCATTTATACTCACTGCCATGCACACACTCACTGAATATGGAATGAATTATGACTCTCTTTCTCTTTAGAGAACAGTTTCCCAAAACTTAAATGCTTGTTCATAGGGGATCTGAAATTACCTCTTGTTAGGCAGAATTCTAAGTTGGCCTCTAAGAATCCCACCCTCTGTAACTCAAACCCTTGTAGAATTCCCTAGCTCTACGAATTATAGAGCCAGGTTATGAATATAGTGGAATATCACCCCCATGTTTGGATTAGCATTGATTATTATTTATCAGTTTACTTTGAGTTCATCAAAAGGGAGGTTACCCTAGGTGGGCCTGACCTGATAAAGTGAACAGTTAAAGACAGTGGTGCTCAACTCTTTTGGCACCAGGGACCAGTTTTACTGAAGACAATTTTTCCACTGGGGAAGGGGAGGGGGAATGGTTTGGGTTTCTCTGATTGCACACCACCTGCTGTGTGGCCCAGTTCCTAACAGGCCATGGACCAGTTTGGGGACTTCCCTGGTGAAAGGGCTTTTCCTGAAAAAAGAGATCAAAAGATTCACAAAGCGAGAGGGCCTATACAAGGAGCCATGGGACAGGACCTGCCAGTGCCTTATAGTTGTTGGAAGCCAGTATGAAAATTAGCTGAGCAAGCTTGGAAACACACCTGCCCCTAGTCAGAGCTCTAGATGAGCACACACCTGGCTCACATCTTGACTTTTAACCTTCGATGCAACTATAATCAGAGGGCCCCATTAAGATGATTCATGAAAGCTGTGGGAGAAGTTTGTACTCTTTTTAAGCTGTTAAATTTGTGGTGAATTGTGGAAAGAGAACTGCCATACGACCCAGCAATCCCACTGCTAGGCATACATACCAAAGAAACCAGAACTGAAAAAGACACGTGTACCCCAGTGTTCATCGCAGCACTGTTTACAATAGCTAGGACATGGAAGCAACCTAGATGTCCACTGGCAGACAAATGGGTAAGAAAGCTGTGGTACATATACACAGTGGGATATTACTCAGCTATTAAAAAGAACACATTTGAATCAGTTCTAATGAGGTGGATGAAACTGGAGCCTATTATACAGAGTGAAGTAAGTCAGAAAGAAAAACGCCAATACAGTATATTAACTCATATATATGGAATTTAGAAAGATGGTAATGATGACTCTATATATGAGATAGCAAAAGAGACACAGATATAAAGAACAGACTTTTGGATTCTGTGGGAGAAGGCAAGGGTGGGATGATTTGAGAGAATAGCATTGAAACATGTGTATTACCACATGTGAAATAGGTCACCAGTCCAAGTTGGATACATGAAACAGGGCACTCAAAGCCGGTGCACTGGGACAACCCAGAGGGATGGGATGGGGAGGGATGCGGGAGGGGGGCTCAGGACAAGGGGACACAGGTACAGCCATGGCAAAAACCACAATATTGTGAAGCAATTAGCCTCCAATTAAAATAAATAATAAAATTTAAAAATTTGTGGTGAATTGTGATACGGCAGAAGAAAACCTAATACATCTGCTTTCCGTATTATCAGACACTGTGCTAAGTACTTTAAATTCACAACTTATCAATTATCCTGTTCCAGAGCTGAGGGATCTGAAGTTTAAAGAGGTTACATAACTTGCCCAAGTTTTTTGTTGTTTTTTTTTTTTTAATTACTTTACAATACTGTATTGGTTTTGCCATACATCAACATGAATCCACCACGGGTGTACACGTGTTCCCCATCCTGAACCCCCCTCCCACCTCCCTCCCCACACCATCCCTCTGGGTCATCCCAGTGCACCAGCCCTGAGCATCCTGTATCATGCATCAAACCTGGACTGGTGATTCGTTTCACATATGACAATATACATGTTTCAATGCCATTCTCCCAAATCATCCCACCCTCACACTCTCCCACAGAGTCCATAAGGCTGTTCTATACATCCATGTCTCTTTTGTGGTCTTGCATACAGGGTTATCGTTACCATCTTTCTAAATACCATATATATGGGTTAGTATACTGTATTGCTGTTTTTCTTTCTGGCTTACTTCACTCTGTATAATAGGCTCCAGTTTCATCCACCTCATTAGAACTGATTCAAATGTCTTCTTTTTATTGGCTGAGTAATACTCCATTGTGTATATGTACAACAGCTTTCTTATCCATTCATCTACTGATGGACATCTAGGTTGCTTCCATGTCCTGGCTATTATAAACAGTGCTGCGATGAACACTGGGGTACATGTGTCTCTTTCAATTCTGGTTTCCTCGGTGTGTATGGCCAGCAGTGGGATTGCTGGGTCATGTGGCAGTTCTATTTCCAGTTTTTTAAAGAGTAGGACAGGGAGACCACTTACTCCCCCAGAAATTCATCAAAAGAACATAACTTGCCCAAGTTTTATAGGAAGTAACTGAGACAGGATTTTACATCCAGATTTACTAACAATGCCCATGTTCTGAACCACCACTGACAGGAAAGTTGGGCATTCTACTTTGGCCTCACCACCTCATCTAATGTTCTGAAAGTCAAGCTCAGTGTTTTCATCAAACTCTGTGTGGATTTTTACTCCTTTCTACTGAGAACTTCCTTACTTCATTGATACTGAAAAGTCCTGTTTAATGTATTTCATTAAACATTTATGAAACATGTATGCTAGAAAAGCACCGAATGAAGAGATGGGGGAATTCAAAGATTGATAAGATAGCCCTTGACCCTCAAGTTTCTTATACACTAGTGGAAAAACGAACTCATACATAATATTACAAAGGAGTAATCTTATGCAATAAGATGCAGAAACACATTTACATACTCACTTCAGATGACACTAGATTTATGGGAGCTTCCTGGTCCCTAAGATTGAGAAATAAAGGAATCCTTAACTAATTTTATATTTGCTCCTAAATTTTTACTTATTGTCCTCTTAATATAGGCTAAGCATTGCTCTAAGTACTTAAAAGTATCATTTTATTTACCTCTCACAAAAATCTATAACTGTGGATATTATTGTTATTATCATTTTACTGATAATATAAGGAAACTATGATACAAAGAGGTTAATAATATGCTTGACATCACAAACTCTGCAGTTTGATCCTGATACATATATATTCAACCAGTGTATATATACTGGTTATATATACATAATAATATAATAAAACCATTTTATTAAACAAAAAAAAAGAGGATAAAGGGTGAATAAAAGCCATGCGGAGAATGGGGTATGTGAAGGGAGATAAAGAGAGATATTTGCTGCAGTTGAACATGGAATTGAAATATGTTTCTCTGTACCCAAGGCAAAATGAGAAATAACTTGATTTACATCGACTTCCTAATCTTAAAATATTCACTAAAAACTAAGAGAAATTCATAATTAAGACCTTACATGGGAATGCCTTTGAATGATACTGTATACAATGTCTTATGAGATTTATTTAAATGTCCCCAAACTGACTGTTATTTGAGCCAAGAACAAGGCAGTAAGTTCTGGGAAGTCATATGAAAATGAATTAACATAGTATGATATGTACTTTTTTACTTGATAAAGAAGGGAATGGCTGGTTAGCATTGTCTTCAAACTGTAGGTCACAAACCATTAGTGGGTCATGATATCAACTAAGTCAGAATCAGTTTGTTTTGTTTTGTTTTAATTGTATGTGTCAGGGACATACAATTTGGACATATGACTTGGTACATCTCAAGTTTAGAGATAAATATTTTGTAATAAAAGTTTCTGTGTCTATGGGTTTATATGTGTGTGTCATCTTATATATGGGATTCATGTTTCTTTACAAAATTTGAGAGCCACTGCAGCTTAGCTCATCTTGACTATTAGTTATCTCAGTCGGGATCTTGTCAAAGCTCCATAAAAAACTACCATATTGAAGTCACTAGAGAGTGTTTGGAATGTAGCTTGAGTTGTTGATTAAAAGGATATCCTCATGCTTTAGATTTCAGGCAAAAAAGTGGACATGAAGTTGTTTTGTTAGCAAAGATGTTTTTATTTGTGCTTAGATGGAGGAGAATCTCATTTCTGCAGACTGTGGGGACTGCAGGAGTGGGTAGCAAAGGGACAGAAGTATTTCTCATGAAGCAGGAGATCTATTTGCACTATGCAAATGCTTGAGTGCCTGCCATGACCCTGCCCCATCCACAGGATGACTATGTGACTGGTGTGTTCACAAAAGTCCTAGTTACATCAGGTGTCCTGGTATAATTATTAATAGCTTACCCTTCCACTCTCAAACCTGTCCTGGTTGGATAATACATTACATGACCATCCTTTCAGCAAGCAAAAAAAAAAAAAAAGGCCCTGGTCTGCAAAGAAATATTTGTAGGGAAGGGCTATGGACCAAAGACATGTTATCCTTTTATTTAAATTATGATTTCCACATGCTTCTCTCTCTCCTGGCAAACTCTCTGAGCCACATTTGTCAGAGGATGCTCCACATTTTCCTACTCAAGAATATCAGTAAAGATTAGAGAAGTGTTACTCACATCAAAGCTCGTGATTCATAGTTAACGTGGCACCTATGACAGTTTGGTTAATTTTACATTTCATTTGAGACTATTCTAAACTTCAATAAAAAACATACGTAGGTATACTGTGCATCATCTTGATAGTCACAATAATGTGTGTGTGTGTGTGTGTGTGTGTGTGTGTGCGCGCATGCGCGCATGCTCAGTCATGTCCAACTCTTTGCAATCCCATGGACTGCAGCCCACCAGTCTCCTCTGTCCACGGTATTTTCCAGGCAAGAATCCGGAGTGGGTTGCCATTTGCTTCTCCAGGGAAATCTTCCTGACCCAGGGATCAATCTTGCATCTCTTGCATTTCCTACATTGGCAGGCATATTCTTGACCACTCCAGTGCTTATGGTATTTCTGTTATCAGTAAGTGAAAACCAAGTAGTACTATTTTAAATATTTGTGGAAAAATAACCCAACAAACCTCAAAGTGTTCTTAATAAACAAATCTGGATTCATGGACAGTTGGAGGTAAAATGGCATCCTAAGACACCACAAAAATAATAAAGATTTTTCGTAAGTCCAAATAGAGAAAACTGGTGGAAGAATGGAAAAATGATGGGATGCATGAAAGCCAAGACACTGAACTCCAGAGCCCTATACCTTAATAATAGATATCATACCCAGATTTTAAGTGGCACTGTAGTTTTTCAACAGAACAGCATCCTCTGAAATTTTAAATGAATGCTACTTATTTCAACTTTTAAAAATTTTATAGGGTGTTACAGATTTTAAAATTGTATAAAACTATAAGTATACAGAATATTACACACAGTTCTGTTTGTAGCTAAATAAATACTTAACAAAAGCACTGGGGCCACAGAGAATTTTTTCTCTTTAAGGGGGTACTTATATTACTAAAGTTTGAGACTGATAAGAGTGAAAAATATCATGCTTGGAGATGGACTGGTTTTCTGCAAAAAAAGCAAGAGAAACAATCAGACTCTCTGATACATCGATATGTGAGCAAAACAGAATATAACTCCAAAGAGTGTGAGCCAACATGGGCAGCTGTACTTGTCAACTGGACTCTCTTGCCTGCTTCTCCCTGGGATGGTTCCATTGCCTACTTGGATCTTCCTCTTCTGTTTATCAACTTCTCTTAGATTTATGTTAGTTCTCTACTACTGTCTGTCTCTTTCTGCCCATGACTTTTATACCAAATATTAGTCTTTAATTTCGATCTCAACTATAGTCAGAGAAATTTTTTAAAAAAGAGATTGGATTAAATAAAACAATACTTAAATAAATACTTGGAACAATGTCTGTGATATAGTAATAACTCAAAACATTTTCACTTCCCATAGAGATAATCTATTTTACTTGAAAACGTAGGTAACCAAGGTTTAGAAAGTATAAGACCTATTTACTGTCACAGATCAATTTAAAGGCAGAAGTAGTTCCAAATAACAATAATTTTCACATTAAAAAAAAAAACCTGGAGTAACTGATAAGTTTATAGAGAATAAGATTTTTCTATCATTCTGCAAGTGCTACTTTAATAATCTGTTTTTTTACTGTCCTTGATGTGCTGAAGTACAATTTCCTTCTATTTTAAGACATTCTCATCTACTGTTCTGCCCTTGGATATTCCTTGTAGGTTTGAAGTATCCTCCAGAAGACAATTATGGATTTATCCATTGGCATTCCAACCTTATTACTGAGCCTATTTCATTTTGAGATTTTCCCATACTGTATGCATGCCTAAGCATGCCCATAATATAGTGGATTCTCTATTTAATTTACATCTCTCAGTCGAATGCACAAGCTTTTAAAAATGGTTTCACTATTCTTTCCATTTGCTGTTAAAAAAAAAAACCTAAGTATTGCAGCCCAAAATATATTTATACAGCTTTCAGATAGGAGTGTAAGAGAAAAAAAAATTTTTTTTAATGTCTAGATCACTTTGAAAAAAATTACAGCATATCTTCTAGAAGAATTCTAGGCTAATTATAGAGTGGGAAATACAAGTCATTTAAAGGGTATCCTTTAAGTATCCAATCAATAAGCTGGAACACTTTATACACTGTGATAACAGACTTCCTCAGTAGAATTATTCATATTTTTATGAGGTTAAAGAGGATGTAACTGTGTGTTTGTATATCTGTGTGTGAGAGATCTCAAAGCAAGAGAACCTAGTATTAAATACTAGAAGGACTCAGATTTCATCCTGAAGGCAATGGGGAGTCACCGAAAAATTTTAAGCAGGGGTTTTGTTGTAGGGTTTTTTGTTGCTTCAGCTGCAATAGAAAGCATGGATGGTGTGGTGTGAGGCAGCAGGTGGAAAGGTGAATTGTGAAGAAAATTCAATAGTTCAGGTGACCTTAACTGAAGCAATGCCAAAAATACCGAGAGAGAACAATAAAAAAGGTAAGATTTGGTTATTATCAAGAGGTGAGAGTGAGGAAGAGGAGAGAAAAGATTAACTTCCAGGTTTCTAACTTGTGAGGACAGAAGGATGGAGGTGCTTCTCAACAGAATGAGAAGGAGTGTGCATAGGAAAGATTTAGGACATTTGCTCTGATGGCCATAATTTTTCTCAGAGAACTAAGAGGTGGGGGCACCTTCTGAGAGAAAAGAGCAGAGTGTTTATACAGATGAGTTGTGGAGAACAGTGGAAGCTGGGAAAAGTCATTAATGAGAATGGAAAAGGAAGCTGGCCAAAGAACAGTCAAAGTTATTAAAAGCAAGTTAAAGTCTTAGGAGAGGCAAGTGAGCATGCATTTGTAGTGAAATCAATCTGCACAGGTGTGTGAATTTACAAAAAACATCAAACTGAACTACTATATGATTTTCTTTTTTTCCCAAATAATGATCATCCATCTCCATACATCAGTATAAGCATGGACCACTGGACTTATCTAGAGTTGTAAGTTTAAATACCAGACAGAATGCAAAAGCATGAAGGAGGTGAAAGCACTGTGAGAAAAATTTTAAGTTATCAACCATAGGGTCGAGG
This sequence comes from Oryx dammah, assembly GCF_014754425.2. Lineage (NCBI taxonomy): Eukaryota > Metazoa > Chordata > Mammalia > Artiodactyla > Bovidae > Oryx > Oryx dammah. Next base: position 118,044,153 of record NW_024070186.1, read on the forward strand.
ATGGGTAAGGAAAAGACCAGGAGAGAAAAGACAGTAAGGATTTAAGAACAGGGGTGTCAAGAAAATTGGACTGCAGCTTTACTGAGAATGAGAGAGTAAGAAAGCTAGAAGAACAGAAGGTACTGAGATTAAATTTCCCTAAATGGAAAAATTCTAGATTTGTTTTGTCCAATATGGTAGCCACTTGCCATATGTGGCTATTTACATTTAAATTCAATAGAATTAAAAATTGTGTTCCTCAGTCACACTAGCCACATTTCAAGTGTTCAATAACTGTGCAGGGCTACCATATTGTCTGTATTGGTCAGGGTGGATAAAACATCTCCATCATACAGAAAAGTCCACTGGAGAGTATGGCTCTAGATAATACCAAACTCTAGGAAGTTTCCAGGAGTGTAGGTTGAAGAAAAACGGAGACGAAAGCCATTGGGCAAGAGGCAGTAGAGGAATCAGGAAGGTGGAACATTTGATTGGTTTCCCACAGTGATACTGAATTCAGCCTGTGGTAGGAACTCCAATGAGGAAGACATGAGCTAGATGCTGAAGTCCTCATCAAATGTTGGGAGTGTGACCAGATAGATGAATGTGTAAATGTGAAGAGTCATAATGTTTTTCTTAATAGTGTATCTGAAACCCTTCAGGACTGTAAGTGTCCTTTGCTTCTGAAACATGCTAGATGGACTCAATCTAGACCCAACCCGAGTGATGTTCCAAACCCCACTTAAACCTCTCCTGAACCATTCTCCTGGTTCAAAAATCACCTCTGTTGAAACTGTATCAACAGTAGCTTCAGCCAACTGAATACTGTGGGGTGAAAAAAGAACCTGTTAACTCTATGTTGTCAGGTTAACTAAGTAGCTGAAAATAATGCATCTATGGCATAGCTTCACATGCAAGATTTAACAAAAACTATTTGTGCTAGGATATACGACAAAAAGTCATCACTTTGAAGAAGATAGGTAGTTTGGGTATGTCAGTTGTGTTTATTGGGCTTCCCAGGTGGCACTAGTGGTAAAAAATCCGCCTCCCGATGCAGAAGATGCAAGAAACGCGGGTTTTATCCCTGGGTGGGGAAGATCCTCTGGAGAAGAGCATGGAAATTCACTCCAGTATTCTTGCCTGAAGAATCCCATGGACAGAGGAGCCTGGTGGGCTACAGTCCATAGGATCGCAAAGAGTTGGACACAACTGAAGCAACTTAGCACACACACACATTGGGTCTGCTAAACACATTTGTTATAATCTAGGATTTACACTTAACACTTTTTATGATCAAGAGGGGTGGCTATCAATGAAACTAGTTATACTAGCTCTTCATGGCTACAAATCTCACGCAAAACAATTTCCAGTGGCATATGAGCTAGGCGCCACCAGCCTTCCCTTTTCTTAAGCATTGACAGCTATGAGCTGCAAAACCACAGCAATCCTGCCCTACTAACATCAATCAACGAGTCAGCACAAGTACTCCGGTCCTCTCATTCCTCAGTCCCTCACCCCAGAAATTACTGTAGTACCAGAATGAGGGTAAACTTTACCATTTTGCAAAGGTTAGTAACACTTTGGATGAGTAAATGAACAATCACATCACTTAGCAATTATAAGCTAAAATAAGCCCAGTCCCTCTTTTCTCCTATCACCATTGCTAATCCCATCTTAATCTGCCCATTCTTGTTAATATCTGCAATATTACTTTCACTTGTTTTTAAGAACTAGGATGTTTTTAAGAAGCTGGATGTTTCTTATTTTTCAATAGGTTATACAGTTTTAGTCTGTTGATTCTGCTAGGTTATATAGTTATTTGTGTGTAATGGGCTCTTCCACAGCAATATGCAGCAAAAAATTCCTTTTGACAAGCCATAGCAAATTTAATTGAGTCATGACGTATGCCATCAAACAGCTTCCAATGAGGCAAATGGTCTTTTTCCTAAGGTAGTATATGCTTTCACCCAGTTTCAACATGGCTATATGATCTCACATGACCAAGAAAATTACTTTCTTCATTTATGAAACGTTACAGAAAGGTATGGAGTTAATATTTGATTGAGCTAATTAAATTTTCAAGAGGAATATGCTCCACGAGGCTTTCTTTCCCCTTAGATTTAGTGAAACTTCTTTTTACAAAATCTTAGCATTGAATTAACAGGTCAATTTTTTAAGTTTGTTTTTCCACTCTATAGTTTAATCATTCCCTGGTGAGAGTCCCAAATCAATTCTTTTAAAATTTCCACTTTATTTTAAATGTTGCCTAAGTAATAGTAATAGAAATGACTCTTGTCAATATAGCATCTATGATTCTTTCCTACTGACTTTGCAGCCTGAAGGCATTCCAAATTCTGACATCACTTTTAATGTTTTCAGGACAGATGCTGTTAGGGCTTTCAGCAGACATTAGTTAACTTGTGAACCTTCATCTGAATATCCTTCAGATACTCAGGGGATCTGGGTGATATTAGAGCTCCAATGTCAGCCTGAAAAGTAACATCAGTAATGGGCATCATCCTTACTTCCCTCCCCAGTACAGCAATAAGGCAAGGAAAAGAAGATAGTAAACCATTGATTTGAACCATATAAATGAGATGAACATAAATTGTGCTATCTGTTATATTTGTCCCCAATGCAAAATTTACCTAACATATAACACAAGTACTCCCATTCAACTGCATCAAAGGACTTCTTGGCATCTAATAAAATTGTTGGTACTGGTTCCAATTTTCTTTTGTATTTCAGATGAGTTGCATTAGCCTATGCAGATTATCTGATGCTTATCTCTAGACATAAAGTCTTTCTTGGATAAGGGCCTATTAGATTTGTGATTACTTCATGTAGCAAGTGTTGTGGTATCTATTATTTTGTGCCTGCTGACATTGTATAAAAGGATATTTTTCATAATTCTGTTAAGGGAGTAGCATGCAATCTTCAGTATAAGGCTATATGGATATGTAATAGTATAAAGAACCATAGGCTGCCTTGATTTCAAGCCACAGATAATATCTGATGCTTTAAAAATTCAGTACAAACCATTTAAATGCATTACACTTATTCACAGTCTATTTCTGAAACTATGGGCTGTTTAGTGTGCTGATGGCAGAGAAGTTAATGTGTTGGTAAGCAACCTAAATTTTTATAAAGCTATTCTGAAAGTAACTCTATGCCACAGAAAGTAATATCAATTACTCCTTGCTTTTCAGCTGACATTGCCAGGCTGCTCCAAACTGCTACTCTTCAATTCAGCACCTGCAAAGAAAAGGAAGGCACAGAATACCTCTATGGGAGATTTCTGGGCATTGCAATCACAAGAGGTACTTCCTTCAAACATGGCCTGAAACACTTCAAAGTTGGGGTTCTTCCCCCAAGTATTACTTAACCCTTTCATGCCCTGAGAATAGGGAATTACATATACAGGGAAGGTTGAGCAACGAAGAATAAGGATAAAGCCAGTTGATAATCTTTAGGGTTCCTATAAACTATATCCCATGAGACATAGCAGAATAGTGAGAAGGAGCTGGACCTTGAAGCTAATTTTAACCTTGGTTCCATTCTTTATTTACCAGCATAGACTTGGCTATCTAGGAACACCACTAAACTTGGGTTTTCTCATTCAGAAAAGGTAGTCATGATACTCACTCTTGGAGTTGTTTTAAAGTTCAAAAAAGTATCATATGAAGAAAAATATTTAATGCTCAATGAACTGTCAGATGTTTCACTGTAATTATTGCTAACAATAGTGAGCTATGCTGCTGCTGCTGCTAAGTCGCTTCAGTAGTGTCTGACTCTGTGCGACCCCATGGACTGCAGCCCACCAGGCTTCCCCTTCCCTGGGATTCTCCAGGCAAGAACACTGGAGTGGGTTGCCATTTCCTTCTCATAGGTATATTTAAATTTGCATTTTTCAGGAATCACAGAAAGGCCTAATCCAATGGTATACCAAGTATTCAAATTAGGCATTGTGTTGGGAAAACAATGACATTCAACAAAGTACACTGTGACAACTTACTTGGTGATTAATCTACACAAAATGGACTTTTTAAACATCACAGTAAGTGAAGGCACTATTACAAATTGAAAACACAAACCAATAAGGACAAACTAAACACACATACACACACATACACACACACACGTAAAAAAATTCTTTTCCATTATTATTACTCTTCTGTATTTATCTGATATATCTGATTGAGTCCAAGAGATCCAGCTTTTCTTCAAATATATTGGTTAGATACAGAGAAAACAAAATGGTTAATGCAATGAATATACAAAAATAATTCTTTCTAGGACTCCTCAGTTATAGCAACCCAGTTATACAGGTTTGCAAATCAAACAACAACAAAACAGTAAGTGAGTAAACAGTCTCTAGTGTAAATGCACAGACTGTAATAATTCAAAAAGATTCAGATTTAACAAAATTTTGTATCTATACAGTTTTTTTAAGCTATTTTTAAATAGATGGAATCTTTCAAAATACACTACCTAAATTTTCTTAATAGTGGGAAAAGTATGTTCGGACTCTTGAGTGAAGCGATTTCTAGAGAAAACAGAAGATCCAAACCTGAGGCCAAAACTCTAAGTACATACACAGAAAAGTACACAATATTCCCAGGATATGTGTAAACATGGAGAGCCACTTCGTAAATGGTATTCAGTTTTGGTAATAGTATAATCCACTTTCATTAGGCATTTCCCTCTTGTGCATTAATATGTGACATCATACTCTCAGATAACATTTCATAACAGAGTGAAATAAAAAGCCCCTCCAGATTGCAACTGTAAGATAATCAGATTCTGTAGTGCTCATTATGACTGCAATTATGTAGCAAAACTCTCCAAATATAGTTCAGTTATTGCGGTTATTAATCATTCTGGTTTTGTTTCAAGTACTTGCTTTATAGCCTGCTGGATAGACTCCATTATTCTACAAGCTGAATGTCGAAAGTCAAACATGTGCATGTGAATCTGCTGTTCTAACGGCCTTTCAACATAATTTACCCTTTCAATTTGTATTTGTGAATACAAAAAAAAAAAAAAAACGGGGGAGAAATAAAGCTGGTGTCAATAGAGTCACTGACCTTTGCAGTAAACAGAAGATAGTTCGTAACAAAAAACAACTTGGCAAATAAGAAACTTATTTTGCTAGAACTAGAAATACTGCTGCCTAAGAAGTTAGTGTCAGAATACTAATCTGTTCTTACAGAAAAGGGAAAAAAACCCTCAGAGAATCTGTATATTTGATAAGGAGAAAAATGATAAGAGGGCCAGGAAACGCGCATTTTTAAAGGTTCAAAGCACCAACATTATGGATAGAATGTATTTCTAAACATTTTATGCCTAAAACCATATATTACTATTAATTTAACTACAAAAGGCCAAGTAAGATACAGTAGATTTATTATATAGAACAAACACCATCTGCATCATCTTAAATCATTACTATAGAAACATTTCTAGGAAAAATATACACCTGAAAAGTTCTGAAATGCCACAGTATTAACTAAATAGGATTCCAATCATATCCAGCGAAAGTGACTTCATTATTTTTAAATGTTAAAATGCAGAGAGACTAGAAAAAGAAATATAATAATACATGCATGTCTTATCAATGTAATGGTTCACAAAAGGCATATCTCCAATTTCAAGTCGTCCATGATTTTTTCAATTTCGCAACATACATTGGGCCCCAGGCTTTACCCTTATCTGGAATCACCAAGAGCCCACATTCCTGGCCAGTGGGAGCAAATGTGAAGTCGTGGGAGCAAGCCCTTGCCATTTCCTTAATGTCCACAGGCATGATGTTACTGTAGGAGTTTAAAACTTCACTGATCACATCTTGATTTTCTGCCTTGGAAAGTGTGCACGTAGAGTATACAAGCAACCCTCCAGGACGTAAGGCCTTAATTGCAGACCTGTGTGTAATCAGGAAAATGCAGATTGATTAGATACATTAACAAAGAACTATGGAGGCTGAGGGCAAGAACGCTTATGTACTTGAAATTAATTGCACTCTGACTCTGACTGTAATAACTTTGGGTGTATAGCCTTACAAACAGCCTTACAACTATTCCTTTCCAATAAATCCCTGAGTGACTAGAAAAATGATAATCAGACCAATCCACATGGGGAAGACAGAGAGTATGTTTGTGTACTTTCTTGTTTTATTCTTCTAAGGACCGGAGGATGGAGGTGGAGTATGGAGTAACTCATTTTCTTGGAATACACTGAGTGGTTCTAATGGATAAATATCAATAACCTCAGATGACACCACCCTTATGGCAGAAAGCAAAGAAGAACTAAAGAGCTTCTTGATGAAAGTGAAAGAGGAGAGTGAAAAAGTTTGCTTAAAACTCAACATTCAGAAAACTAAGATCATGGCATCTGGTCCCATCACTTCATGGCAAATAGATGGGGAAATAGTGGACACAGTAGGTGACTTTATTTTGAGGGGCTCCAAAATCACTGCAGATGGTGATTGCAGCCAGGCTTATTCCCTGGAAGGAAAGTTATGACGAACCTAGACAGCATATTAAAAAGCAGAGACGTTACTTTTTCAACAAAGGTCCATCTAGTCAAAGCTGTGGTTTTTCCAATAGTCATGTATGGATGTGAGAGCTGGACTATAAAGAAAGCTGAGTGCCAAAGAATTGATGCTTTTGAACTGTGGTGTTGGAGAAGACTCTTGAGAGTCCCTTGGACTGCAAGGAGATCCAACCAGTCCATCCTAAAGGAGATCAGTCCTGAATATTCACTGGAAGGACTGATGTTGAAGCTGAAACTCCAATCACTTTGGCTTCCTGATGCAAAGAGCTGACTCATTGGAAAAGACCCTGATGCTGGGAAAGATTAAAGGAGGGAGGAGAAGGGGACGACAGAGGATGAGATGGTTGGATGGCATCACCAACTTGATGGACATGAGTTTGAAGAGGCTCCAGGAGTTGGTGATGGACAAGGAAGCCTGGCATGCTGTGGTCTATGGGGTCGCAGAGTCGGACACAACTGAGTGACTGAACTGAGCTGAACTGAAATGAACTAATGGGTAGGTGGAATGGAGCACCTGAATGTAAGGAAAGTGGTTAGGGCTCAGTAATAGATGAAGTTATGGGAACAAACAGGATTTCCCAGGAAAAGGACAAGAGAAAAAAGTGGACTGAAGACAGACATCAAGAGAATACCTATATGCAAAGAAATCAGAACTTAGAAAAAAATTTAGAAGGCTTTTCCAGCTGAACATGTAGCTTCAAGGAAAAGATGGGAAGGAAGGTTTTTTCCCCACACCAAGGGGAAGATTTGAACATATCTGCAGATGCAGATCCAGGAGAACAGTCCCAGGACTTCAGGCTGCAAATGGAGGAGATAGCTTCAGAAAAGATGGACTCCAGCTTTTCATCTGAAACAACAAGGGAGAATGAACTGGGATGTTCTAAGGTAAATGGAAGTTCATGATAGAGCATCTTGTTAAAAGTAGAGTAGGAAGCAAGGTCATCTACTGAGAGAGAAAACTAGAAAAGTTTTAGCCCTGTTGTTGTGGTTATAACCCCAGAGAAGTTACTATTCAAGAACTTCTCTCTACTGGATTCAAGAGCACAGACAGACCCATCTCACACCTATATTTAAACAACTAGAGCACATCCCAATAATTGAGGCTTCTAATGAAGACCCACATTATGCCTGCAATGCAGGAGACCTGGGTTCAATCCCAGGGCTGGGAAGACACCCTGGAGAAGGGAATGGCTACCCACTCCAGTATTCTGGCCTGGAGAATTCCATGGACTGTATAGTCCATGGGGTCGCAAAGAGCTGGACACAACTGAGCAACTTTCACTTTCAAAGTGCTTTGTCGCTCAGTTGTATCTGACTCTTTGCAACCCCATGGACTGTAGACCTCCAGGCTCCTCTGTCCATGGGGATTCTCCAGGCAAGAGTACTAGAGTGGATTGCCATGTCCTTCTCCAGGGGATCTTCCCAACCCAGGGATCGAACCTAGGTCTCCCACACTGCGGGTAAATTCTGTACCATCTAAGCCAGGGAAGCCCTTACTTTCACAGAGCACATCCCAAATAACTGGGGTTTCTAATGAAGATCCACATTATGAAAGTAAGTTCAAATTCTGTTTTCTATATTCAGTTATTAAAGGATTGAAAAATTCTAACTCAAGACAAGCAAACTGATGACAAGATTTTTCCCTCTCTCCTTTAGACATCCTTAAATATAATGTGTTGAAAAATGTACTAACTCAAAACAATAAAGTAAAAAGGACTGAGAAACTCATTAATTAATAGTGATTTTGAACACTTTTCTGAAATATGATATGTAGATAGAGGAGTAGGAGTGAATGAAGAGAGTAGAGAGAGAACTACAGCTACAGAGGGCATAATTTGACCTGTTGAACTACAGAGGAAAAGCACACAAAATGTTACAGGAGTAAGAAGTGAAAACAAAGATATTAATTCAAAGCATATATAACCAACTACAGATTTCAGACTCCTGTTTATGGCAAGTCGGAGAGCCAGGGAAAAAGTTGGAAGGTTTTTTTTTAATTGAAGTATAGTTGATTTACAACGCTGTGTTCATTTCTGCTCTACAGCAAAGTGATTCAGTTATACTTTCTTTTCTATTATGGTTTATCATAGGATATTGAATATAGTTCCCTGTGCTATACAGTAAGACCTTGTTGTCTATCGATTTTATGTATAACAGGTTGCACCTGCTAACCCCAAACTGCCAATTTATCCCTCCCCCACCTCCTGACCCCCTTGGCAATCACAAATTTTTTCTCTATGTCTGTAAATCTGTTTCTGTTTTACAGATAAGTTGATTTGTGTCATATTTTAGATTCCATATATGTGATATCATGGTATTTGTCTTTCTCTTTCTGACCTACTTCACTTAGTATGATAATCTCTAGCTTCATACATGAAGGCATCATTCCATTCCTTTTCATGGCTGAGTAGCATTCCATTATATATATACCACATGTTCTTTCTCCATTCATCTGTCAACAGACATTTACACTGTTTCCACGTCTTGGCTATTGTGACTAGCGCTGCTCTGAACATGGGAGTGCACGCATCCTTTAGAACTACCGTGTTCTCGGGATATATGCCCAGGAGTAGGGCTGCTGAGTCATATGGCAACTCGGAGTCTTAGTTTTTTGAGGAGCCTCCATACTGTTTTCCATAGTGACTACACCAACTTTCATTCCCACCAACACTGTGGCAGAGCTCCCTTTTTTCCACATCCTCTCCAACATGTGGTATTTGTAGACTTTTTATTGATGGGCATTCTGACTGGTGTGAGGTGCCATCTCACTGTAGTTTTGATCTGCATTTCTCTAATAGTTAGTGATGTTGAGCATCTTTTCATGTTCCTATTGGCCATCTGTAAGCCTTCTTTCTATTTAGGTCTTCTGCCCATTTTCTGATTGAGCTGTCCATTTTTCTGTTGTTGTTGTTGAACTGCACAAGCAGTTGTGTATTTGTATATTTTGGATATTAAACCCTTGCCAGTTGCATTGTTTGCAAATATTTTCTCCCATTCTGTAGCTTGTCTTTTGTTTTGTTTATGGTTTCCTTTGCTGTGCAAAAACTTTTAAGTTGATTAGGTCCCATTTGTTTATTTTTGCTTTTATTTCTATTGCCTTGGGAGACTGGCCTAAGAAAATATCGGTCCAATTTATGTCAGAGAATGTTTTGCCTATGTTCTCTTCTAGGAGTTTTATGGTGTCTTAAGGCTAATAAGAGTTTTGCCAAGAGAATGCAGAATGAAGCAGGGCAAAGGCTAACAGAGTTTTGCCAAGCGAATGTACTGGTCATAGCAAACACCCTCTTCCAACAACACAAGAGAAGACTCTACACATGGACATCACCAGATGGTCAATACTCAAATTAGATTGATTATATTCTTTGGACATGAGTTTGGGTAAACTCCGGGAGTTGGTGATGGACAGGCAGGCCTGGAGTGCTGTGGTCTATGGGGTCGCAAAGAGTCAGACATGACTGAGTGACTGAACTGAACTGAACTGAATGGTGTCATGTCTCACTTTAAGTCTTTAAGAATTTTAAAATTATTTTTCTGTATGGTATGAGGGAGTGTTCTAACTTCATTGATTTACATGCAACTGTCCAACTTTCTGGAAGAAGGCAATGGCACCCCACTCCAGTACTCTTGCCTGGAAAATCCCATGGATGGAGGAGCCTGGTAGGCTGCAGTCCACGGGGTCGCTAAGAGTCAGACAAGACTGAGCGACTTCACTTTCACTTTTCACTTTCATGCACTGGAGAAGGAAATGGCAAATCACTCCAGTGTTCTTCCCTGGAAAACCCCAGGGACGGGGGAGCCTGGTGGGCTGCCATCTATGGGGTCGCACAGAGTCGGACACGACTGAAGCGACTTAGCAGCCGCAGCAGTCCAACTTTCCCAACATCACCTGCTGAAGACAGTGTATTTTTTCCATTATATATTCTTGCTTCCTTTGTTGACGACTAATTGTCCATAGGTGTGTGGTTTATTTCTGGCTCTCAATTCTGTTCCCTTGATCCATGTCTGTTTCTGTGCCACCACACCATTTTGATTACTGGAGCTCTGCAGTATTGTCTGAGGTATTGGAGGGTTATGCTTGCTTTGTTTTTGTTCCTCAGGATTCCTTTCATAATTCTGGGTCTTTTATGGTTCCATATAAATTTTTGGATCATTTTTTTCTATTTCTGTGAAAAATGTCACAGATAATTTGATAGGGATTGTATTAAATATATAGTTGGCTTTGGGCGGTATGGCCAATGTAACTGTTAATTCTTCCAATCCAAGAGCATGGGATAGCTTTCCATTTCTTTGAATCATCTCCCATTTCCTTATTTAATGTTCCATATAGTTCTTAGCATATAAGTGTTTCATTTCTTTAGGTTTATTCCTAAGTATTTTGCGAGCAGTGTGATTTTACAAGGTATTTTTTGTTTTTTTTTTTTTTTTTTACATTTCCTTTCTGACATTTCATTGTTACTATAAATAAATGCAATTAAATTATGTTGATCTCCTGCTATACTGCTGAAGTCATTTACCAGTGCTAGTAATTTTTGTGTGGAATCTTTAGGGTTTCTACATACGGTATCATGCTACCTGCATATGATGACGATTTTATCTCTTCCCTAAAAGCTGGAAAACGTTTAATCTAAGAAAGTTGAATAATTATTTAGGAAGACCTAAGGCACTCCCTCAGCAGTGGCCACAGGACTGGAAAAAGTCAGTTTTCATTCCAATCCCAAAGAAAGAAAATGCCAAACAATGTTCAAATTACCACACAATTGCACTTATCTCACATGCTAGAAAAAACAGCCCAAAATTCACTAAGCCAGGCTTCAAGAATATGTGAACTAAGAACTTCCAGATGTTCAAGTTGGATTTAGAAAAGGCAGAGGAACCAGAGATCAAATTGCCAAATTCTGCTGGATCATCAAAAAAGCAAGAGAGTTCCAGGAAAACATCTACTTCTCCTTTATGAACTCTGCCAAAGCCTTTGACTATGTGGATCAAAACAAACTGTAGAAAATTCTGAAAGAGATGGGGATACCATACCACCTTATGTGCCTCCTGAGAAACCTGCATGCAGGTCAAGAAGCAACAGCTAACTAGCCATGGAAAAATGGACTGGTTCCAAATTGGGAAAGAAGTACATCAAGGCTGCATATTGTCACCTTGCTTATGTCACTTATATGCAGAGTACATTATGCAAAATGCCAGACTGGATGAAGCACAAGATGGAATCAAGATTGCAGGGAGAAATAACGATAACTTCAGATATGCAGATACCACCCTTATGACAGAAAGTGAAGAGGAACTAAAGAGTCTCTTGATGAAAGTGAAAGAGGACAGTGAAAAAGTTGGCTTGAAACTCAACATTCAAAAAACTAAGATCATGGCATCCAGTCCCATCACTTCATGGCAAATAGACGGGAAAACAGTGACACAGTGACAGACTTTATTTTCTTGGGCTCCAAAATCACTGCAGATGGTGACCGCAGCCATGAAATTAAAAGATTCTTGCTCCTTGGAAGAAAAGCTATGACCAACCTAGACAGCATATTAAAAAGCAAAGATATTACTTTGCCAACAAAGGTCTGTCTAGTCAAAGCTATAGTTTTTCCAGTAGTCATGTACAGATGTGAGAATTGGACCATAAAGATAGCTGAGCACCAAAGAATTGATATTTTTGAACTGTGATGTTGGAGAAGACTCCTGAGAGTTCCTTCAATAGCAAGGAGATCAAACCAGTCAATCCTAAAGGAAATCAGTCCTGAATATTCACTGGAAGGGCTGATGCTGAAGCTAAAGCTCCAATACTTTGGCCACCTGATGCAAAGAACTGACACACTAGAAAAGACCCTGATTCTGTGAAAGCATGAGGCAGGAAGAGAAGGGGATGACAGAGGATGAGGTGGTTGGATGGCATCACCAAGTTGATGGACGTGAGTTTCAGCAAGCTCTGGGAGTTGATAATGGACAGGGAAGCTTGGCATGCAGCAGTCCACAGGGTCACAAAGAATCAAACATGACTGAGCGGCTGAACTGAACTGAAGGCACCCCATAAACCAAAGACCTCTACATTCAGCAAATCATAAAGTCACATCACCAGGCAAAAATATCACCCCTTAAAATAACCTCCACATACTTTATTGTCCCATTATTAAATAAAAATGAACAATTATGGATAATTAAGAGAAATGCTTATGTAATATGTGAGATGAAGAATAAAAGAAATAGTGGGGTGAGATGGAATGTGGGAGGGAGTCTCAAGAAGGGAGGGACATCTGTATACCTATGGCTGATCCAGGTTGATGTATGGCAGAAAATCAACACAATATTGTAATTATCCTTCAACTCAAAATAAATGAATTAAGAAAAAAAGAATAAAAGAAACAAACAAAAAATAGCCTATAAAGAAACAGAAAATTGAGGGACAAAAGAGACATATTAATAACAAGACCTGATAAATGCAGAAAGGTCAGCAAAAATACAGCACCCACAAAAACAATAAGAGAATGAATACCATGAAACTGATGAAGAAGAGAGCTCTTAGGAATGAAATACATGCTATCAAAGTAAAGGAAGTTATGGTTGAACAATCTTCCAAAAAAGTGTTAACGAAGGACTGACTGCAAATGAGACAGGAGAGACAAATCAAGTAGGTCTGAATTTCAATTAATAGGATTACTGGAAAGATAGCAGAGAATTGGGGGAGGGGGACTTCAATTAGTGCAGTCATAAAAGAATTTTCTAGAGATGAAAATAAGTGTTGAGATTAAACTAACTCATTAAAAGGCTAGAATATTCATTATTATTTATTCAGCATCTGTTACAGTGCTGGGCATTGTTCTAGATGTTGGATATACATTAAAACACAACAACAATAACAAAAGCCCTAACTTTCATGAAGCTTACATTCCAACTGGAGGAGACAGACTATAAACAATAAGTCTCTCATGGATTGAATTGAGTTCCCTTAAAATTCATGTGTTGAAACCCTAACCCCCAGTATCTTACAATGTGACTGTATTTGGAGATAATAGCTTTAAAGATGTAACTGAGTTAAAATGAGGCCATTAGAGTGGGCTCTAATCCAATATGTCCAGTGTCCTTATAAGAAGAAGAAATCTGGACACAGAATTGCAGAAGGAAGACCAAGTGAAGACACAGGGAAAAGACTGTTATCCAAGCAGAGAGACCTCAGAAGAAACCAACCCTAAGGACTCTTTGATCTCAGACTTCTAGCTTTCAGAACTGTGAGAAATTTCTGTTATTTAAAGCCATGCAGTCTGTGGTACTCTGTTTTGGTAGTCCTAGCAAACTAATACAAAGGATTTATATATATATGCACATATATATCAACACATACACACATAAGTATATATACACATGCTCACATACATATATATGTATGTATGTGTGTTTGTTTGCATGTGTGTTTTTCCCTTGCCAAGCAATCCTCCAGTTTTCTGCAAACACTTACTTCATGTCCTAAAATTTAATTCAATTTTGCGGGGGGCTCCAAAATCACTGCAGATGGTGATTGCAGCCATGAAATTAAAAGACACTTACTCCTTGGAAGGAAAGTTATGACCAACCTAGATAGCATATTAAAAAACAGTGACATTACTTTGCCAACAAAGGTCCGTCTAGTCAAGGCTATGGTTTTTCCAGTGGTCATGTATGGATGTGAGAGTTGGATTGTGAAGAAAGCTGCACACTGAAGAATTGATGCTTTCGAACTGTGGTGTTGGAGAAGACTCTTGAGAGTCCCTTGGACTGTAAGGAGATCCAACCAGTCCATTCTAAAGAAGATCAGTCCTGGGTGTTCTTTGGAAGGAATGATGCTAAAGCTGAAACTCCAATACTTTGGCCACCTCATGTGAAGAGTTGACTCATTGGAAAAGACTCTGATGCTGGGAGGGATTAGGGGCAGGAGGAGAAGGGGACAACAGAGGATGAGATGACTGGATGGCATCACTGACTCGATGGATGTGAGTCTGAGTGAACTCCGGGAGTTGGTGATGGACAGGGAGGCCTGGCGTGCTGTGATTCATGGGGTCGCAAAGAGTTGGACACGACTGAGCGACTGAACTGAACTGAACACTATACACCTGGTCCCATAAGACTCTCCTTCGAATGCCAACTGCAAGTTCAAGTCTCTGGCACTTCTGACCCACTGGCTATAAAATAGGGGATACCACAACCCTCTCCTTACCTTAAATAATTTTCTAGAATGGCTCTCTTACTATGTTACTGGTTTATTAATAAAAGATACAATTTAGGAACAGCCAGATAGAGGAGACGCACAGGGCAAAGTCTGGGAGAGGCAAGCAGAGCCTCCATGCCCTCTCCAAGTACTACCCTCCCAGCACCTCCTCTCCATCCTGAAAGCCCTCCAAATATCTTCAGTGACAGGCTTTTATAGAAGCTTCATTAAACACGCACACGCACAGTTGATTAAATCATTGGCCACTTTGATTGAACTCAATCTCCAGCCCCCTTTCCCCTGTTTAAAAGGGGTGAGGGGTGGCGCTGAAAGTTCCAACCTCTAATCACATAGTCAGTTTCCCTGGCAACTGGTCCCCTATCCTTAGGGGCTGCACAAAAGCCACCTCATTAATGTAAACTAAGGTACGGTTGAAATGGGCTTGTTATGAATAACAAACATTGTTCCTTTCACCCTTACCAAAGCCAGGTATTATAATAAGACATTCCTGTCATTCTCATCTCTTAGGAAATGACAAGAGTTTTAGGAGCTCTGGCCTGAAACCAGGAACAAAGATGAAATATATATTCACAATATCACAGTTTGCATATATTTTTAACTTAGTGATAGGTTCTATGAAGAAAATTAAATCAAGATAAGATTTAATTTTCAAGGTAAGAGGATTGACTTCCTTGGTGGCTCAGATGGTAAAGCGTCTGCCTACAATGTGGGAGACCCAGGTTCAATCCTTGGATTGGGAAGATCTCCTGGAGAAGGAAATGGCAACCCACTCCAGTATTCCTGCCTGGAAAATACTATGGATGGAGGAACCTGGTAGGCTATATAGTCCATGGGGTCGCAAAGAGTCCAAAACGACCGAGAGACTTCACTTTCTTTTTTCAAGAGGATTAGGAGTACTTAGATGGTATCAGAGATTGCAATTTTAAGTAGGATAATTAGAAAAGGGTGACACTTCAGGGAGCGACATCTGAACAAAGATTGAGGAGATAAGGAAGTGGGCCATATAGATATTTGAAGGAAGAGCATTCTGCACAATTGGAATGGCCAATGCAGAGACATTCAGACATGTGTGAGGAAGGAGGTGGCCAGCGTGGCTGTAACACAGGGAGGAAATAGGAGGAAGGATGAGATCAGAGAGAGCTAAGAGGAGAGTACGCGGAGGATTTTACATAACACCGTGAAAACGCCAAACTTATGAATGAAAACCATACACACTTAGATGCATTACTGTTAAATGTTAGAACTTTGGGGACCAAGGAAAAATGCTAAATACCTACAGAGAGAAAAACCGGTTACCTCTAATGGTCCAGGAATCTTACTGGCATCTGTGGAGTAGCGCACTCCAAATCCTGGGGAAAAAGCAGTTTAAAGTGGGTGCTATTTTTTGCCATACTGTCAAATAAATATACAGGAGGGAGAAAGAAGCTTTCAGCTATCTGATGACTCAGAAATTTTACCTCTAGCAAAATGAGGAGGTAAATAAAGACAGAGGAGAAAGGTGACACGGAAACCAGTGAACACCACAGTGGAGAACAGTAAAGGGAGTGAAGTCCCAGAATGATGACTGCATGGGAGCCCTGAGACAGTAACTGCTCCAGACTAAAGGAGAGGGAGACGCCAGGGAGAAGGGAGAAGGGAGTGAGGAAATGAAACAACTGGGAAAACACTGAAGATCTGGTACACGTACCTGGGGTGGTGGGGATGGGGTGGGGAGAGAGAGGGAGGGAGAAGAGAGAGCGGCACGTGGGGGAGAAGGAGATGAAGGGAAAGAGAGAGAGTCTATTCACCTAATCTAACTGTAAGAAAATTTTCCTCTCAGTGTCACTCTGATTACAACATTAAACCAACAGAGAAGGAAATTTAATTCTAACATATTAGTCCATTCTGTGGTGAATAATATTTACAATATTAAGCAATTTATCTCACTGGCCCTCAATGTTCAGAATCACTCCACAGATTGGTAATGTTTCAAAATAGATTACAGAATCTCAGGAACAATACTGTCAACCTTGGCAACATAAACATAAAGGTGCAGGTAAGGGAGAAATGAAAGACACGGTGGGGGTGTACATACTCCTATATTCCAAAGAGAAATCAAGAGTAATGCCTTGATTATTTCAAACAAGGTTATTTCAAAGTGTGTTTAAAGACACTTTCTACCACCAATAGAACAAGAAATGTAGATCTAAGTGTGCAGCACTAAACTTCTGAGCTCACCGAGGGAGAAAGTGTAATAGGGTGAGAATACAGGTGGCAGAGAGGTGTGAAGAGGTGAGGGAGGTGTAAGTGAGAAAAGCCCCACCAAGAAGTCAGTGCAGGTACACCTTGGAGATACCGCAGGTTTGGTTCCAGACCATAAGCAAATGTTGCCACAAAGCAAGTCACAAGTTTTTTGCTTTCCTGGTACATATGAAAGCTACGAAAGTTAGACTGTAGTCAAGTAATCTGGCCTGGCAAATGGCTCAAGAATCTGTCTGGCAGTGCAGGAGATACAGGAGATTTGGGCTGATCCCTGGGTCGGGACGATGCCCTGGAGGAGGGCATGGCAACCCACTCCAGTATTCTTGCCCGTAGAATCCCCATGGACAGAGGAGCCTGGCGGGCTGCAGTCTATGGGGTCGCAGGAACAGAACTAAGATTGTATGGTATCTAGTATTTCTAGTCTTCTCATGGACCCATTTATTGATTAAAAAAAATATATTTGGGAGATGACTACCACTATAGGCTTACTACTTAATCTTCACTGTTTGTTGTTAGTTTCTTAAAAAAAGGTTTTTTTAATCTGTCTTCTTGTCACTGCCCCCTAAATATTCTCCACAGAAACTTTTTAAAAAGGCTCAGATCTAGACATCAGAGATACGAACTTATAACAGGGTAACAGCGTCTGGGAGGAAGAGTAATGGACTCCCAGGATGTCCATATCCTAATCCCCAAACCTTTAAACATATTATATCACATGGCAAAAGGATACAAGCAGATGTGATGGAATTAAGGATTCAAAATGGGAAGATTACACTGGATTATCTGATTGAACCCAATATAATTATGAAGATCCTTATAAATAGAAAAGGGGAGTAGGTGAGTCAGAGAAAGAGAGGTGATAACTGAAGCTAAGTTTGGAGTAACAGGAATGCTAGCCAAAGACCAAGAATATGGGCTGAATCTAGAAACTGAAAAGGTAAGGAAATCATTCTCCCTGTCTCAGTCTGTTTGGGTTGCTATAACAAAAATACCAGAGACTAGGTGGTTCAAACAATAAACAGTTATTTCTCATAGTTCTGGAAGCTGGGAAGTCCAAGATTAAGGGGTTCAGCAGGTATCAGTGAGGATACCTGCCTCCTGGTTCATAGATGGCCCTTGTGTCCACATTTCGTGGAAGGGGGCAGGGAGCACTCTGGGTTTCCTGTTACAAGGGCAGTGATCCCTATTTTTGAGTGCTCCAACTTCATAACCTGATCACCTCCCAAGCCCTGATGCAATCATACATGGGATTAGGATTTCAACATATGAATTTTGAGGGACACAAACATTGTAGCACTCCCCTAGAACCTCAAAAAGAAACTGCAGCTCTGCTAACACC
The DNA here is from genome assembly GCF_014754425.2 of Oryx dammah. Taxonomy (NCBI): domain Eukaryota; kingdom Metazoa; phylum Chordata; class Mammalia; order Artiodactyla; family Bovidae; genus Oryx; species Oryx dammah. The sequence continues at coordinate 118,062,470 of NW_024070186.1, forward strand.
TTGATTTTGAACCTAAGACCTTCAGAAGTGTAAGATAAAAAAATTTGTGCTAGTTTAAGCCACTAAATTTGTGGTAATTTGTTAGTAGTAGCAATAGGAAACTAACACATCTGTTGATGACTTAATTTTTTTTTTTATAGTGACATACTAAGGCACCAGTAATGGGAAGAAAAAAGTGTTAGTCGCTCAGATATGTCAACTCTTTGTAATCCTGGACTGTAGCTTGCCAGCCTCCTCTGTCCATGGAATTCTCCAGGCAAGAATACTGGAATGGGCTGCAATGACCCCCTCCAGGGGATCTTCCTGACCCAGGGATCGAACCTGGGTCTACCACATTACAGGCAGATTCTTCACCATCTGAGCCACCAGTGAGGTCCCACAGCATCAGTAGATTTTGCTACAACTGTGCAACGACTACACTCATTTTCACAGCATTAGGTATAAGCTTGTTTTTTTAAAAAAACTAGATTACTGTACAAGGGATATATACAATTTGAATGAAGGTATCTTTAGATTCCCATTTAAAGGATTTATTTTGATCCTAGTTCCACAGTTAGCAAAGCCAATGTCTAATCAAGTAAGCATGATCGTTTCTCACTACAGTTGGACAAAAGCACATAGAAGCCTCATCACTTACAAACAATATGTTCCTGGCTTGATGCAAATTTAAGTTAATTTCTAGAATGTTGCCAATGTTGGCTGATTCTTCTGCTTTGTTTTCGTTCCAGTTTTCATTATTTATCTTTCTAAAATTAGGTTGGTATAACTTAACTGGCCACATTAATTTCTTAACAAGGAAACTGTGTGTGGTAGCACAAAGGTATTTTTATAAATTGGGCTAATCTCAATGTCTCAGAGCAAAATGTTAGGAATTCCTTTCAAATGGCTGTTGCTGTTTTGCCACTGCTGATTGCTATTTAAATACAATTTTTGTCCTTTTGTTTACAGTAGTTACAGACCCCAAAAATACCGTAATTCTGTATTCAAAGATCAAAGAACACAGGTAATATGAAAAAAGTTCATATAGAGTTCATATAGCCAAGACTTTTCTATACTGAGAATTATTTTCTTTCATAGTGTCTAGGATAAATCATTTACTTCCATAATCAGTCACATGTATTTTGAAATAGCCTGTAAGAACCAAGTAATTATACTAATTAATTGATTTAGATAGGTTTCATCCAAATCAAAAAGAGAAATCTTTTTAAAAGGCTTTTTAAAGACTGTCCTTTTTAAAAGGCTGGTTAGCAGATGTGAAAGAGGTGTTACTTCAAGAGAGAAAATATGATGATCAGAAGAGAAGATATGGCTTAGTAGGTCTTAACAAGCCTGGTAAGAAATTTTAAATTCTAAAAGGGAAAAAAGATTTAGAAGTTATTTAGAGATTTGAATAATACTAAAATTAAACTGGGAAAGTCATGGTAATGGCCATATAAAAATGTAAGTCAGGACTAGAGAAGAAAAATAAGCAATGTTGTGTTGGACCTGGGATCTGGTAGAAGGCAAAAGGTTGCTCTATGCTTGTGTAAATTTCTATGCCATGTACTTTTTTTTTTTAATAAGAGGAAGTAAAACTAAACAACTAAGCGACATCCATTCTGGCATAATGGTATCCTCTGCTAACCTTTTCCGAATGAGCTATGTACCTTGACCTCTCAAAGACTTATGTTTCATGGCTTAACAAGATTCTGAATAATGGTATATTTTTCACTTGTGCTATAACACTAAGTATATTACATGAAATAACAGGTTAAATTAACACGGGCTTTCTTTACTATTGACTTACAACTAATGGCAGAGAAATGGTCAACAGTGCTTTCTACTCATACTTATCAGTGGAAGGCAGAAAAAAAAGTCATGACTAATTATAAAAGATGAAGCAAAGTATTATTTTGATCAGATGAGGTTAAAGGCTAACCTAATATTTTAAACTGAAACGGGAACTAGTAGACATTATCCTGGGTTTTATATATTATTCAGTACACAATGTTCAGCTCTAATGCAGAGCTGGAGGAAGTACTTCTAAAGGAAGCAGGATGGCCACATAATACAATCCCTCTATCGTTTCCCCAGAATACATATATTCCCCTCCTAAGGGGAAGTCTTAGGAAGAAGTCTCCCACCTAAGTGCTGATCAGGCTTAATCCTACTTGAAATATGAAATAAGATTCTATCCCACAACGGTACTGCAGGAAATAAAGCTGATCTTGATTACCAGTATAGAATAAAATAGTGGGAAATGCTTTTTCTCCTAAGAGAAAAAGAATGATGGCTTTCTTGCCACAGAATGTACATCAGATACCCTGTTGCTTCATGGCAGATAATGGCTGTACAAATTTTTCCACATCTTTGGTTTTCTTTCAGTGTATTATGGTATTTGCTGAAATGCATTTTATACTTAAACCACCTAGTCAAAGTAAAATATATTCTTAAAAAACGAAACCATTAAATAGAACATAACATTAAATTAAATTTTTCCCATTTACAAACAGAAAACTGAATTGATTTTTGGCAGTTCAGAGAACAGACTGAAATGGCACTTCAGATGTACTATCTCTTACACTCCATGGTGAAATCCAAAAAGCTCTGTAAACTACAGCTTTTTTCTTAAGTTGATGGCAGATTCATTTGGCCTCAAAATTTGACCTGAATTGAAGTAAGGCTATTTATGGTCAAGACTGAGCCCATGTGGTATAACCACTCAAACGTTTTGCTAAAAACATACAAAGTTTGATTGCAGGGTGCTGCCCCAGACCCTATCGAGGAAGGTGGGTGATATGATGCAACAAATATGTACTATACCACTTTTTTAAAAAATCAGAATTCTGAAATACATCTGGCTTCAAAGATTTCTAATAAGATTTTTGGGCTTGTAGTTTAGATTCAAGTGAGTCACAATGCAAAGCTAATTAGAATATTTTCTATACTGTAGCTATATGATAAACTAGACACACAGTTATTTGTTGAAAGCTTAATTATTTTTTAAAGCAAAGCATTTAAACGCTAACTTTAAAAGGCATCAAAGGGAAATCTGCACTCTATATGCAGAATCCAACAGTATTTTCTTATTCTAATGTAAATTAAGAAAAAAACTGGATTATTTTGTGTTCTCTCAATACACCAACGGTTCTTCCCCATCAAGCCCTCCCAAATGTATTATGATTTACATGTTTGTATTTTTGAAAGAACACTTTACACAATCAACAATAAGGCCACTTTTTTTAGGAGTTCACTTTGCAATTTTTTTTTCAGTGATTTTTCACTGAATTTCTCTGTCCTTGAAAGATCTGCTTAGAGAAAAACAGAGCATCAAGCCCAGAGAGCCATTTATAATACCGGCTTAGAAACAAGGCGAGAACATGTCACTTTCCCAGCAAAAAAAAAAGAGAGACCACCTTTATATTTCCAGACTACCAACAAGTAAAGTATAATGACCAAAGAAATAGAAAGAAAAATGATTACCTGATTTTAACATTTGAAGAAAAAAAGTATCGCCTTAATGAAAAAATAACTTTGATGACCTCTAAAAACTAAAAACAAAGAAAAAAACCCTGTAAGACATGTTGGAACCCTGACAGCCATCCAAGTATCACAGGGAGGGTATTTCAAGCCTACCAAACTTGAAACCGTGACACAAGGCGTTTTATTTTTTCTCTGGCAAATCTGAGTATTAGAGAATGTTATTTTTACAAAGAGCTATTAAAACAATCTAAAACATTTTAAAAATATAAATTCCACTTTTCTGATTTATTCTTCTGGTCCTTGATTAGAAATGTGGCATTCCGCTGGAAGGGTCATTGTTAATTAGATCACTAAATCTGTTTTTTGCATTAAAAAAAAAAAAAAAAAAAACTGAGCCCAAACTGCAGAAGAAAACAATGAGCACAGCAATACTGCCATCTTTTGACCAGAGCAGAAAAGTGATTTTTCTCCCCTTCTACTAATTCCTTATGATTTACCATCAAGGGATAAACATATTTTTATATGTTCCTGTAATGGGTTTGAAGTTACAGGCACAGCGTCTCCTACCACAGCTGCCGGTACAGAATTAAAACAATCATAGATTCTATATTCTTGAAAATTCAGATTACAGCTAAACTCTACTGTGGTTAATATATTTAGTCCTCACATGAATATGTGCTCAGTCGTGTCTGACTCTTTGAGACCTTATGGACTATAGCCCGCCACGCTTCTCTGTCCATGGGATTTTCTGGGATTGAACCTGGTCTCTTATGTCTCCTGCATTGACGGGCAGATGCTTTACCACTATCGCCACCTGGGCAGCCCCATATTTACTCCTCACCCTTCTTCCTGTCCTTTCTATCACCATTAAAGAATCAGGCAATGGAGAAGCAATCGGGTGAACTAGACCTAAAAAATCCCTAAACTGACACAATATTAGCAAGTCTGTTCCCTTCAACTTAGAAACTTCAGCATTAAACATTTTTTTAACCAAGTTAGAATACAGTAATTTCAAAAACTTTAAAATAACATCAATCTTGCAACTGGTCCCTTGTAAGCATTTAATATTCAAGTAATGTTTCAGAAGTCCTATAAAAGTCTACTTTATGAGCCTACTTGTAACCTATGTGAAAAAGAAAAGCAGTTATCTAATTAGTAATGTGAAAAATACATAAAAACTACTGGCAGTCATTGTATTAGTATCTTGCCCAAATTAGTATTTTGCCCAAATGACAAAAACTAAATCCAAAACTAAAAAAAGGTGAAATGCTTCCAGAGTACATGTATTCCTCCATGAGGAAATTCTTAACTCTTTCTTTAGGACAGAATATTCCTTCATTAATGGGAACATGGATTTGGTCCAAAAATCAAATGAGATGCTGATTCCTATGTTAGCCAAATGAAGGACAAGTGACAAGCCAAATTAATAATGTTACCGTATGTTTATTGGATGCTTAACTTTAAAGAGCACTTCACACATGGAGTCTTAATAAAACCTTATGAAGTGTACAGGGTAAATCGTCTGACCCAGTTTATCAAATGAAGCGTCACGAAGACTCAGGGACTTGCCTGAAGTTACACAGCTAATTAACATAGCACAAAGCGGCCACCCTAATCTAACACTACGAGAAGGACCGCAAGCTTTACCATTTCTATATACCTGAAGCAAAGTATCAGTGCAGTTCCGTTCAGTCGCTCAGTCGTGTCCGACTCTTTGCGACCCCATGAATCGCAGCACGCCAGGCCTCCCTGTCCATCACCAACTCCCGGAGTTCACTCAGACTCACATCCATCGGGTCAGTGATGCCATCCAGCCATCTCATCCTCGGTCGTCCCCTTCTCCTCCTGCCCCCAATCCCTCCCAGCATCAGAGTCTTTTCCAATGAGTCAGCTCTTCGCATGAGGTGGCCAGAGTACTGGAGTTTCAGCTTTAGCATCATTCCTTCCAAAGAACAGCCAGGGCTGATCTCCTTTAGAATGGACTGGCTGGATCTCCCTGCAGTCCAAGGGACTCTCAAGAGTCTTCTCCAACACCACAGCAAAGTATAATGACTGCTAAAATAAATATGGAATCTGGGGCAGTAAGAAAGAGGATGCCACGTGCATACATTCTATCAACCAATGTCCCAAATACTCATTGAAGGTAAAGAATAAATATGGACTTTTAGACACTTTTAATAAAAAGGAACTAAGAATTAGTAGGTCTGAAGCTATGACCTGAGAATCCTGGCTACCTGTTTCTTTTATAGCGCATACAACCTTCACCTATTAAAGTGTTATTGAACTGAATTTATGATGAGATCAATGAAAGCAAATACCTCCTTTTGGGATATAATTTGAATCTCTTCATCTCAGATTTACATAAAAATCCTCATCCTGAAGAATCTTAACAAATTAGATTTAATGGTTAGAAACTCAAAGGCAGTTACTCCTTCATTAAAATTCCAACATCAGTTCAGTTCAGTCGCTCAGTCATGTCCGACTCTTTGCGACCCCATGGACTGCAGCATGCCAGGCTTCCTTGCCCATAGAGTTGGAGCTTCAGCTTCCCTGGAGCTTACTCAAACTCATGTCCATCGAGTAGGTAATGCCATCCAACCATCTCATCCTCTGTTGCCCCCTTCTCCTTCCGCCTTCAAGCTTTCCCAGCATCAGGGTCTTTTCAAATGAGTCAGTTCTTTGCATCAGGTGGCCAAAGTTTTGGAGTTTCAGCTTCAGCATCAGTCCTTCCAATGAATATTCAGGACTGATTTCCTTCAGGATTGACTGACTGGATCATCTTGCAGTCCAAGAATATTTTGGCAATTATTCCAAATTCCGAAGAATCTGGTAATTCCTTTAACCAAATTTTGTTTCCATAACTCTAAATGGTAGATTAAAATATGGTTTCCTCACAAGTTTACTGATAAAATGAGTAAAAAGGCACCACTGAAAAATCAAGAGAGTTCCAGAAAAACATCTATTTCTGCTTTATTGATTATGCCAACGCCTTTGACTGTGTGAATCACCACAAACTGTGGAAAATTCTTAAAGAGATGGGAACACCAGACCACCTGACCTGCCTCTTGAGAAATCTGTATGCAGGCCAGGAAGCAACAGTTAGAACTGGACATGGAACAACAGACTGGTTCCAAATAGGAAAAGGAGTACGTCAAGGCTGTATATTGTCACCCTGCTTATTTAACTTCTATGCAGAGTACATCATGAGAAACACTGGGCTAGATGAAGCCTAAGCTGGAACCAAGATTGCCAGGAGACATATCAATAACCTCAGATATGCAGATGATACCACCCTTATGGCAGATAATGAAGAAGAACTAAAGAGCCTCTTGATGAAAGTGAAAGAGGAGAGTGAAAGAGTTGGCTTAGCTCAACATTCAGAAAACGAAGATCATGGCGTCCGGTCCCATCACTTCATGGCAAATAGATAGGAAAACAGTGGAAACAGTAGAAGACTATTTTTTTTGGACTCCAAAACCACTGCAGATGGTGACTGCAGCCATAAAATTAAAAGATGCTTACTCCTTGGAAGGAAAGTTATGACGAACCTAGACAGCATATTAAAAAGCAGAGACATTACTTTTCCAACAAAGGTCCATCTAGTCAAAGCTATGGTTTTTCCAATAGTCATGTATGGATGTGAGAGTTGGACTATAAAGAAAGCTGAGCACTGAAGAATTGATGCTTTTGAACTGCGGTGTTGGAGAAGACTCTTGAGAGTCCCTGGGACTGCAAGGAGATCCAACCAGTTAATCCTAAAGGAGATCAGTCCTGGGTGTTTATTGGAAGGACTGATGTTGAAGTTGAAACTCTAATACTTTGGCCATCTGATGTGAAGAGCTGACTCACTAGAAAAGACCCTGATGCTGGGAAAGATTGAGGGGGGAGGAGAGGGGGCGACAGAGGATGAGATGCTTGGATGGCATCACGGACTCAATGAGCATGAGTATGGGTAAACTCCAGGAGTTGGTGTTGGACAGGGAGGCCTGGTATGCTGTAGTCCATGGCATCACAGAGTTGGACATGACTAAGCAACTGAACTGAATTGAAGTTAAGAAGTTTATTTTTGCAATCACCTCACCATAGTATTTGATTCTGTCATTCATCCTCAGCTTCGAGAAACTTGCTCTCACTTTGTCTTCCTGGATACCATTCTTTTTTTGTTCATCTCCTACTTCTTTGAGGTTCCCTTTTGGCTTTCTTATCTACCTTTCCTCTTCTTCCTATGCCTTAAATATCAGTCTTCCCTATAACTTTATCTTTGGTTTATTTTCCCCTAAAGTTAGATGTTTTACATATATTATCTCATTCAATCTTTCAATTAAGTTACTATTCACACTTTGCAGATGAGGTAACTAAGGCAAGAGGGCTAGTTAAGCAACTTGTATGAAACCAGTCTAAGTATCCAAACCAGGATTCAAATCCATGTAATAGTGCTATACAGCTCATGCTCTTAAACAGTTACCCTCAATACCTTCCTTTTCTTCCCGCTCCAAAGCCAATGAATCACCAAATCCTATTAATTCTCTATTGACAATATCTTGCAAATCTGACCATATATATCTATATTTCCTTCCCATTCACTTAGTTAAGGCCTTTGTTTTACTTATTGTAAAATCTTCAAAGTGGTTTTCTTGCTGAAGGATTTTCCTTGTTAATTTTTTTGTGTGTGTGAGTCCTATTTTCCTTGTTATTTTTTTGCATATACCAATGTTATCTGATCAAGGAATTTCCGCCTGCAACAGACACTTCTAATTGTTCTTCAACATCTGTTCTCACTTCCTTCTGTAGTAATGAAATTTTTAACTGGGCACAGCAAAGGCTAATTTCCTAAACTGTCTTTCACTAAAGGTAGTCATATGTCTAAGTCTGACCCATTAGATGTGAATGGAAGGAAGTAAGGTGAGATGTGCTCTTTTTCTCCTTCCTACTAGTTGCAATGCAGATTAAACAGTAAGAGTTGGAATTGTCCCTCTGGACCATGAGATAGAAGATAGATAGGGTCTGGATCCCTGATGACTGCAGAGATCCCTGATGATTCTCTGCCTCATTTCTCTAGATGCTTAGTGAGTCCTAATGCTTAGATAAATTATTTTTCAGTTTGCTTTTGAGCAGGTGAACTTTAATTCAAATTCCCAGATCCACTTCAAAGCTCACTTAGTCTCTGAAACCTTCACTGATTCGTATTTCCAGACTTACTTCAAAGCTCACTTAATCCTTGAAACCAAGTAATTCCTTCCTCTTATGTTTTTCCCAAGCAATAAATTTTCAGCTCCTTGAAAACAGGATTTATGCTATATTCATTTTGTATGTTTTTATTTATAGCACAACTAGAAAGTATATTCTCAAAACATTTTTTGAAATAAGTGAATGAATGAAGGTTACCTTAATTAAGAGGTGGGTCAACAAGAGAACTTTTCAGTGCGAAACACTGGAATAGGTTGCCAAGGTTACTGCCTAGTAGTTGTGTTCTCATTTCTCATTGAGTGGAACAGTTAGGTAATGTTTAGTAAGTGAACTTGTCTTTATAGAAAACTATGGTCATTATTTTAAAACTGAGATATGTGGTACCAAAAGTGCAGTTAAGATCTATTTAAAAACAAATGTTGACCCTGACACTCCCCTTCTAGTAACATAAGGGAAATTAACAAAGGAGGTAGGGGCAGGGGGAGAGGATAGGCAGTTTGATTTATTTATTTATTTATTTTTAATTTATTTATTTATTTTTAATTTTTACTTTACAATTCTGTATTGGTTTTGGCATAGATTGACATGAATCCACCACAGGTGTACATGCGTTCCCAAACATGAGGCAGTTTGATTTAAAACGAAGAAAACAAACCTACTCTTTAAAAAATATATTAACCTAATTTGATGTACTAAGAGAAATACTTTAATTACTACACAATTTAACAAATGGTCCTGGAGAAGGGAATGGCAACCCACTCCAGTATTCTTGCCTAAAGAATCCCAAGGACAGAGGAGCCTGGCGGGCTACAGTCCACAAGGTTGCAAAGAGCTGGGCATGGCTGAGCGACTAACACGCCTGACAAATGATAAAATCACACTTTTAACCAACTGTTGCCGCTGCTAAGTCACTTCAGTTGTATCCAACTCTATGAACTCCATAAAGCTTGTACCTCTAAGTTGTTCCCTCTGTCTGCCCTCCACCATAGTGTTTAATTCCTCTACATTTCATATCTTTTCTTTTGGGGAGTTCCGTTTCATTTACGTTTCCTTATCATTTCATATATTTTTTCCTATCTCATATTGCTGGCTTCTAGTATTCCTTTCCAATTTTTCTATTTTTGTTCCTTTTCAGCCATTCCCATTTCTTTCATTCTCCCACTGCCTATTTCTTATCACATCCCTCTGTATCAGTTTACTACTTCTGCTGGCAAACAGCAGCCACAGCAAGAAAGTAAATATAAAAATCCCTACCATTATTATGTTCTACAGCAAAAGAAAGCATTAAGGTGAAAAGTTGAAGCTCATGTACAATCTATCATATAAATGTAGATGCAAAATTAAGTTTCAGGTACTGTAACTACCTAAAACAAAGATATTTCTAGGTTGATAGTTACCCAGTGCTATCATCAGTTTCAAAAGTATTATTTTACAAGCCTTCAGGGTAATCTTCACTGTGCTCAGAGTAAATAATCAAATATCCAGATATCAAACTGTTTATTATCAAAGAAGTTCTGTAAATTCAAGATAAAGAAATGTGATGGAGCTTGCTATTTTCAGAGACACCATACCCAGAAGCCATTCCTTTGTCAGCTTAAGAAACAAAACTGATAATGCTGATAATTATCTCCTCTCTACTCGAAGTAAGTTTTTTCCTTAAAGAAGAGTTATTTTTAATATAATACTGGTAGAGCAGAGTAATGACACTAGACACTCCTGAAATAGATTATAAATGACAAGTTCTAACATATTTATTATCAATCTCTACTTGTACAAGATGTACAAGTTTAGCATATCTTCCCAACAGTTAATTACCTCATTATGGGTACAGGAGGGTGGGTTAGGAATTAAAATATCTCTGCTAAGACTGAACATGAGGAATTTAGTTTTGTGTTGCTTAAATTAGAGAAGAGTGACAACAGAAGACATTAGGCCTGCCAAACTTTTAAGATAGGGTCTTTGATCTAATACCAGATATAGCCTGTTTACTCTTACAAAGAAAAAGTACTAAAAAGCTTTCAAGAAAACCACCAGAATTGACTTGACTTTGGCCCATGAATAAATAGATTGCTTATCACTAAAAAAGAGTTTTTCAGACTTTTATTTAATTTTTTTTTTAGTAACAAGAAACTTCTTCAAATAAAATCCCACCAGTTTAATCAGATGGAAATACCATGGTTCTACTTGGATTTGCTGTGATGAACTAAGAGACTATCCTGGTCATTCCTCCTTCTTCCCTCAAGATGCTCCAAAAGCAATGTTATAGAACCCCTATATAGTTACAGAACAGAGTCTGAAAACCACTGTTCTGTAAATAATTCTTTGGAGGAAAACAACAGCTATCTCCTACTAAAGAACAAAATCATTTAACTCCTGCAGTGGTCGAGTTATAAAAGAATTAAAAGCCCATAAAGTTTACCAAAGGCATTTTAGTGACTCTATTTAGGTCAAAGGCATGGCAAGTTCTGATACCTGTAAGTAACTGTCAGAATGAGGCCAAATGCCAGGAAAACCATTCTGATGGGAGGAGAAAGAGTCACAGGGACCCTTGATGGATAGGCTGGTCTAATCTTCCTTCTTCAGCCTTAGGTCAAATCCTTCGGATTATAAAAATCATTGTTCCCAGCAGAAAGAAGATTCAAAAGATTCAGCAGAGGCGAAAATAACGCAGACCACCAAATGACAGGATATTCAAATGACAAAGAAGCACTTCCTCCCAAGTCAAAAATAGCCAGGTCATCCTCAGCCATACTTTTCAATCACTATTTAGAAATCTTGAGAAAAAAGCTTACATTTTTTAAATAGAAAAATTGATGTGCTCCCATTGTCAAATACTTATTATATACTTATACTAAACTTATTTGTTCAGCTTTATTTTGTTTGATATCCATTAGAGGCTTTTCAAGTTATCAAAAAATAAATTCTTGTTAACAGTGATATTTTACAAACTGAATCAACTATGATGAGTTAATGAAATGCTTAAGTATCACTTTATTTTGAATTTTGAATACCTTTGTGTCCTAGCATAGCCCACTGATAATCATTAGTCACCTTGAAAATTTCAACAACTTCCTAATTACCTTTCCTTTGTGTTTGCACCCTTGTATCCATCTACTATATGGAATTAATAATTCTAATATAAATGTAATCATGTCACTCCAGTATTAAAAATACTTCAGGAGCTCCCCACTATATACTTAACAGTTAAGTCATAGAATAAGCTATTCAAATTAAATATCATTCAGAAGCCCAAATCAGTAAAACAAATAGAAGCAGTACTGTCTAACTCACTTGGAGGAGGGCATGGCAACCCACTCCCTACTTTTGCCTGGAAAACTCCATGGACAGAGGAGCCTGGCAGGCTACAGTCCATGGGGTCACAAAGAGTCGGACACAACTGAGCATGTACTATCCAACTAAAGACTAAGTAGGGAGAATAGAACCCCACTTTTTAATAGCCAAAATAGGGAGACCCCTAAGGGTTCTAAAGTTAGTACGAAAACCACTAACAAAACGAAACTTGTATGCTACAATAACATGTAGCAAATATATAAAGTGCAGCTTTATATATACAAATATATAAAGTGCAACTTGACTGAGCTACAAGGAAAAATGTACAAATTCAAATTATACACATCTCATTCAATAACTGACTGAAAAAAATAAAAAATAAATAACTGACTGAAGAATCAGGGTTATTATTTTTTTTTAAGTAACACCATAAAAGATTTGAATAACAAAATTAACAAATTTCACTGAATGATATTCATTTTATTGAAATGAACATGTCACTGAATGAATAGTATAGAATACTGTACTAATAAAGAAATGTAAAATTCACATTCTTCTCAAAGCACCATAAAATATTCATAAAAATTGACCTAAAGCAAGTCAAAATAAATTTCAGAGAGCTGATATAATTTCAGAGAGCTTCCTTATCATAATAAAAATAAGAAAATAATAAGAAAGGCAGCCAGAAAATCTCCATATGTTTGGAAATAGAAAACAGACTTACAATAAAAAAGATGAATAATGTTTTGACTACTGGATCCTGATAAAAATTTGACAAACCTCAGGAAAGACTGATTAACAAAAATAAAAAGAAGACATTATTATAAATCCTACAAATATTAAAGAGATAACAAGGAGATATTGTGCACAGTTCTATGTCAGTAAGCTTGTAGACTTGGATGAAATGGGAAAATTACTAAAAACACAAACAAAAACAAACCCCCCAAACTCATGGAACTGATTCAGGAAGAAAGAAAAAACTTAAGAGTCTTATAACCATTAAAGAAACTCTATCAACATTCAAAATTCATCCCACAAAGGAAACTCCAGGCCCATATGGCTTCAATTGGAGATTCTGCCAAACATACATGGAAAAAAAAAATAATTGCAATGTTATATAAACTATTCCAGAGTATATAAATGAGCCCACTATTCAATTCATTTTATGTGGCTAGTATACCCTTGATTCCAAACTCTAATACTATTTTAAGAATAAAAAATTATAGGTAGTCTCACTTATGAAATAAATAGAAAAATCCTAAGCAAAATATTATCATATAGATTCTAGAAAAATTATATATATACATAATACATAATGGTGTAAGTTTTGTTGAAAATCCAAAAGAATCTAAAGACAAATTTTTAGACTTAATAAATTTACCAATATTGTTAAATAATAGAAAATGTCTATATTCTACAAATTAGTAGACTTAATGTAATCCCCAAATTAAAGCCAATGATGGTAAAATAAGGCCTACAAATATAAAAAATATGTATGTTTCTAAGGAACATACAGAGTATGAAATTCCAGAGAAATGAAACAACAGGCCAGGAAAATATGAAAACACACAATGGAATTTCATAGATGGTGGCTCGGACAGCAAAGAACATGCCTGTGAAACAGGAGACCCAGGTTCTGTCCCTGAGTCGGGAAGATCCCCTGGAGAAGGAAATGGCCACCCATTCCAGTATTCTCACCTGGAAAACTCTATGAACAGAGAAGTCTAGCAGGCTACAGAGTCTAGCAGGCTCCTCGGGAGTCGCAAAGAGTTGGACAGGACTAAGCAACTAACACACTACAAAACGTAATCCCAAACAGAATCTCAACAAGTTTTTCAGGAAACTTGACAAGCTGACTCTAAAATATTAAGAAAGGTGTATGAGAACACAAAAGACCCCAAACAGCCAAGCAATCTTTACAGAAACTTGAGGCAAGGATGGTGACAGCTCTTCCCTGTGGTTAGTGCTGTCTTCGTGTCCTAGTTAGTAAGTCTCTCCTTTTTCTAGTACTCTGAATTTGACCTCTGTCATAAATCAAGTGTCCATGTTAACATGGACCAAACTTTATTCTACTTAATTGCTTTACGGATCCTCAAGCTAGTGCTACATTAACTTAATTACCATAGTATTTGTATCCTAATATGTAGGCACAAATCATACTCCATCATAAAGAAAAGAGATACCATTCACTGACTGCATTAGCTGCTTCTCTCCTTGTTTCAAGAGGCTCAAGTACATAGGTGGAGACAACCTGAATTGTTCACCGAGAAAGCAGCCTACCTGCTACCTTGTGGGTAGGTTAGGGGGAGATCTCTTTTATAGAAACTTGAGACATAGATATAATAAATTATATAAAAGGTAATAACATCTTTCTGTAAAAGACAAAAACATAAAACTCCAAAAGAGTAAAAGGGCAAGCCACAACATGGGAGAAGATATTTGTATTACAACGTCAAAAACTATGAAGGGGCTGATATTTCACCCTGCGTGCAAACTAAAAAGTAAGCCCATCAAGTTTCATGGCTGTTGGCAGAAGACATGAAACTCTTGAATTAGAAATGATGGACAGTTAATTACTCACAACAACAAATGTAGCCAAGTCAAACAAGGTTTGAATTTGCCCTGTTTACCACTGGTACCTCGTGGCCAGTCAGTTCAGTCACTCAATCGTGTCCGACTCTTTGCGATCCCATGAGTTGCAGCACGCCAGGCCTCCCTGTCCATCACCAACTCCCGGAGTTCGCTCCAACTCATGTCCATTGAGTTGGTGATGCCATCCAGCCATCTCATCCTCTGTTGGCCCCTAATCCCTCCCAGCATCAGTCTTTTCCAATGAGTCAACTCGCCGCATGAGGTGGCCAAAGTATTGGAGTTTCAGTCTCAGCATCAGTCCTTCCAATGAACACCCAGGACTGATCTCCTTTAGAATGGACTAGTTGGATCTCCTTGCTGTCCAAGGCACTCTCAAGAGTCTTCTCCAACACCACAGTTCAAAAGCATCAATTCTTCGGCGCTCAGCCTTCTTCACAGTCCAACTCTCACATCCATACATGACTACTGGAAAAACCATAGCCTTGACTAGACGGACCTTATTCGGCAAAGTAATGTCTCTGCTTTTGAATATGCTATCTACGTTGGTCATAACTTTCCTTCCAAGGAGTAAGCATCTTTTAATTTCATGGCTGCAGTCACCATCTGCAGTGATTTTGGAGCCCCAAAAAATAAAGTCTGACACTGTTTCCACTGTTTCCCCATCTATCTCCCATGAAGCGATGGGACCAGATGCCATGATCTTAGTTTTCTGAATGTTGAGCTTTAAGCCAACTTTTTCACTCTCCTCTTGCACTTTCATCAAGAGGCTCTTTAGTTCCTCTTCACTTTCTGCCATAAGGGTGGTATCATCTGCATATCTGAGGTTATTGATATTTCTCCCGGCAATCTTGATTCCAGCTTGTGTTTCTTCCAGCCCAGCGTTTCTCATGATGTATTCTCATGGTACTCAATGAATATTTAAAGAAAGAATAAATGGTTAGGGAAGAACTATCACCATCCTTGCTTCAAGTTTATATAAAGAAGGAGATGTCCCCCTAACCTAACCCCAAGTTTGCTGGAGTGAACAATTCAAGACTCTCTCCATCTATGTGCCTCTTCAAACAAGGAGAGGAGAAATAGCTAATACAGTCAATGTATGGTATCTATTATTATTTTTCATTTCAGTTCAGTCACTCAGTCGTGTTGGACTCTTTGCAATCTCACAGACTATAGCACACCAGGTTTCCCTGTCCATCATCAACTCCCAGAGCTTGCTGAAACTCATGTCCATTGAGTCAGTGATTCCATCCAACCATCTCATCCTCTGTCATCCCCTTCTCCTCCTGACTTCAATCTTTTCCAGCATCAGGGTCTTTTCCAATGAGTCAATTCTTCACATCAGGTGGTCAAAGTACTGGAGTTTCAGCTTCAGCATTTATCCTTCCAATGAATATTCAGGACCAATTTCCTTTTGGATGGACTGGTTGCAGTCCAAGGGACTCTCAAGAGTCTTCTCCAACACCACAGTTCAAAACCATCAAGTCTTCGGCACTCAGCTTTCTTTGTAGTCCAACTCTCACGTTCATACATGACTACTGGAAAAACCATAGCTTTGACTAGAGGGACCTTTGTTGGAAAAGTAATATCTATGCTTTTTAATATGCTATCTAGGTTGGTCATAGCTTCTCTTCCAAGGAGCAAGTGTCTTTTAATTTTATGGCTGCAGTCACCATCTGCGGTGATTTATGGAGCCCAAGAAAATAAAGTCTGTCACTGTTTCCATTGTTTCCCCATCTATCTGCCATGAAGTCATGGGACCAGATGCCACGATCTTATTTTTCTGAGTTTTAAGCCAATTTTTTCACTCTCTTCCTTCACTTTCATCAAGAGGCTCTTTAGTTCTTCTTTGCTTTGTGCCATAAGCTGAGGTTATTGATATTTCTCCCAGCAATCTTGACTCCAGCCTGTGCTTCATCCAGCCCAGTACTTTGCATGACATACTCTGCATATAAGTTAAATAAGCAGGGTGACAATATACAGCCTTGATGTACTCCTTTTCCTATTTGGAACCAGTCTGTTGTTCCATGACCAGTTCTAACTGTTGCTTCATGACCTGCATACAGATTCCTCAGGAGGCAGGTAAGGTGGTCGGTGTTCCCATCTCTTGAAGAATTTTCCATAGTTTGTTGTGATCCACATAGTCAAAGGCTTTGGTGTAGTCAATAAAGTATAAGTAGACATTTCTCCACTTATTATTTTTACTAGTGGATAAAGGCAAAATGGAAAAAAGTCACAATTCCTGAACATCCCAACCACTCATTCTTTTGGACCTAGTTGAGCTCTGGCACATTGGATCCTATCCCTTCATCCTCTCTTTAAGATTATAGCCAAGAACTTTTATTCTACTTATAAAGTATTTTTCCACATTAAGAAATCTCTTAATTAATTCCCTTCATCCTCTTAAGCATATTTCCCTGCAGAGGACAGAAGGCGGAGGGCTATTACTTTCTAACAGTTGGCTGGATGAGTTGACTGAGTTCCAAGACTTAGATGTAGGACTGGAATAAGAGCCTTGCACTTGGGACTCAGGTCTAAATCATGTTCCTCAGTTTAGTTTCATCAGAGATGACTGGCTGGGGTTTGGGGATGAGCCTACACAAAGGACTTTCTTGTCTAATCAGATTCTCATGAACCAGAGATCTTACCTTCAAGCTTTACTAAAATAATTTCAAGTATATAAGCAATCAAGTGGCACAAAAGAAGTAGAGACATCCAATGTGGCTTAAGTCTTGCTTCTATCTCAGAATGTTTTCTAGCTGAGAATAACAGATGATTTCTATAAGCAAAGTTGACGGGTCACTTCACACATGGGGAACATTTAGGTTATGTCACACATCTCCAGTATACCTTAGGGAGTTAAATGGCTTACACAAGATTCTCCAGGAAAACATGCCTCATAAATCTATAGACTCTAGGTTGTGTTTACCACAGGCAATCCTAACTAGGGACATTCTGTTCAAAGTATGCCATAAGTAAGAGTTCTCCTCTTAGCAAAATTCATTAGTCTATTTATCAAGGAGGTCAGTTATCATCATGTTTAACTGGGTCACCTCCCATCTTCTTTCTGTGGAAGTATCTCCCTGGATCAAAAGAGAAATGGATCACAGGCCAGCTGCTAACTCCTTCCTCAAAGAATTATCAAACTCTTGCCTGGATCATTAATAAAAAACCTGATCTTTTCATCTCCTCTAGGATGTGTTTTTGTAACTATTTCTTGCATTAATGAGATTCTATCATTAGAAAGAGCTACCTTTGATACTCTTAACTACCTGAATGAATGAAGAGATTTTATATGATGTAGTCATTTGAAGAGTATGTTTTCAAAGACTACTTAATAATAAAATGTTACTAAAATAAATAAAATATTCCTAATGAAATAAGTGATAAAGATATCACATTATATATCACTAAGATTTCCATTATTGTAAGTATGCAATCAAAGGAAGTAAATCCAACTAATAATAGCTTCTTTCAATGGATGGCTTATTTTCTTCTTTATATTTCTTTGTACATTCTAAGTGCTTTATGTGGCTTGATTACTTTCATGATTAGGAAAAATTATTAGAAAAATATCTTCAGTTTAAATATTGATATTTATCTGTTGCTTATTTTGTAAAATGTTATCTTACAAAATGCCCACACCCCATCTTTAACCTGAGCAAAGTTAGGTGTCCCTCCTTTTGTACCCTCTGCACCCTAACTAGTCCCTCTATCACTAAATTAATACCATATTTGATGATAAGTTCCCTGAGGATCTTGAAGACAAGAATCATTTCATATATATTTTAGTATCTTCATGTCTAGCAAAGTTCCTGACACAAAGTAGGTATTTTAATAAATGCTGACAAAAATCCTATTTTCAAGATTGTCTTTTACACTGTCAATCTGCCCTTGAAACATATTTTTATGATTGAAAGTACAATGGCTAGAAAGTATAGCTATGGATATTTCCTCAACCCTTTACAATTTCAGTCAATGCTGAATATTTTGATGTATAAACTCTTACTAAAAAGAAACATGTACTTTGCCCAAGTTACAGATTTTTAATCTCAGAATTTCTGACTCCTGCCACCTCACTTAAAGAAAAAAAAAGAAAGAGGAGGAAAACAGGAGAAGGAAGAGAAAGGAAAAGGAGAATTAGCAGCAGCAGCAATAGTAGCAATAACATTAAAAATAGCTTTTGTTTTCTGGATTCCAAACATATGACCAAGCATATAAGGGATAGTATGCAAAGTTAACTGTTAAATTTTAAAAAGAAAATATGTACACTGCTGAGGCAGCATTGGAAATCTTCCATTCTGTTAGAACAATATGCCCAAAGACTATGCTTCTAATATACACATATCAATTTTTGGTCACTGTGTTCATGAATGATGAAGACCATGCTCCACAGTCCAAGGTATCCCTCATCGCAGCTCAAGAGCATGACAGAAGAGATGTTATTGATTTTTTTTAATGTTTCTTTTAAAATACAACTCTTACTGCAAGAGTAACACTTTTTAAGGACTATTATCTGAATGATTTATACAAATTTGCAAAACATTATCAAATAATCTAAGCTTCCTTTTTCAATGACTTCACAAATCAGATTTTACTTGTCAAGTAGTGAGAAAAGAAAACCAGAAGGGGTCACTATTTAAACATGATCGATTTCCTCTGAGGAAATGGGTGACATGATATATTACTGCAATAAGACACTTATATTTTTGTTATAAATCAAACTCTTCACTTCATGCTTTTGCATCTAAAAATTATGTAAACTTCTTTTGCACAAACGTGGCACTTTCTAAAAAGACTATGTCTATATCACTTTCAGCATCTTTTCCCATTTTGTTTTCTTAATGTAGTTAAATAAAAATGAGGCAAAAGAATTTTATTATGTAGTGTGCACATAGACAGTATGTTACTGAAATGACTAGTCTCAGAAATTATTTTGAGAAATGATAATAAAGGTATACTTTCAAATGGTACTTCACTACTAGAACTGGCTTGCTGTTGCTGCTGCTGCTGCTAAGTCGCTTCAGTCCACTCAATTAATTATTCCTTATATCTTCATCCCACATTCTCATGATATGAAACATGTACGAGAGTTGTATATATCTTATATATTCATGTTGTATGAATTTAATAGAAGATTCTAAATTTTCTACCTCTGTATGGATAAACTGAAGAGTCCTCAATAAGTGTACAATGAATTAATATGGTTTGGGATTTAATGTTATCACTATGCCTTCCAATAAGCTTTTTATGCCAAAAAAAAAATCAGATTACTATTTTCTTGATTATGTATAATTATATACATGCATTAATTTTTTAAAAGAATTTCTAAAAAACTGTTAATATTACATATCTACTAATATTACTCCTTTAAAAAATTTAACATCAAGAAACTTTTAACTAAGGTATTGATTTTCACTGAAGTATCACATTCATAAACAATAGGTGCAAGATTAATGTTTGGCTGTAGAATAATCAGTAATAGAGTATTGGGTTTTCAAAAGCTAAAATTCTGAATATTATACATGTTGCCTATTTAATGTAAATATGAATGATTTCTGGTAATTGAATGAATTTCTGGTAAGTGAATAATAACCACGGAAGGCATAAAATATTTTTGAGCATCGTATCTGTCAGCAGACAAATGCAGAAATGTACAAATCCAATCTTTGACAAAATACTACAAGTAAAAAGCTTTCCTTATTTGCCACTTAACTGTCCTCACTTCTTTTCTCTCTTGAGTGCCATCTTCTGTCTCTAGAATCAGGCTAGGCAGTGTTTGCTCGCTTGCTTTCTAATTGTTCTTTGCAAATGCAAATAAGGATCTGTATCAATCCTTTATATCTCTGACTAAAACTCATACACATCAATGCATTCACTCTCTTGCATGTGCTTGCATTTAAACCTTCTATTCCTTATTGGAATAAAACGACTGTCTTTTATTAAAAGATGGTAAAGCAATAACTACTTGGGACATAGTAGTAAAAGAGCTATCTTTGATGAGAAAATTGCTAGAGTTATTTTTCATTATTTGGAGGCAAGGGCAGGAAATAAAAGAGAGATTACGGCTGGCATTATCATTTTTTTTCCTTTATCTTTTTAACCTGCAAATTTGTAGATGTCAGGGAACAAGAACCATAATCTGTGACTACAGCATTGGTATTACGCTCTTTCCCCTTCAGCATCAACTGCTTCAAGTGGCTCTGAAACCTCTCAGGCAGACCAGCCTCCGAGGCATTGAATGCAGAATAGCTGCTCAAGGAAAAGAATGGGGGGGGGGGCTGATGTGATGGTCTTTCCCAGTCACGTATAATTACATGAAAACCAACATTCACTGTGATCGCTATGTCAATTCTGCAGCCTATTAATATGTTACTAAACTGATGTGGTACTGAAGCCATTTCTTTTAGGGAGTAAGATGATGGGAGAGAGGGGCAGACAGTAAAGAAGAGACTCAGCTTTTGTGGAACGAGGCTGTGTGGATGTGAGGTTTACAAAGATGCATGATCTTCCTGATGATGATCAAAACGTTATATGATGTCAAGGGAAATGTATTAAACATTTCTAAACAAACTAAAACCACGCTTGGGTTATGTAACACTAATACTAATCAAAATAAATCGTGTGAATTGCTTTACATTTATGCCTAATTACCACGTAACACAATAATGATTATGTGATTATTTTTGTCAGATTAATTTTTCTATAAATTTAATTACATGTGTAAATTCTAAATATTCAGCCCTCAAAATTTAGTGCTTTTAAACAATTATTTACTGACTCCACTCCCTCTTCTACATGCCAGATACCAAACTACATACTGCGAATAAAAACAAGACAATCCTTCCTCCCATGGGGCTTACAGTCTTGGGAAAAAAAACAAGTATGAGGCAAATGTCAAACAGAAGAACTGACAATCGATGAATTTTTAAATGAAGGTTAAGGACATGAAGGGAATACCAATCCCAGTCCTAGGGTATCAGGTAAGGCTTCAGTCCCTCAGAGCTGATCCCTGAAGACCCAGTAAAGTTAGCCAAAAGAGAGAGGAGAATGAGTTAGTAACCCAACACAAGAAACAGGAAACTCACAGGCCTCAGAAATGAGACCCTGCAAGGTGAGTTTGAGAAACTGCTCAGCTGGCACACAGTGCAAGAAGAGTCCTGAGATAGTAAGGTTAATGAAATAAGAAGAGGACTTGAATATCATTCTGCTGCTGCTGCTGCTGCTACTGCTGCTAAGTCTCTTCAGTCATGTCTGACTCTGTGCGACCCCACAGACAGCAGCCCACCAGGCTCCCTGGTCCCTGGGATTCTCCAGGCAAGAACACTGGAGTGGGTTGCCATTTCCTTCTCCAATGCATGAAAGTGAAAAGTGAGAAGTGAAAGTGAAGTCGCTCAGTGGTGTCCAACTCTTAGACCCTATGGACTGCAGCCTACCAGGCTCTTCCGTCCATGGGATTTTCCAGGCAAGAGTACTGGAGTGGGTTGCCATTGCCTTCTCCGGAATATCATACTAAGGAATTTGAAATCAAAACAGTAATGAGGAACCACTGCAGACTTCAAAAAGGAGAATGACACGATCAGATTTACGTTTCACATCAGATGTGGCTTTACTGTAGGGAGGGAAGTAGTAAAGCTCATACCTGGAGGTGAGCAGGGCAGTCAGAAGAAGCCAGTTGCAGTGATTTAGGTGACAGTTGCCAGGGGTTCAGGTTAGGCTATTAAGAACAGAAAGAAGTGAATGGGCTTGAGAAATATGTAACAGGTAGAATTGAAATGTCTTAGTGATTGATTAGGTATAAGAGAAAGAGGATTTGGGGATGGATTTCTGACTTAGTCAAACGCATGATGCTATGGTATCTCAGCAAAGCGATCTATTACTGAGATAGAGAGGAGAGGAAAAGAGGCAGGTTGATGGGATTTCTATTTGATTTTTGTTGATTTTGACAGAGGAGAGGTACAGGAGAGCATTTGAAATTATGAGTTCCTCTAGACAAATTCAGTTCTATGTGTCTGAGGAGCGTGGAGATCTCTGATAGATGATTGTATATAGAGGTGTGAGGCTAAGAAGAAAGATCTAAGAAGAAAGACACATATTTGGGAGATGGCATCTTATATCAGCTGAAGCCATCAGATAAACAGAGAAGAGGGCCAACATCAACAGCTCAAGGAAACCCAAAATTTATGAGATGACCTGATTAAGAGCCAATTAGGAAAATAAGTAGGAAAAAAGCCAGTAAAGCACATGATCACAAAAATCAGGGAAAGGAATATTTTAAGGAGGAACAAGTAGTCAACAAAGTCAAGTACAAAAGAAAATGCAGACTGGTATAGCCACTTACAATTCAATAATCTGTACCTATTAAAATGTCTGGTTCTTAATTCCATTTCTTGATATTTAATCAATAAAAATGTTATTCTGCATATCCAATGAGACAAAGAATAGTTTATAGAAGTAAAAAAGAAAGAATGTAAATATCCAAAAACAGAGAATTAACTCAAATATTATAGACTAACCTTGTTGAATATGTCACAGAACTTGAAGAGAACAAAACAGATTTATGAGAAAAAGACTTTAATGAATGTTAAATACAAGAAGTAGCCAGTTTTAGAACAATGCATACATAATAACAGCAGTTATTTTTCAACATATTTCTCTATGCATATATAAGAAAAACTACAGAAAGAGCTGGAAGAGTATACACCAAAGTCCAATAGTCAACTTTGTGAAGAAAGCTGGTATTTTGTTGGGTCTCTGGTCAAGGAGACCTTTTGCTTCATTTGTATTTTTTTTTTTAATTTTTACAGTGAAAATGTTTCCATGTAACAGTTGTATAATAAAACACATTTTTTAAAATGCTATCAAGAGATCAAACAAAATTAAAATTAAGAAATAACAATTTAATGGTTGTTTAGTAACTTTAATAAGCATAGATTTGGAAGAATAAAGAGAATAGAGGATACATTATAATGAACTGGGACAAAACAGAAGGAAAAGCAGTACACAGAATACAAAACAGGAAGTGTGGTATGGTACAGAAAGAAAAAGAAGTGAAAGGATTTTTTTTTTTTTTTTTTTTTTTTTTTTTTTCTTTTATTAAAAGAAGTGAAAGGATTTTTTATGAGAAGGAAGAAAAATGATATTCTCAGGCAGTCCCGCTGCTGACAGGTTAAAAAAAAAATTAGAGATAACAAAGCTAATAAGGCACCAAAAGACCTGATGCCTGTTACAGTGTCAGGCATAACAATAGCAAAGTCTGGAATAACAAGAGTAACTTACTAAAGAGCCAGATCAAGGAAGTTTAGGTGAGAAGAAAAGATTTATTATGGTTGGATCTATGCAACATCCCAAAACTAACAACCAAAGAGAAGAGAAAGGTGGACAAGAATTCTCAAAATATCTTAGGGTTATAGCAAATGAAGGGCTGACATTGGAAGGATACAAATAAATAGTCTAATTGCAAGATGAGAAATGTTTTAAGGACCGGCTGGTTGGTGCTACCTGGAATGACCAGAATGAGCTGAGACATAATCCGGTACAAGAATAAAACTATTTATTAGTATTGGCTGTAACACTTAGGAAATGGTGTATGTTCATTGCTGTGAATCAATCAGAAGTTGGAAGTAATGTATGTTGTAAGCAGGGAATATTACTGTCACTCATTCTGCTTCAACATGTAAGAAGTGATGAGTGATAAAGCATCATTTAGGTATATTTAACATAGTCCAAGAATTTTGGTTCAGCATTAAACACTAGGAATTGCTTAGGATTAGGGTATAAATATAAATCTCTTTTGAAACCAAAGCAGGATGTCCCCAAATGGCTCTGTTCTGAAGAAACCAAGTCTCTCTCAGTGGTCATGCCTTTCTGGAAAAGTCTTAGATGGGAGATAAGTGCTAACAACAAACTAAAACTTCTTACCCAGAACAATGTCCTTACTGAAAAAAAGAAAAAAAAAAAAAATCCTGGTCCAAAGCTACTCCTACAGAGGGGATATTCACATCCTGGTAAAAGAATAGGGTGATGAACCCTATGCTTTGGATGGTCCTGACGACCGAACAACTTTAAATCACAATAAAATCATTTGTGTCCTTTAAAAGACAATGCATAGCAACAATGGATTTCATTGAGGGGGTGGTGAGTGGGAGGGCAGAGGTGACATGACAACATGAGACTCAAAAGAGAGAGACTGAGAATCTTCTGGGTGCAGACACCAGAGAATTAATTATTGACACCTACACGGGAAATTCTCCATTTGGGCACTGCCCTGTGTCATGTTTCGTCATGACTATTGAAATTTTATCAGAAACCAAAATAAGCTTTTGTATTAATAGCTCTCACCTTAAGAGTTCTATCTGTAGAAGAGGCAAATTTCTCCTTTGGCTTATCCTACAGGCAGCCTTCTGAGAATCAGAAGAGAACAACCAACTTCGATCGTTTGAACATGGAGCATCAACTAACACCTATTGAAGAAAAGGACACATAAGGCAAGGGTGCACTGAAAACATATCCTCAGACACAAAGTATACAGGGAAGCTACATAAATTGTGGCAAAAATTAGAAACTAAATAAGTAAATTTATTTTAAAACTAAAAATACACCTTGGTAAGTTGTTTACAACATTTCTTCACTAATACCTTACAAAAGAATTTCCTGTGACTTTCAGCATTTAGGTCTTTTTGAGTGGAAAAGGGGAATGAGAGGACTAAAAGTCTACTAATGTCTACTAATATTTCATATTCTTGTTGACTATAGCAAAAACTTTTATAAAAGTTACTCATTTTTTTTAAGTTACTCATTTTAAACAGATGTTACTATATTCCTGAATTCTCAGCATTTATATTTAAGAACTAATAATTCAATTTCAGTTTACTGAAATGCTGTCTTTTTCTTCAACTGTCATACTCTGATACGAAATGTTACCGAATTAAAGCAATACAGTGCACAAGCTTGTGTACTGACTCAGATAATATCTGATCTCTTCCTGAGTATCTTTGAGGTACCTGGAAATAAACAGCATTTGATAATCCCCAATCCCATTGTTACCGCTTCCTTTGAACATGCTGACCATCAAATAAAAACTGCTTCCATGTTCACTTTATCAGAATTTCCCAGGGTACTGAGAAATTGTATCCAGCTATGTCTGGAAGCAGATGGGAAATAACCACAACAAAGCAACATAACAGTAGTATCACTGGGAGTCTATCAGTCTGTCACAACGTAATAAAAGTACCTTGTCAAAGGTTTCAGGCTGGGCATCTCCCATTTCTCTGCCATCCAATTCAGACACTTTAATTACATTTACCAAAGGCTGTGGGATGAAAGATTCTAACGTCTGCCTCAGCCATCTCAATCTCAGACTATCGTATTCATTACAATGAAGATAACCTAAAGGATTAAAAAGTTTTTTAAAAAAATGAAAACAATAGAATTGTTAAATTTCTGCTTTTGATCAAATAAATTTCAGAAATACATTGGTTCATCATAATTATACAGGAACAGGGCTGAGAGGTAAACATTATGATTGTCTTATGTTTAAAGACTTAAGTACACTCACAAACACTTCATAAAACATTTACCATAGTCATACCTACAGAGCCTCTCAGAAGCTCTCACCATTACTCATTCAAATTTAATTCTGAAGATAAAAACCTTTAGAAAATTATAGATTCCTAAAGATACACTATACAACCAATACCTTAGACACAGTTCTCTCCTAAAGCTCTTACGAGTAAATGATACATAAAGTTCCTTCCAGGTCAGAACACCTTTATTTTAAATAAAGGAAGGTATGTGGCATGTGGAAAAAAGCATGTTAAGTGTTAAGTGACTTTAAGATAAGAAAGGCATAGGCTCAAATTAAGAATGGTGAGACTCTGGAAACCTGACTCAGCTCTCCTACAGAGTCTCACTTTCCTTATCCGTAAAATGGGGACTGTAATAGTGAAGGAGTTTAGAACACTCCACTCCAAAATATGCTGCTTTAGCATACTGATTATTTTGAGTAAAAAGCACTTGAATAACAGCAGATGTGGGAAGGGCATTGTGACCTATCTTTTTCTTCCTGAAAGCAGGAGATGAACTCCTATGTGAAAGATACCTTCTCTATACCAAGAGGAAAGAATATTCTTATCACCAGAGATAGGGAGTCAAGGCCAAGAGGAAAATGCATGTATGCTTCACTCCTGTCATGCTGTCTTATGTCAGTCACTGCCAGAAGCTCTAATAGGATACAGGAGAAATTTTACTACCTCTACCTTACAAAGTGGTTGTTAAGATGAAACGCTACACCTTAAACTTACACAGTACGATATGTAGATTGTCTCATAATGAAACTAGAAGGAAGAAAAAAGATTAACTGTGATAGTTTAGTAACATATCTAGCACGTGTGATGTCGGACTCGGAGACCCCATGGACTGTAGCCTGCCAGCCTCCTCTGTCCATCAAATTCTCCAGGCAAGAATCCTGGAGTAGGTAGTTGTTCCCTTCTCCAGGGGATCTTCCCAACCCAGGGATCAAACTCAGGTCTCCCGCACTGCAGGCAGATTCTTTACCAGCTGAGCCACCAGGAAGCCCATATCTAGCATAGAACTGCAAAAGGAGTAACATGAAATGTTCATAATGTTAGTGTTAGTTGCTCATTCGTGTCCGACTCTTTGCAAACCAACAGACTGTAGGCCGCCAGGCTCCTCTGTCCATGGAATTCTCCAGGCAAGAATACTGGAGTGGGTTCCCTTTTCCAGGGCATCTTCCCAACCCAGGGGCTGAACCCAGGTCTCCTGCTATGCAGGCAGATTCTTTACCATCTGAGCCACCAGGGAAGCCCACTTCTTTTAGCACCAGTTCTTTTAGCATTGAACTGCAAAAGTAGTAACAAGAAATGTTCGTAATGACTATGGACTAGTACTGGCTTCCCTGGTGGCTCAGTTGGTAAAGTCTGCCTGTAATGTGTGAAACCTGGGTTTGATCCCTGGGTGGGGAAGATCCCCTGGAGAAGGAAATGGCAACCCAGTCCAGTAGCATTCTTGTCTGGAGAATTCCATGGACAGAGGAGACTGATGGGCTACAGTCCATGGAGTCATAAAGAGTTGGACATGACTGAGTGACTAATTTTCACTTTCTTATAGCAGTAATTATCTTGAGTCCCTATTAAGGGCTAGGCACTATTATAAGACTTTACATGTAGTAACATATTTAATTCTCACAAACCTCGGGTAGATAATTTTAGTATCATTTCTCTTTTACTGATAAGGAAACTGAGGCAAAGAGAGGTTAAGTAATTTGCTCAGGTTTACACAGTAGGAAACCAAGATACCTTGGTTCCAGAGCATACCTACTTTCAGCACCCTGCTATGCTGCTTCTCAGAAATAGAAGGCATTTAGCAAATTGTTCTCTCCCTAATATAAAAAATTGTTTTGTTTTTCCTATAGTTAAATATATATTTATAAATATTTATATATATTTATTATAGTAACATAAATTTCATATAACATTAGAGATAAGCATATTTTCAAATGCACAAAAGTATAAAGAACACCAAAAATTACCTAAAACTCAGTCTTCAGATAAGCATCATTTAACATTTTCATTAAATAATCCTACCATATCTCTTTATGTCTACACCTACATATAAAACCAACATAAATGGAATTATATATTTTTGTAGTGTCTTTTTTCCATCTTATTCTTTATCTCCCCACTGTCAACTGCCCAACCACCCATCAAAAGGAACCTATATTATCAACCTGATATACATATGCTTATATAATTATCTGCATATACAGAATTTTATTTACACACTTTTCTGTCTCCTGACTCTCCACATCAATACTTCAAAGGCAATACCACCAACTCAATCAGCAGAGATGCGAATCACTTTTAAAGGCTAATGAATAGTATACAGACAAAAACGTGTCCTCTTTTATTCAACCATTGCCGATTTCGGGGCATTCACACAATTGTCATTAATAATAATATGCTTTTGAACTGTGGTGTTGGAGAAGACTCTTGAGAGTCCCTTGGACTGCAAGAAGATCCAACCAGTCCATCCTAAAGGAAATCAGCCCTGAATATTCACTGGAAGGACTGATGCTGAAACTCAAACTCCAATACTTTGACCACCTGATGCGAAGAACTGAGTCATTTTATGGCTGCAGTCATTGTTCACAATGATTTTGGAGCCCAAGAAAATTAAATCTGTCACTGCTCCCATTTTCCCCCTTTTATTTGCCATGAAGTGGTGGGGATTGGATGCCATGATCTTAGTTTTCTGAATGTTGAGTTTCAAGCCAGCTTTTTCAGTCTCCTCTTTCACCTCCATCAAGAGGCTTTTTAGTTCATTTTCTGCAATTAGAGTTGTATCATTTGTATATCTGAGGTTGTTGATATTTCTCCCAGCAATCTTGATTCCAGCCTGCGATTCCTCCAGCCTGGCACTTCATATCATGTATTCTGCATATAAGTTAAATAAGAAGGGCGACCCTATACAGTGCTGACGTATTCCTTTCCCAATTTTGAACCAGTCCATTGTTCCATGTCCAGCTCTAACTGTTGTTTCTTGACTAGCATACAGGTTTCTCAGAAGACAGGTAATGTGGTCTGATACTCCCATCTCTTCAAGATTTTTCTATAGTTTGTTGTTCACACAGTCAAAGGCTTTGAAATAGTCAATGAAGCAGATTTATTTCTGGAACTACTTTGCTTTCTCCATGATCCAACAAATGTTGGCAATTTGATCTCTGATTTCTCTGCCTCTTCAAAACCCATCTTGTACATCTTTAGTTCTCTGTTCCCATAGTGCTGAAGCCTAGCTTGAAGGATTTTGAACTCAGAGGAGGGCATCAATTTAGGGAGCGGTTTCAGAAAGGAATAGAAAATCACCTTAAAGCTTCATTTGTACAGGTAGAACATTCTTTTTTATTTAGTCTACATTGTTTATTTTGAGTGGTTTTTGGAGGATTCACTAATGCAGCTTATGGATAGGTAGCTGAAAGCTTTTGTCTTAGCCTGAAATCACTAGAAAACAGCCTAAGACAAAAGTTTACATCACAGAATGGTACGATCCCAGGGAAACAAGAGTGAGAAATAAAAAGAAGTAAATCATGCAAGGAGGGAGCACAAATTTAAGAGGGTTTATAATGCAAGCTGGTTACGGCATTGTTCAGTTAAATTTCATTCCACTTTTCTTTTTTCTGGTTTAAATATCTTATATTCTATTTCTGTTCTTTTAGTGGTAACCCTAAAGCATTTAACATGCATATGTAAAAGAAAAACCCAAAATAAGTCAATCTACACCATTTTTCCTAAAAGATGCAAGAATCTCATAACATTTCCTCCTAAATAAGATGCTACTGCATTGTATATTGGGATTTATTTGCGCTTATATTTTTTAACTGTATAAAATGTTATTATCATTGTCTTCTACACCCAATGACTATTAGATTTTCCCCATGTATTTCTCACTTTCTTCTCTCTTCAATTCTTTTTGTATCTTCCATTTTCCACCCAGGATGGCTTTCCCTTTTCCTTCAGAATTGCTGGTGACAAACTACACTCTTGCTCTCTGTCTAAAAGAAAAGTCTAATTCACTTTTTCTCTTCAAGGATATTTTGATGTATGTATTTCTGGATTGACAGTCATCTTTTCTTAGCACATTGAAAACATCATTCCTCTGAATGACAGCTTCCATTATTACACTAAGAGGTCATTCCTCAGTCCAACTGTTGTCCTTTGAAAGTAAACTGTCTTCTCTGACTGCTATTAAGATTTTTATTTTCATAATTCTGCAACTTCACTATAATGGTCTATACTGGCTTAGCTCTGGTTACAAAGTTTCAGAGGGTATGTCCACTCCTCCCCTATCACTAAAACTGAAAACAATCTTCCTTTCAGTTGTTTGGAGAGGACAATTTCTTCCTAGTTTACCTAATTGGAGGGAAAAGTATTTTGGAGTCTCAGGTTTATACAACTTAGTCTCCTAATAGATGCTTTAATTGAGCAGGCTCTGGCTTCTTTTATCCACACATGTTCATGAAGCAGTAAATTTTCCAGGTGTAGCAAAAAAAAAAAAAAAAAGCTCTCAAGTGAAAACCCAGCTTCAATGCTCAATTTACCTCCCAGGTTCTCAAACTGTTAACTTTCGGCCACCGAGTATTTGGAGAACGTTGACAGACTTTAAAAGATTTTGCTTTTCTTTAATATTATATCCCACACTTTTAAGTTATTTTCAACAGGAGACTTGGCTAAAACACACAGTTTGTCACATCACAGGAAACAGACGTCTTAGTTACCTCTCTATCCTTCAGAGCTCTACACCTACCATGCAATGCCTCACACATAGTATGTGCTCACCAAATGTGGCTCACTTGATGTAAAATATGGCATTATAATGAAGATATTTAAATTGTTAAAACTGAAAATCAGGGCAGCTTTTCATTAAATTGTAGCTTAAGTCAAGATCCTCAATTCAGCATTTTAAAGTAACTCTCAGCTGAAATACAGCTTTATGCTATATTACAGTTTGGTCTAGACAGATTTAATTTGAAATAGAATTGGTTAAACTTCAAAAAAAATATACAATATAAGGCATTACAATCCAAGTTTCATACACACACACACACACACACACACACTCAGACTCACTACATTGAGAAAGAATTAATTTTCAAGCTTAAATTCCCAAAAATAAACCAAAAAAAATTTTTTTCTCATCTAAGTAGAAAATGGGATAAATTTAACAAATTCTTGAAAATGTCATTAAGCTTTTTCAGGAATAGCATTTGGAATCTCGGCTTTACTTTTTCTTTTTTCTGCTACATGCTCAAATTTATCACTGTTGTTATTATTTCCAAAAAGAAGATGCATCTAATGCAGGGAGTTCTTGGAAGGCTTTCCAGGAAAGCTGATTTCTGAGTGAAAACTTGAAGAATGGAAAAGAATTAGCAAAGAGGAAGAAGGGGAAAATGGTACCGGTAGGGTGTGCAAAAGGCTCAGAGGGAGAAGGGCAAAAGCAATTCAATAGAGTCTGATTAATGTTCTCTACCACCAAAAGCTAACTAGATGTAAAAAGGGTATTATTGACAGCAAAGAATTTCATGTCAACCCTCAGCAAGAAAGTTGATCAAGCCACTTTATCAGGCTGAGTCATTCTTAACTTCTTAATGCTTTCCTATTTAGAATCAAAGGTGTTTTTTTTTTTCTTTTTCTGTGAACACCAGGACATTACAAAGCCTCCACTGACAAAAACAGAACAATAAAAAACACTGGACAGTCCCTCACCATGCTAACAGGTAGGAGCAGCTAGACCAAAAGAGTAGACTAATTTTTTTTTTTAATTAATTTATTTATTTTTAATTTTTACTTTACAATTCTGTATTGGTTTGAGCTTTTTAATTATTCATAGCTGTGAGCCTCCTGACCCAGAATAAAGGCCAGTACTGATCTAAAGAAATTCAGAGGATAAATGCACATTTAGTGCAGCCATCATTTAAAGTTTTGCTTATAAAAGCTTTTTTTAGCATGGCATCTGCATTCCAGATTCAAGCACTGTAGCTAACCTAATTTGGGATTTGAGCATCAGCATGAAGACATCTGTACTTCTTAGTAAACCATTATCATTAGCCCTTCTTAGATGAAAAGCTACTTTACTTGGACTACTGCCTGTAACTCATTGCCCTTGATGTAAGAAGAGGAAGATTCTTCTATACTTCAAACTCCTAGAATATATCCATCTGCCTTTGGATTCCTAATCTGAATTTCTTTACCATAAACATGTTAAATATTTATAGCCTACTAATGAGGATAATCTAGGATTAAAATGCCCTCTTTTCAAAATGGTACCCAAATTTGGCATTTCTCTTCCATTTTTCACAATACTAAAAATTCTATATTCAAGACTGATGTAACAAACAAAATAAGCATGCTATCAAAGAATAGAGGGTAAAAGTAGTAACAAATACTCCTTATAACACGATAACATAAAATTTCATTTTCAGCTCAAATTATAAAAATAATAAAATAAACTTACAAAATAATCTCTTATGTTGTGATTTCTTACCAAAAAAAAAAATACAGCAAGTTTCAATAACAGTTATAACCACAATCTGAAAACACAGTATTTTTTCACCTAAAATATACATTTAACTGGTATACTTATACCAATGCCTAGTACAACTGGATTCAGAGTTCCCATAAAAATGTTTATAAACTATTTCAACAGGAATGCTCTTGAAGGAAGATATATATTAGCAGTTCTCAAACTAGGATATGCATGCCCTGGGGATACATAACAACTTTTAAGGGATAAGCATTCTTAATAGCCTAACCTGAACCCCTGGCAACTGTCACCTAAATCACTGCAACTGGCTTCTTCTGACTGCCCTGCTCACCTCCAGGTATGACCTCTACTAACTTCCCTCCCTACAGTAAAGCCACATCTGATGTGAAACGTAAATCTGATCGTGTCATTCTCCTTTTTGAAGTCTGCAGTGGTTCCTCATTACTGTTAAGATTTCCAATTCCTTAGTATGACATTCTGGAGAAGGCAATGGCAACCCACTCCAGTACTCTTGCCTGGAAAATCCCACGGACCAAGGACCCTGGTAGGCTGCAGTCCATGGGGTCACTAAGAGTCAGACAAGACAGAGCGGCTTCGCTTTCACTTTTCACTTTCATGCATTGGAGAAGGAAATGGCAACCCACTCCAGTGTTCTTGCTTGGAGAATCCCAGGGACCAGGGAGCCTGGTGGGCTGCCGTCTATGGGGTCGCACAGAGTTGGACACGACTGAAGCGACTTAGCAGCAGCAGCAGCAGGTTTAGATAGTTTCAAAGGAATCAATTTTCAGATCATCAGCTTCTTAAAAAAGGAGAACACCTCTGGTCAAGGCTTCTCCTAGCTCTTCACCAACTTTATAAATAAGGAGCACACTTCCTACCCATCCAGAATCTTATTACAGCAAGTTGTGCCAGGGCACAGAAACCCCCCAGAGCATTCCAAACAAAGGCAGTTCAGCACACTAGTGCTTTGGCTGAGAAAGTGAATGAGTCTCCTAATCAGGCAACACAGTCTTTTAAAATTGGTTTCCAATCCTTAGACTTCTTCAAAATCAAAAACAGACTTAGTGTTTACATAGGTTTACATAGTTCCTACATTGGTTTACATAGAGTATTTATATAGTAGATGATTAAAATAATGCTTAGTGAATGAGATCTATGTGATTAGGGTTATAAATCAGGAGTTTAAAGAATTAGTGAGATTACTATAACACAATTCTCACCATTTCATCTTTTCATCTCTGAGAACAGCATTTGCACTTATAAAAACAAAACTATCAAACAAAAACCAGATAGAACTGAGGCTGAACCCTGTCTCATCTAGCCATAAGTAATTTTCACCCAGGGAAATCTGAAGTAATAGTTTAAAAGTTGCATTGTCTCATTAAGAAAAGAATTTGCAATGAATGCATTACTTTTAACAAATATATATAA
The DNA here is from genome assembly GCF_014754425.2 of Oryx dammah. Taxonomy (NCBI): domain Eukaryota; kingdom Metazoa; phylum Chordata; class Mammalia; order Artiodactyla; family Bovidae; genus Oryx; species Oryx dammah. The sequence continues at coordinate 118,096,487 of NW_024070186.1, forward strand.
AAATGTATATTACATATATTTCATCCTTTTTGTACTACTATTAATAGCAATGATAAGTCATTTCAAAAGAACTTTTAAAATCTTTAGAATTGCACCATCCAATACTATACCCACTTGCTACATGAGGCTGTGAGCACTTGAAATGTGACTAATCCAAATTAAAATATACCCTATGTGTAAAATGCATACCAATTTCAAAGACTGTAAGAAAGAGAATGCAAATATCTCATTGATAATTTCTATTTTGATTACATGTTCAAATAATATTTTGAATGTGGTAGGTTATAATGTATTATTAAAATAAACTTTACTTCTTTCTTATATTAATGAGATTGCTCAAAAACATTAAATTATATATATACTTCATGTTATATTCCTATTGGACAGAACTCTCTTAGAACCTTATGGTCCAATAATACAAAAAATGAGTTTCAATGTGTATGTTTTTGTTGCATAAAAGTATGACCACGACATCAATACAAGACTCTGAAGTGTAATAGCAACAATAAAACTAAAAATCTTTGTCATTAGCTCATCAGGTTTCATGTTATCTGATAGATCTGTGTTCACAAAATGTTGTAGTTTTGTTGTAGTTTCCCAATTACCTGTAAGGACTAAGTAGCTGGGGGAAAAAAAGTTATTTACACTATTTCCTCAGTAAAACTTCCACTCTTCTCCACACTGTCTTGGTTTTTAGGCTTTCAAAGTCTGAAAATTCAATCTTACATTTCTTCCCACATATTCTAAAAGTATTCTGTAACATGTGGATATTTAAAAGCTGTCAGTTATGGAGAGAAAAGTACATTACCTGGATAAGCACACTGCAGCAGAGCTAGAGATTTGCCTCCAGGGGCAGCACACAGATCCAGAACCTTCTCCCCATCCCTCAATTCCAGAGCCAGTACTGGGAGAAGGGAGGCAGCATTCAGGAGATAGTATTGTTTTAGGTTTCCAATTTGGTGTCTTTCTGAAGGCATTCTGTGAGGAGTTCTGCTAAGGTAACATTTCATTGATTGAGGATAGTAGGGTAAAGATCCTTGAAAGAGTGAGTGATAGCCCTTCAAATGTAAATCCTTTTCCAGTTCAAAGGGGTAATTAAATCTGTTAAGAAGAACAGCATATTGCCAACAAGATGGAGATGTCAGAATGTCCCTAGGGAGAAAAAGAAAAACAAAGGGGTATTAATATAATACACAGTAATACAATTTTATACTAAGTCAGGGAACTAGGTCCTAGTCTTTCACTTTATTTACCTATGATTTTCAGAACCAGGAGAATTACTTTTTCTTTTGCCTCAGGCTCCCAAATGGCTCAACACAGCACTGTTTTGATCCTGTTTTTAAAACTTTGATATTTTGTTCATCGTGGGTTTTTTCTTTCGTATCAGTCTTGGTCATTAAAACAGTATTTATCTTGGTTCCTGAGTTTTAGGGGCCCCTTAAAATCTGCACCAAAGAGGAATGCCTCACTTGCCTCTCAATCTTGTCCCTCCCTGCACATTATCTTGCAAAAAAAACATGACCTGTCTTTCAGTTCAGTTCACTTCAGTCACTCAGTCGTGTCTGATTCTTTGTGACTCCATGAATCGCAGCACGCCAGGCCTCCCTGTCCATCATCAACTCCCGGAGTCTACTCAAACTCATGTCCATTGAGTCAGTGATGCCATCTCGCCATCTCATCCTCTGTTGTCCCTTTTTCCTCCTGCCCCCAATCTCTCCCAGCATCAGGGTCTTTTCTAATGAGTCAACTCTTCGCATAAGGTGGCCACAGTACTGGAGCTTCAGCTTTAGCATCAGTCTTTCCAATGAACACCCAGGACTGATCTCCTTTAGGATGGAGTGGTTGGATCTCCTTGCAGTCCAAGGGACCCTCAAGAGTCTTCTCCAACACCACAGTTCAAAAGCATCAATTCTTCGGTGCTCAGCCTTCACAGTCCAACTCTCACATCCATACATGACCACTGGAAAAACGATAGCCTTGACTAGACAGACCTTTGTTGGCAAAGTAATATCTCTGCTTTTCAACATGCTATCTAGGTTGGTCATAATTTTCCTTCCAAGGAATAATTCTCTTTTAATTTCATGGCTGCAGTCACCATCTGCAGTGATTTTGGAGCCCCCCAAAATAAAGTCTGACACTGTTTCCACTGTTTCCCCATCTATCTCCCATGAAGTGATGTGACCAGATGCCATGATCTTAGTTTTCTGAATGTTGAGCTTTAAGCCAACTTTTTCACTCTCCTCTTTCACTTTTATCAAGAAGCTAGTTCCTCTTCACTTTCTGCCATCAGGGTGGTGTCATCTGCATACCTGTCTTTAGCATACTTCAAAATCCATCAAAATAAGATTTTAGTCTATCACTCTTTGCACAAGGAAGTGTTTTTCTTAAGAAAAAATTTAAAACCTGAGTCTTAATTTTAAAGGGAAAAGTACTACATTAAAGGCTGTTCAAAAGAGTTAAGTATTCAAGTTTTCCTCTGATGAAGATAAAAGTATGGAAAGCTAATGACAGTGAACACTACAGTAAAAGAGTTAATGAGGCCATCAGTGGCTCAGAGGATACAAAACCAAGGATGGTTTAAACATCACTTATGGACTGATGGTGCAGGTTTTCCCTGCCTCCACCTCCCCAGCAGATGTACCATGCTAATTTTTTATTCGGTCCAACAGTTAGATCTCTTGACAATCACAAGCTCACATCAACTGACAAATGATACAGCAGGAAATTTTTATTTACGAGCTGACCTTTCTAGTTGAGTTATTTAGGAGCCTCATTAACCATGGTCAATTAAGTAAATTCCAGCTGCTACTCACCCTGGTGTTGCCTATGTGAGGAGCGGCTGGACTGAAATGTAACACCTGCGACTCTTAGAGTGCCATGTGACTTTCAACTGAGCTACTATGTGAAATTGCTTTCTCTTATCACTTCCTCTTACTATGACAGTGCGTCACAGAAGCCCAGCATTTCAGTTCTACCGGAGGATGACAATCTCTTTCTTTAAAAAACATGCTTCATAAACTTTAACGCGCATCAAGTGACTGTAAGAGATTGCTGGGCCCCACCTGGGGTTTTCTGTTGTAGGTCTAGTAAGTCTTCAGGTGATACTAATGATGCTGATCCACAGACCACACTTTGGGAACCACTGAATTAAAATGGACCCTAAAAGGAAATCTATTGTCGCAACCTTAGGTCAGTCCATCCTAATTATACCCTCCAAACTGGCTGAATATTGATCCAGAGTTTTCAGTCATGTAGTAACAGGGAAATAATGCTCAGAAGTACAATTTTGTTAATACAGACTAGAGCGGCTTGGTTTACATCATGTGTCCATCCCTCAGCCAACAAATGGCTTTACACACTTCCAACTGGTTAACATCTGGCAGGGCACTTTTAATTGGCTTTATACATTTTCAACTGGCTTTAAACACTTCCAATTGGCTAACATCTGGAAGGGAAAAATCTAATTTTTTTCTTTATAATTTCCAAAGCTCTTTTAGAAAGTTTATTATTTCAGATGAACATGAAAAGCAGTTGGTTAAAAAAATTTCATAAAATATTTGTAAAGATATATTTAGCAGATTTCCTTTAGGATGGGCTGGTTAGATCTCTGGCAGCAAGGAGATCAAACCAGTCCATCCTAAAGGAAATCAGTCCTGAATATTCAGTGGAAGGACTAATGCTGAAGCTGAAACTCCAATATTTTGGACACTAGAGGCAAAGAATTGACTCATTTGAAAAGACACTGATGCTGGGAAAGATTCAAGGCAGGAGAAGGAGATGACAGAGAATGAGATGGTTGATGGTATCACCAACTTGATAAACATGAGTTTGAGTAAACTCCGGGAGTTGGTGATGGACAGGGAGGCTTGGCATGCTGCAGTCCATGGGATCACAAAGAGTTGGACACAACTGAGTGACTGAACTGAAGTGATTTAGACAGATAAAAACTTTGACTAGGATTATATTAAATGTACTAAATTTGGGGAGAATTAACATCTTTATTGTATTCACTCTTTCTAACTTTCATCACAGTATATTTCTCCATTTATTCACATTTTCTTTCAGATCTCTTAGCAAAGGTTATTAATCTTGCATATTTTATTTAACCTTATTGTATGCAAGGACTTTAGTTCAGGAACACTATAGATTCTTGTACACCATCCAATATGCTAAATCTTGAAGGATGAGGAATTAGCCGCAGGATGAAAAGAGAACACAAGTTCCGAGGCAAACACTACAGCGTATGTACAGGTACCAAGGTATGATGGAGAACAGTGCATTTGGGGAATTAAAAGTAGCCCAGTGTAGCAGAAGATTATATGAGACAAGTCTAAGATTATCAAGTTCTAAAATTTTATCTTATAAATTTTAAATTCCTATAGATGAGAAGTCATTGAAAGACTCGAAGAGGGGACAAACTCATTAGATTTAAAAACATGTACTTACAGCAGGATGTGGCAGGAATCTTCAGAAATTAATCCTATCTCATTCTCTAACAACTAGATAAAATAAGCCCTTGTTCAGAACAAACCAATTTTCTGATGCCTCCTAATCTATACCCAGCCAACTGAACTACCTGAATTTCCTGGAGCAAGTTTTCTTTAGTCTTTAACAATCTTAGCATTAACTGGCCCCTCTGCACTAAAATGACCTTTCCTCTCTCACCAACCTGCAGCCTAGCTAACTCTATTTGCTATTAGGCCTTCTCTCTCCAGAGAAGCCTTTCTACCTACCATCCAATCCACTGGCTCCACCTCACCCTGACAACATTAATAATAATAAAGATTACTGACCATATGTTTACTATGTGCTTTTTTGTGAGGGGCAACTATTATGCTTATTTCAGAGGGCAGGCTAACAGGTTTTCAGAGATTTGGCAACTTCCAAGGTCACATCCCTATTGAAGCAGAAGTCTTTCATTCAAGATCCTCTGGCTTTAAAGTCTAGTAGGAGTGTGAGACCTAGTACAGTAGCACAAGTGGTACAGGACAGGAAGGGGAAGAGAAGTTCTTCTCCAAATCTCACCTAGTGCCAGAGGCCCTGCCTCTCGGAAGCAGCCTATTGTCTCTTAACAATGGGAACAGCTTGACTTAAATGGCCCTTGAGGAGCAGCTACAACAGGATCAATTCAATGATGGGACTGCTAAGGTTGCTCAGGATGGCACCTACCAGCCCTGAGAAAGAAAAGCTGTGTATTAATGTGAATCTCAGCTCTCCCTGGCACTCCAGTGCCTGCTCTGGTGGGATGATGCCCCGGAGCCTACTCATTTTGAAAGCTCTGACGGATGGGCAAGTAGCCCAGCAGACAGTGGAGAGAGCATATACTAGAAGACTTAAGAAGACACTGGCCAGATGCCATATTTCGGGCCTCCTCTCAAGATTCTGAAGCTGCTTCACTTACTGGTCTCCAAGCCAGAAGTTCAACTACACCAGCAATCAGCAGAACTGGGACCTAGATCAGTGACCTGCAAATGTTTTGCTAGCATATTCACTGACATCATTTGGGAAAAAAAACTCTGAACCCTCTGCAAAATTTTAAGTTGATATCAAAATCTTCACCGTATGTTTAAGGATGTAACTTCCAGCATACTGTAAAAATTGACATTTTAAAATATGTTACACTACTTTTTAAATCTATCCTGTGGAACCTAAATACCAGAGTGATTTTAAAACCCATCACTGTCCATTTAAAAATTCATGGACTGACTCTTCTTGAACAGGTGGAAATTTTACACTGTTCCTTTCCCTTTTCTTTATATTTCCCCATACAACTTCTATAACTTTAAGTCCTAATACAATTTTGTGCTTTTAATCTTTATTACCCTACATTTCTCTCTCACACATACACACTCACAGACACATGTGCATGCATATACTAAATTTGTTTTCATTGTAGCCTTAAAGTTCTAAGTTATAAAATAGTAGCTTCCAGAGTAGTTATCAATAAAATTATTAGTACAAAATTGACCAAAATAACTTATACATTTGATAATTATCTATACATAAAAAGGGGCTTCCCTATGGCTCAACTGGTAAAGAATCTGCCTGCAATGAAGGAAACCTGGATTTAGTCCCTGGGTTGGGAAGATTCCCTGAAGAAGGGAAAGGCTACCCACTCCAGTATTCTGGCCTGGAGAATTCCATAGACTATATAGCCCATGGGGTCGCAAACAGTCGGCCACAACTGAGCGACTTTCACTTTCCTTCTAAATAGAAAAAAAAAGAAAAAATTCATAGCAAATGGCTCCCTTAATGAAATGAGATGCATCCAGGAATGAATGATCAGGGTTCAACATCAATTTCTGTGGTGGCTCAGTGGTAAAGAATCTGCCTGCAATACAGGAGATGTGGGTTCACTTTCTGGGTCAGGAAGATCCCCTGGCAAAGGAAATGGCAATCCACTCCAATATTCTGGATTGGAAAATCCCACGGACAGAGAAGCCTGGTGGCTGCAATTTAGGGATCTCAAAAGAGTCAGGACACAACTGAATGACTAAATAACAACAACAAATGACCAGGGTTCAACATCAATTCCTATTTTATGTTTTTAGAAGGGGTAAGAAAAACCTTCACTTATATAAGTAGATGAGAATTAAATATATTTTGTTACAGCAATGTCTCCCTTTTGTTAAAATATTTTCTGTTATGGTCTCCAATCACTAAATTAAATATCTTCAGAAATATTTTAAATGATTTGTTAGCTAACAGCTCAATTGCAAGTCCTTTACTTTTGCTGAAAGCAAAACTTGAAGACCATCTGATCTGTCAAAGAATCCGGTAGTAGTCATTTACACTAGCAGTCCCATAGCTTCTTGCAGAGGGATTTTTGACACCCTGGAGGGAATGCAATGTGGAAGAGTCAGGAGAGTGAAAGAGACAAAGACAAAGACAACTGTAGAAGGACAGATTGGGAAAGAGGAATAAGCACCCCCTTAATCAAAGGAAGCAGCGTAATCTTCTGAAAGAGCATATATGAAAGCTGAGCATCCAGAATTCAATTACGATAACTTGCCTGTGCTCACATATCCCTTGAAAATTGCATATTATTTGGACAAAGTCTGTTACATAACATGATTTTCAACTTTTCTGTGATTTCTTTTCTTTACTATTCTATTCTCCATTCTTTCTAATGATGAGGATAAAAAATTATCTAGACATTGCTAAGTACCACTGTTTAGTTCTGTGTAACTGCAAAGACCCACAAAGAGTTCATAGTTAAAATAAAGAAATCCCTTTTGCTTTATTGCTATTATTGCCCACTAGAGGGCGCTCATACAATCATTTTAAAAGTCTGGTTTAGAAATCCAGAAATAATCAGTTCACAGAAGTGCGTCAAGATACGTTCTTGAGCCACTTTCCCTTCAGTCTTCAAGGACTTTAACAATGAGCTGATGGTCTCCTACTCTAGCCTAACATTGTTTCCTGCTTTCCTCCCATGGAAGGGCTGCACCACAGGAGATGACGGCCTGCTGCTGCTAAGCCGCTTCAGTCGTGTACGACTCTGTGCGACCCCATAGATGGCAGCCCACCAGGCTCCCCCGTCCCTGGGATTCTCCAAGCAAGAACGCTGGAGTGGGTTGCCATTTCCTTCTCCAATCCGCGAAAGTGAAAAGTGAAAGGGAAGTCGCTCAGTCGTGTCTGACTCTTCGCAACCCCATGGACTGCAGCCCACCAGGCTCCTCCGTCCATGGGATTTTCCAGGCAAGAGTACTGGAGTGGACTGCCATTGCCTTCTCCGAAACAGCATACTGAGGGACCTTTAAAGACGTGACATGAATGGGCTCACCTGAAGAGCATGTAAGTAACAAGGCAAAAATCGAATCAGGGTAAATTCAACTTCAAAGGGCTACTCAAAGGATGACGGCAAGAAAGATTTTTGTGGAGCAATAAAATTAAACACTAAATCTTCCTCACTACTATAACTAAGAATACTGAGCAAATTATTAGCTTTCTAGATAGCACAAGAACCCACTCTCCCTTCCCTGGAAGTACATAGACTCTGCAAGCACAGTATTATGTCTTGGAAATAAATAGTTAAAAAACAAAAACACTTCTGTTCTTATTTCCCCATGCCATGCTCCATGCTCAGGCTACTTTCCAAGCAGAGAAAGCCTTTATTTTGCTTATGGCAAATTTAGCACATGTTTATGCAAAACTTAAATTACCATGAAAACCCAACAAAAAGGTAGTTGAAGCAGAAGGCATGGCTAATCAAATGGATTTGAGGTTCACTGCTCATTTTGGTTAGGGTCAAATAATAATTTATAAATCTGTCTGAGCACATTAAATATAAAAATAACTCATTACAGGGTCTGAGTAGCCAGATTACTGTTAAGTCTGAAGACAATACACCTCTTGAAAATTTTTTTTAATCATCCATTTATGCCTAATTACATCCAAGGTATGAGAAGCATATAGAATAGGAGTGAGCAGGAGTTTGTGAACCAGAGAGGCACACAAACCCTTGTTCTATCACTTAGTAGCTGAATGAACCTGGGCAAATTTTAATACTTAAACTATGTGCAGTTCCCTCATGTGAAAAGTAGGAAACCTGGGAGCTTTCTTCCAAGCATCAAATAAAGGCACTATTGCCTGGCACATAATAAGCATACTGAAGATGTCTGGCTATCTGGTTATTATTCTATCTGAGTTAACTCTGCATACTGAAAACCTCATGAATTAATTACACACTTCACTGTTCATCCCTCTTTTCTTCTCTGCGACAGAAGACACTCATTTCACTCATTTAAAAACTCTAGTTTTGAAATAAATCTCCAACTATAAACTACATTTTCAAGCTACAGTGTTTACAAGTTTCTAAAACAGTTTGTCTAAAATTACTTCAGAACCATCTCATACTTTGTCAAATTACCAAGACCTGGCTTCTCCTTAGGTCTTTGCTGTCATCATCAGGCCTTGTTACATGGGACTGGGTACTCCTGCCTACTTCTATTGGGATACTTATGGAATTAGCAGTTTATACAGTTTAAATCATGTTCCTCCTCTCCTATGAATACCAGACTGTCAGAAAACTGGACATGGGAACTGTCTTACTGTGTTTCACAGAAAACTGGACATGGGGACTGTCTTACTGTGTTTCACAGGGTATGGTATAGTGCATCAGGCACTCAATGTAAAGAACCCATAAGAGTTAACATACTGACCAAATGCAAAACTCACTGACATACAAATCAAACTTCTCTCATGTCTATGCATTAAATTATTTCTCATTTCTGTTTTCTATAAAACATTTAAATAATTTGTGTGTGTGTGTGCGTGCATAGGCATGTATGTTCAAAACACATAAAGCTAAAGACATACAGAAGAAACATGATCACCCAACAGTGACTTTAGCCATGATAAAGAAGTGATGGCTTTAAAGATTTGTCGCGTTATCTCCTGAATTTTCAGAAACTAGTCAAATATCCTCAGAAGTTTCAAAACTTTTCTGTTACAGTATAATTAATTTTGTCAGACTGGTGGGCAGTCCTGTTTCAAAGATCAAAGCAATTAATCAGGGCAAGGTATAACAATTTTTGCTTATAACAAAATTATGACTACAAAGTTTTCTTTCTCCTCTTTCCATCTTCCTGATTCAAGCTATTTCCTCCTCCTTCTTCTCTTCTGAAGCTACAGCAAAAAATGATTTAAACTCTTATATCTTCACAGTACCCCTATCCCAGAAGGGTTTGTTTCTTGTTCTTTCATAAAGCATCAAAAAATGAATTATACTAACCTTACTGTATTCCATGCATCTCCAAGTTCTTTGGAATACTGCTTTTCAAAATGATCCAATACAACTTTGCAAATCTGTTTTGCAAGCTTCCTCTCTGGTTTTGCTTTCAGCTATGATGATAAGAAAAGTTTGCTGACACACTCTATTACAAATTTACTGAACTTCAACATTACTAGCACAGTCTTTTTTCTTAAGATAACACCCTTTTTTCCCCCTGATAATTACCAGTTAATATAGGAGCTATACCTCACACGTAATAAAACTATATTATCATAATCTACTTATAAAAAACGTTTCTCCAAATGATTATTGCTCAAATTTAAGGCAAAAGGTGAAGTGGAATTGTGGTGCTAACATAGGAATGTGTGTCAAAGGAACAAAATTAATCTAAATAAGCCACTCTAGATGTTAACATCAGGGGAACTCAGGAAAAAAGCATGTATTATCTTAGCAATATTTTTGTAAATGTAAAATTATTCCAAAATAAAGTGCATTTAGAAGAAAAGTTACGTTAGTTTCCTGTGGAAACTTCGCTGCAGTTTTATTTCATTTACTAATCTAAAGAGTTTATCGAAGGCCAATTATGTAACAGACATTCTTCTAATCTCCCAGGATAACACGGGGACAAGGGCAGTTTCAGCCTTCCAAGAGCCTGCATTCTGCTCAAAGTTGAAAGGGTATTAAAGCCTGCAGGCTAGAGTGCAGACTGGTTATTTGCAGCGGAGGTGAGTCGGGAGAAAACAGAAAACGCTCAAGAGCAAGCGTCAAAACACTCAGCATTACTCTATAGCTTTGGACTGAAGCTAAAGAAAGCCTGAGATCACCAAGTTCCCCGCATCCCAGCCCCCTCCCTCGCAACGTCATAGGTCGGTAATGCTTCTGGCTCAGGCACGCGGCTGGGTGCCAGCCCTCACCAAGGTCAACACCATCCCGTCAGGAGAGATCAAACAAGAAATCAATTCCACCGGGTATCTAAAGCTTCCAGGGAACAAATGAACAGCCCGTCTTAGGATGTTCGCCGGAATTCTCTCCCATCCCTCACGTTTCCGGTTTAACTTCTCGCGAGATTCTGCTTTGCCCGAGTCACGAAATCTCGCCTTTTAAAAGATCCCGATCCCGCGAGGCTTTACCTGGTGGCTTAAAAGGTAAAGACTGCGTGCCGTGCGGAATGTATGGGTTTAATCCCTGGGTCGGGAGGATCCCCTGGAAAAGGGACTGGCGACCCACTCCAGTAATCTTGCTTGGTGAATTCCATGGACAGAGAAGCCTGTTAGGCTATAGTCCATGGGGTCACAAAGAGTCGGGCACGACTGAGCAACTAACACACGTCCCGCGAGAGGCAAGAGCAAGTGAAAGTGAAGTCACTCAGTCGTGTCCGACTCTTTGTGACCCCATGGACTGGAGCCTACCAGGCTCCTCCGTCCATGGAATTTCCAGGCAAGAGTACCGAAGTGGGTTGCCATTTCCTTCTCAACGGGATCTTCCTGACCCAGGGATCGAGCCCGGGTCTCCCTCATTCCAGACAGACACTTTACCATCTGAGCCACCTGACAAGAGGAGGCAGTGCCTACCTACTCCGGGGGCGTGGCCAGAGCCCCTGGTTGGAGCCTTGGCCAGACGGTCTTCAGAAACCATGCCTCACTCTGAAAAATTTCTTTCTGCGCTGTATTTGAAGTTCAGAAAAAGAATGGAAGTGTTTGTCACTGTTGTTAATCGCTCAGTCGTGTCTGATTCTGCGATCCCATGGACTGCAGCTCGCCAGGCTTCCCTGTCCCATCACCAACTCCACAAGTTTACTCAAACTCATGGCCATTGAGTTGGTGATGCCATCTAACCATCTCGTCCTCTGTTGTCCCCTTCTTCTGCTACCTTTAATCTTTCCCAGAATCAGGTGTCTTTTCTAATGAGTCAGCTTGTATGATGGTTGTTTTAAGATGTTCTCAGAGGCGAAGATAGCTACTGCTAATATACCAAATCTGAAGATTCCCATTAGCCCAGATTCAGGACTCAAGATAAAAGGACAGATATGATGAAAAAAATTGTCACGTGTTTCCTAGAGATGGCTCAGTGGAATAATCTCTCTCTCGGGGAGAGATAAAGGATTAAATTGATTTAAATACACAGTTAAAACGTTTAGCATAGAGATCAGGAAATAGTTAACACCCAAATGTTAGCTGCTACTGTGTTTTATATTCACTATCTTGATCTTAGTGATTATTATCAAGTCCTGATACCAAATGCTGACTAACAAAATGACCTTACATTCTAACACCCTAAAAAATGAACCTCTTCACCCACTTTTACTAGGTAAAGTGCTACTGGTTCTCTGGAAAGGATCACACCCATTCTGATAGGAATAGCAATTTATTTGCTCTTTTAGTGTTACTCTTTAGTTGTTCCCTTGTAATATCAATTAGCAATTTATCAGAAAAAGTCAGTGCTAAGGTAGTGCCTAATATTTAATGAGCATCATCATTTTGAGACCCTTGATGCTCAAAATATCAATGTAAGTATATACTATAAGTGCAAATCTTAAGACCATATAAAAAGATAAATTTCATTACCTCTATTGTGATCTGAAGCTTAATATATTTAAACAAGTTATCCAATAATCTAAAAATGAATTTAGATTTGGTGTAAAAAGTACAATATTAAGGAGTGAGATGATTAAATGAATCATTTTGTTGAAAGTTTAAGGAAAAGTCATTAGTCTACCTTTAAGCCTCTAAGAGATTTCATATAGTTTTTTCCTGTACTTCTTACAGATGGTTGCATTTAATGAATCAATGTGCTAGTAGTATAATTGCAATGTAGACATATAAAAAATTTAAGGTAAAAATCATATAAACTTTTTCTTTAAGGGAAAGGGGATATGTTATGCTTGGAAAGATGTCATATTAGTTATTATATTGTTTTGTAACTTCTTTAGCATAATTGTTTTGATTTTTATTGAAGAAAAAACTTTTAAGCCTATGAGAATGAAAATCATGCATAATGCCAATAGTTCAGTTCAGTTCAGTCGCTCAGTCATGTCCAACTCTGCGACCCCATGAATTGCAGCACACCAGGCCTCCCTGTCCATCACCATCTCCCGGAGTTCACTCAAACTCATGTCCATCCAGTCAGTGATGCCATCCAGCCATCTCATCCTCTGTCATCCCCTTCTCCTCCTGCCCCCAGTCCCTCCCAGCATCAGAGTCTTTTCCAATGAGTCAACTCTTCGCATGAGGTGGCCAAAGTACTGGAGTTTCAGCTTTAGCATCAGTCCTTCCAAAGAACACCCAGGACTGATCTTTAGAATGGACTGGTTGGATCCCCTTGCAGTCCGAAGGAATCTCAAGAGTCTTCTCCAACACCACAGTTCAAAAGCATCAATTCTTCGGCGCTCAGCTTTCTTCACAGTCCAACTCTCACACCCGTACATGACCACTGGAAAAACCATAGCCTTGACTAGACGGCCCTTAGTCGGCAAAGTAATGTGTCTGCTTTTTAATATGCTAACTAGGTTGGTCATAACTTTCCTTCCAAGGAGTAAGCGTGGCTGCAGTCACCATCTTTAGTGATTTTGGAGCCCCCAAAAATAAAGTCTGACACTGTTTCCACTGTTTCCCCATTTATTTCCCATGAAGTGATGGGGCCAGATGCCATGATCTTAGTTTTCTCAATGTTGAGCTTTAAGCCAACTTTTTCACACTCCTCTTTCACTTAATCACTATTAACATTTTGGTGTGTTTCTCTAATTCTATGCATTTTCAAGTTTGCTAAAACTATGTGAAATTGTATCCTGTTTTTATAAGCATTTTATTAAAAATTCTTCACATACAGTATATAATTTCTAGAAGTTGCATAGTATTTGAAAGTATGTAGGTTAACATACTATCTTATTGATACTTTTTTTTCATGATCTTTGCATGTCTGATAATCTTGTAATTTTCAATTATGTCCTTAGTCTGGTAGATCTTCAAATCTTATTACTATATTTCTGTTGTAAATTACCTACTCATATCCATTTATCTGGAGCTGTCTTAGTGCTATTTAGGTTTACCTTTATATTAGAGCTATTAACCATATCATATTTTCAAGTACTTTTCCAATTTTTCTTAAAATCATGATTTTAAACATGAAAATTTTAAAAATAAATAAACATGAAAATATTTTAAATTTGTATGCAATTGTTTGTAACTGATACCACTGCTTGGAAATTTCTTCTCACAGAGGGGAGCTGCTTCAGTTTCTCTTTTTTCTTTAGTTTGACCTTTCTCATTTAACCTGCTAATCTATTAGAATCAATATCAGTATCATAAGAATATTAATGGATTTCCCTTACCCAACACCAAATAGCTACTGGAGAATAAACGAAGTTCTACACTTAGTTTTAAGAACAGAAACTATTAGAGAAAGACTTGTTTTTGCAAACATGAGATAAGAAATTAAGCTGACACAAACACCAGAAGTTGTACTAGGGTTTTAAAATTGTTATGATAAAGACTGAGGCAGCTTAAGAATATAAGGACTTATTGCTATGCAGGAAAATAATTTCTACATACTTATGCAATCTTATTGTTGAGGTCATTTAGTAAGTGTTTCAGAAAAAACTATGAATTTTCATATTTATATAAAATACCTCTGAAAGTACTTCATGTTTAGGTTTATGCATCAAAAAGGTAAAGACGGGGTTTGTAAGTAAAACAATCTGATATCAAGAGAGTGTTAGCTTCTTAAAATGAATGCCAGAAAAACACAACAGAGAAACTTACCATCAAAGCAAGAGAACAAAGTATAGTTACAGGTGAGGCAATCTTGGATGTCACTTTAGTAGTCAGCTGAGGCTCTCACTTTTTTAATAACAGCCCTCCAAAATGGTGTCTACAAACTATAGCTGACAATAATCCTCTGGAGCTGGGAAGTGAATGTAGTAACTGGTTTTAACTTTTTTTCTAATCTTTAAAAAAAAGTTAGGAAGGCATATATACAAAATATGGGAGAATATGTATATTAATGAAAGGCTGAAACTTTTCCCCTGAAAATTCATTATGTTGAAGCCCTAACTCTCCCCTTCCCTGCCCTCTCCCATCCATTACCTCAGAATGTGACTATTTGGAAATCGGGCCTTTTCAGAAGTGATTAAGTTAAAGGGAGTCCTTTAGGGTGGGTCCTAATTGAATTGATTGGGGTCCTTATAAAAGAGGAAATTTGGGCACACTGAGACACTAACAGCAAATGCACACAGAGAAAAGACGATGTGAAGACAACAGGAGGCGGCAGCCACCCGTAAGCCAAGGAGAAAGGTTTCAGACACGGTTGCCAGCATCTTGATCTTGGACTTCCAGTCTTCAGAGCTATGAGAAAATAAATGTCTATTGTTTAAGTCAGCCAGTCTGTGGTACTCTTTGTTCTGGCAGTCCTAGCAAACTAATACAGTAACTTTATATTTAATGTATACCAAGAGTGTTTACTGAAAAGGACGTATAAAATTTGGAGATCATTGTTTCATTTACCCAGGACATAAGTTGTTTTCTCATCAGCAGGCAAAAGGAATTCACAACTCCTGGTGTAACCTGACAAGTGATTTTCTTCATATTTTCCCTTTAACATAAACTCCCATTCAATAAAGAAAATTCATTTCTGATTTACTATTAAAAAAAAACGACTTCTGTTTCCACAAAGACAATAGATTATTACTATTTTGATAATTTAAAGCATTTTTAATGTAAGCTTTGAAATATATGATTTTTTGGATACACTGGAATGTATTTTTTGATAAACTAGAGGGTATTAGCAGAATCTCAACTGCAAAGTATACTTCAGTTAGAGAAAAATTTAAGTGGCAGAGCCAAGGATAACAAAATATATAACCTACAGCTTTATTTACATAGGCAGTGTCATTTTTTATAAGCTTTTGCCATCTGCAGGAATAGTATTTCTTTAATGGGAGAAACTGAGTAATACAAAAAGCATAGCAAATAGAACCAAGAAGCAAATAAAATAAAATACTGCCACAGTAAAAGAATACTAAGTAAGAGATCAGCCTCAAACATAGTGGCATATTTTAATGCTGAATGAGTCTCAATTATTCACAGAAGTTTTACAAATTCAGTTCAGTTCAGTTGCTCAGTTTTGCGACCCCCATGGACTGCGGCAAACCAGGCTTCCCTATCCATCACCAATTCCTGGAACTTGTCAAACTTATGTCCATTGAGTCAGTAATGCCATCCAGCCATCTCATCCTGTGTTGCCCCTTCTCTTCCTGCCTTCAATCATTCCCAGCATCAGGGTCTTTTCTAATGAGTCAGCTCTTCACATCAGGTGGCCCAAATATTGGAGCTTCAGCTTCATCATCAGTCCTTCCAATGAATATTCAGGACTGATTTCCTTTAGGATGGACTGGCTGGATCTCCTTGCAGTCCAAGAGACTCTCAAGAGTCTTCGCCAACACTACAGTTCAAAAACATAAGTCCTTTAGCGCTCAGCTTTCTTTATAGTTCAAATTTCACATCTATACGTGACTACTGGAAAAACCATAGCTTTGACTGGATGGACCTTTGTTGGCAAAGTAATGTCTCTACTTTTTAATGTGCTGTCTAGGTTTGTCATAGCTTTTCTCCCAAAGAGCATCTTTTAATTAAAAGCATCTTTTAATTTCATGGCTGCATGCAATGTTTACAAATTAGGTGAATTCTATTCCATAATTTGGCACTTAAAAAGCATTTAATCTTAAACCTGCAGAAACATGACATTTAATTTTTACAAAATTATGAATTTGCTTCCTCCATTATAAGAGACAAGTTAAAAAAAACCTAGTTTGAAAAGCTGAGGAGAAAACAATAGCTAAAATAGTTTAGCATTTTTCAACATTTCTTTCTACTGTTGTTTCTAGAAATAGTATAAAAAACTATTTGATACTCATAGCGATGACATACAAAATTGTATATATGTTATATATTTTACACATAAAGGTATACAGAATTATCCTCCAAATAAGTGAAGCTGTATCTTTTGAATAATAGTTTTATCTCAAGAGACAGACCTTGAGTCATCTAGAATCATAAGGCAATACGATCTTGTTTTTCAGTCTTTAAAATAATGTTTGTTTCACATATGTACAAATGTATGCAGAGGAAAAAGTTTTTAACAAAAAACAACAAAAATGTATTATTTTAATTTCTCAACTTGAAATATCAACAATCATATTTTTTCAAATCCTTTATTTTACTACCAAAAAGAAATCTTTAAGTTTCTCAAATGAAAAACGAAACAACATACTGATACAAGCTATTTTTATTGTGTGAAAATGTCATAATTCATAGTGATTAAGAATGAAAAGGCAGCATGTAACAAAATAGGCATTTTACTTGTTAAAAGCCACGTGGATTTACAAAACTAAAAATATTTTTAGAATGCGTTAAGAATACAAATTAACTTTTGAGATATATAAAACATTCTATTTTACCATATATTTAATTTCAAAATCTTAAAAATGATTTTATTTTTATTAAGTGAATTCAATAATTATTGTACACTAATCACTGGTAGGATACAAAAATTTTAAAGATATAGGTATTCCCAAACAAGATGAAGAGTAAAAATGCAAAAGTATGAGTTTAGGTTTTAAAAAATGAACAATGTAAATTTTACAAAAAGGAACCAAGAAGATATACAAGCCAGTTTTTTCTCTAATGCCAATAGAAAAGTTACATTCTGACTTCTTATGTTACTTTTCCTTACACTTCAGTCACCTATCAAATTTGTTATGAATTTTGTATCTGAAACAGAATGCTTTCTACTCAGTGTGCTAGGTAAGCTCCATGTACGAAACTCCAAAAAACTCTATATGATGCTCAAAACAAAAATTTTTTAAGTAAATAATTGTATTAAACTGCCTTAGACATGCTTAATCGTGTTATTGTCAGGTATCAGTATATATATATATGTTATCGGTACAAGTTGCCAAACTGACTTACCAATTTTAACAAGGTGATTTCTGTTTACAGTAATTTCACCTTGATGTATATGGATGCTTTTAATTAAACATTTTAATCTATTATTCAAAACATATACCTAAAAGTCTGTCTAAATGCCAGTTGGAAGACAGAATATATAGATGCCATTCTTCAGTGCAAGGGAAGTACTATTATTTGAAATTAATTATTTTGGAATTGTTTCTTTGTAAATGTAATTTAAACTAACATTTTATTCTTATTTTGTTAGTACCCAAGCGTTTCCCACTTATAAAATAAAGTTTTGGACTATAGTAGCTTTCTCAGTCTTTTTGCCTTTAATTTCAAGGCACAAAAGAGGCAGAATAACCTACAAGAGTTAGTGAAACTTCTGACAGAACAAGGGAGTGAGAAGGAGCACCTTGATTTCTGAAAAGATCTAATCTTTGAAAGAGGGGTTTACTGGGACTTTTAATAGTATCTCATAAAACATTCTACTAATTTAAAAAGCATTTAAGTCAAAGGAATTGCAAGTGTCTTTCATTTATTGGAATGTCATCAAAGAAAACAAACAGCAATAAACATTCAATTAATTAGTGCTTTCAAATAATATAATTTGGTAATATAAAAATGTGAGAATCTATTTTAAAAATATCTTAAGGTCAAATTAAGATGTATACTTAAAGAACAATACTATTATAAAACATACTTTAAACCATATAAATATATCTCCTTTGTATAGTTCATATCTGTTAAGTAAATCAATTCCATTTTCCAGACACAGTTGAAACAAAGTATCTATAGAAAAGTGCACAGTCAATATCATAGTAATTAAAATCCTTAAAACTTTTAGAAAAATATAAAAAGTTAAAAATTGAGGTTATAAATTCCCAAGAATCCCCTTTCCATGCACATATATCTTACAAACATTTAAAATAAAGAAATAAAGACTATTAAATAGTAAAGGAAATGTACAGAGTCCATTGGCTCTTTTCCTGAACAGGCTTTCCTTCAGGAATACACCTATAAGTGGGGATGTATAAACCAGAGTCAATACTAAGTCTTGCTAACTTGTTCCAAATGCTCCTCCCATTTGCTGGTCTGTCTTTCTTTTTTTTTTTTTTAAACCATGAAGACAATGGATAAGCAATTTGAACAGTCAGATCTTTGGCTCACTGATATTGCTATGGTTATCTTGCCCCAGTCATCGATGTTCAAGGTTTTCCTCCGTTGAGAAAGGCCCTCCAGTTCATCTTGCTGATGTAAAGAGAACACATCCATATGACTTGGTTACGAGATGACATCGTGAGCATCACTGTTAGGTCTCTGTTGCACAGCCACGGGAGGTAGTGGCTTTCCATAGAAATCTATATAAAGAAGGTATACCAACAATATGTAATTGTTATGGTAAATCAAGATTTCTGACACAATTCATTTATTTCCAACCAACACCTTTAAAAGAGTAAGAAACTCTGACCCTGTAAGTGAAGCACTGCATAGGGCGGATTGGGGAAAAAAGTCTGAATTGGAAAAAAGTTGAATAAATTCAAAAAACAACCACTAGGGTAAATTTTTAACTCAAGGTTATAAATTAATCTCTACTGATTTAATATAAAGCTGCACCTAATATATATATTATTACTATTTCCAAGTAAGTGTTCACATCAGAACAAAACAAATAACAAACATCCAAAACTAATGGAACCTGTTGCCAAAGCCCTGATAAAATCAGTATTTGTACAATCCATGTTCTTATCCAATGTCTATTACTTCTAAGAATTTGGTAAGAAAAATTAATTATCTTAGTGTTCTGGTATTAGGAATACTTTACAATGATACTTCAGTACAATTCATTGATATAGGGCATATTTGAGACAAAAACAGTCTTAATTTTTACTTCATAATAAGTTCCCAGCCCTTAATTATCATAAATTGGCTTATAAATTTATTAGCATATGGAAACTTCAGTTTTTCTGGCCTATTACTCAAAAATTATTCTAGAAGCAAAGGTGTTCAAGGTCACTTGAAACAAATATATTAAAAATGTACTTAGGGACCCATTTCCAGTTTTGCATGTGCCAGAGTTCAGCTAAGTAGCTTCATGATACTGCTGCCTCAGCATCCATTTTGTCTGGCCAAGTGGCCTAAGGGGGTCTTAAATAGATACTAGCACCTCATGCAAGAACATGCCCTAGAAAACAGCCTGCAAAATTAGATTAGTTGTAAATGTATACTGCAAACTCTAAGGCTGCCATTAACAAAAGTCTATGACAAAGGATGCAAGAATATACAGTGGAAAAAAGACAGCTTCTTCAATAAATGGTATTGGGAAAACTGGAGAGTCACGTGCAAAATTACTTTCTCACACCATATATGAAAATAAACTTTAAATGACTAAACATAAAATCCAAAACCATAAAACTCCTATAAGAAAACATAGGCAGTACACACTTTGACATTGGTCTTAATATTTTTTTGGTATGTCTCCTCAATCAAGAGAAACAAAGGAAAAATAAAAAAGTGGGGCTATATCAAATTAAAACGCTTTCACACAACAAGGAAACTGTCAACAAAAGAGCCTACTGGGAGGAGATACTTGCAAATAATACATCCAATATGGAGTTAATATCCAAACCACACAAAGAACTCATACAACTCAATATCCAAAAACAAACAAAAAGAATTTTTAAGTGGGCAAGAAGATCTGAAAAGACTTTATTCCAAAGAAAACAGACAGATGGCCAACAGACACATGAAAAGATGTTCAACATTACTAATCATCAAGGAAATGCAAACCAAAACCACAATGAGATTATCACCTCACACCTGTTAGAATAGCTATCCTCAAAAACAACACAAATAACAAATGTTGGCGAAGATGTGAAGAAAAGGAAACCTCATACATTGTTGGTAGGACTGTAAACAGCACAGCAGCCACTATGCAAAACTGCATGGCGATTCCTCAAAAAATTAAAAATAGAACTACCATACAATCCAGCAATTCCACTTCTGGGTATTTTTCCAAACAAAACCAAAAATACTAATTCAAAAAGATATATGCACCCCTATATTCATTACAGCATTATTCACAGTAGCCAAGATATGGAAGCAAACTAAGTGACATTCAACAGATGAATGGATAAAGATGTGATACATACACACACACACAATAACTAAGCCATAAAAAAAACGAAATCTTACTATTTTTGACATGAATGGACTTAGAGAGTATTATGCTAAGTGAAATAAGTCAAAGAAAGACAAATAGCGTATAATTTTACTTATGTGTGGAATCTAAAAAACAAACAAAAAAACAAAGAACAAACAAAACAGAAACAGAGTCACAGACAAAGAGAACAAACAGGCGGCTGCTGGACAAGGGAGTGGGACGGCAAGGCAGCAGATGGGGTGCAGGAGTGAGGGAAACCAGCGAGGGAAATTAAGAGGCACAAACTTCCAGGTACAGAATAAATAAGCCACAGGGATGAAATGTGCAGAATGGGGAATCCAGTCAGTAATAACGTAGTATCTTTGTATGGTGATTAAGGTGGTCAAAAGGTACAAACTTCCAGTTATAAAATAAGTACTAGGAATGTAATGTAAAACATTATTAATATAATTATATAATTAACACTGCTGTATGTTATATATGAAAGTTGTTAAAAGAATAAATCCTAAGAGTTCTCATCACAAGGAAAAAAATTTTCTTTTTTTTTCCTTTTTAATCTGTATAAGATGATGCATACTCACTAAATTTACTGTGGCAAACATTCCATGATGTATGTAAGTCAAAACATTATGCTATACACTTTAAACTTATACAGTGCTTTAGATTAATTATATTTGAATAAAACTGGAAGAAAAAAATAAAAATAATAATGAAATTGAATAAAGTTCAAGGAAAGAAAGAGTAATAGAAAATTACAATTAGGCAAATACCACAGTAAAAATTATTGCACACACAATCCAATGACAGATGCTAAAATGGAAGCTAAAGTTTGTGGAGAAAAGAATATTTGCATATCCCAAAGTATCACTTCTATGATATTTACTAATTACAAAGAAAATAGTAACATTTTACAATGTGGCAAATATCACCTTATTCAAATGATGAAGGTGAGCACCACAAATAATGAGACTTATCAACATCATGTACACCCCTATTTCAAACATTTTGAGTATCAATTTGGTTCAACAATGACAGGTGCTCTTGCGTCATCAGTTTGCAGCCTCTACCAGAGGGTACCATAGACAATACTATATTTGCCACAATTATGTCATCACTTTAAAAAATTTTTAAACTGTATATTCTCTCCTTAAAAAAAATTAGGAGAAAATGATTGTTCAAGCAACTATAAATTTAAAGCGAATACTAAGCTGCCATGATGCTCTAACAAATCTTAATATAACAATGTTAATAAAATGAATTGAAAGTGTATGGATTTCAAAGCTGGACAGAACTAACTTCAAATTCTGTGTCATTTATAGCTATGTGAGCTTGGGTGTAGGTTTCTCACACACAAACTGCCCATCTTACAAGGCTATTAGAGGAATTAAAATGAGATAATGTACTTAAAAGTCCTTAGCAATATGCCAGGGACATAGTATACAGTTATTAGTACTGCTATTAATAAAATTATAAGATACAATTATTTTGATAAATTTAAAGTATGCCTTTTCTAATTTCTTGCTTTCAAAATTAATGAGAATTTTAACATATCACAGAACTCATGATTAAACCAGAATGAATAGTTTCTATTATGTTTTACTTCTAGAATTGAAAAGTACCCAAATCACATACACGTGACAAGAAGTATCAACTGCAGTTGATTCTGTATTATTTCATTGCCAGAAAACTATATCATTCCATACAAAACAGGTTTCCTATTGCCTTAACTGTAGAGGATATAAGTTGACCATACTGACCAACTGATATGACCAAATTAATTGATACCCATTTTAATAAAGGGCTTCAAACTTAACATACAAAATATAATCTTCATTCATATTTTAATATTTGAAAATATTCTTTAGTTTTATACTTGGCACTTTTGGCTAACAATGTTTATTTCTCATAATGCGTAACATTTATGAAGTATGGATTAAGAGTATTTACAAAGTGAATATAGATTCAGTTTTTAAGTCTATTCTCTGAATGCATGTCTTACGTGTTACCCAGAGTGAGGTTTAGAGAAAATAAAGCAATTAGAAAAGTAAAACTGAATTTCCATCAAGGAATCAATGTCTATAATCAAAGAATAAATAAGAATCTGCCTTAATTCCTAATTTGACTATAAAAAATTATTGTTCATCTCAATAAATTTTAAGTGCCAAACCCAAATGCAGTTAACTTGATTATTTCCCTTTGCTCATTATATGTCTGTTGTCTACTTCCCATCAACCACATTCAAATAAATATATATTAATACAGTTAGGAAAGAGAAGAGGATGCAGTGATAAGATTGGCAACTATCAGCATCTCAAACAAAAATCTCGCAATAAATACTAAAAATTAATTTAAATTTTTAATTAAAATTTTAAATTTATTATACCTACTTTCTTCTCCATAATGAAAACAGAGTTGATTATACTTTTTTTTAGCTATACAAGGTATACTTTGACTTAAAATTTACAGAAAAAAAATAATGAAGATATTTTAAAACTTGTAAAGTTAGAATGTTTAATTTTCTGCTTTAAGAAGTTAAATTTATTGATCTACTTAAAATTAACTGATATATTAG
This sequence comes from Oryx dammah, assembly GCF_014754425.2. NCBI lineage: Eukaryota > Metazoa > Chordata > Mammalia > Artiodactyla > Bovidae > Oryx > Oryx dammah. The sequence goes on from NW_024070186.1 coordinate 118,119,901, forward strand.
AATAACAGTGGTCTTAAGTTTAACTAATTCATTATAATTCTTTTCTAGGAGTTCTAATTTAAAAATATAGGAAAGCAAAGAAAAACAAAAACTAAAAACAACCTTCTTATTGGCCCATTTTCAACCTCTTTTTTAGTTGCTTTTAACTAACGTTCCTCCAGATGTTACCATTCTTTTCTCCTTATTCTACATACTTTCCCTCAGAAACAGAAAACTATCATTCCTCAACTGCATTCATTCAGTACACAAATATACAACATCTATTAGGGACAAAGCATTTCTATTCCATGATGACAACTGAAAAACAAAACAAAAACTACCTACATACCCTTCCACCCACCTGAGTCCCCTTTCTCCAGAGTTCCAGAATCTTATTTGCACTGATTTATAGACATTTCCGATAGAGTGCCTGATAAACTATGGGATGAGGTTCGTGACACTGTACAGGAGACAGAGATCAAGACCATTCCCATAGAAAAGAAATGCAAAAAAGCAAAATGGCTGTCTGGGGAGGCCTTACAAATAGCTGTGAAAAGAAGAGAGGCGAAAAGCAAAGGAGAAAATGAAAGATATAAGCATCTGAATGCAGAGTTCCAAAGAATAGCAAGAAGAGATAAGAAAGCCTTCTTCAGCGATTAATGCACAGAAATAGAGGAAAACAACAGAATGGGAAAGACTAGAGATCTCTTCAAGAAAATTAGAGATACCAAGGGAACATTTCATGCAAAGATGGGCTCGATAAAGGACAGAAATGGTATGGACCCTAACAGAAGCAGAAGATATTAAGAAGAGGTGGCAAGAATACACGGAAGAACTATACAAAAAAGATCTTCACGACCAAGATAATCATATGTGATCACTAATCTAGAGCCAGACATCTTGGAATGTGAAGTCAAGTGGACCTTAGAAAGCATCACTACAAACAAGGCTAGTGGAGGTGATGGAATTCCAGTTGAGCTATTTCAAATCCTGAAAGATAATGCTGTGAAAGTGCTGCACTCAATATGCCAGCAAATTTGGAAAACTCAGCAGTGGCCACAGGACTGGAAAAGGTCAGTTTTCATTCCAATCCCAAAGAAAGGTAATGCAAAAGAATGCTCAAACTACCGCACAATTGCACTCATCTCACATGCTAGTAAAGTAATGCTCAAAGTTCTCCAAACCAGGCTTCAGCAATATGTGAACCGTGAACTTCCAGATGTTCAAGCTGGTTTTAGAAAAGGCAGAGGAACCAGAGATCAAATTGCCAACATCTGCTGGATCATCGAAAAAGCAAGACAGTTCCAGAAAAACATATAATTCTGCTTTATTGACTATGCCAAAGCCTTTGACTGTGTGGATCACAATAAACTGTGGAAAATTCTGAGAGATGGGAATACCAGACCACCTAACCTGCCTCTTGAGAAATCTGTATGAAGGTCAGGAGGCAACAATTAGAACTGGATATGGAACAACAGTCCAAATAGGAAAAGGAGTACGTCAAGACTGTATATTGTCACCCTGCTTATTTAACTTATCTGCAGAGTACATCATGAGAAATGCTGGACTGCAAGAAGCACAAGCTGGAATCAAGATTGCTGGGAGAAATATCAATAACCTCAGATATGCAGATGACACCACCCTTATGGCAGAGAATAAAGAGGAACTAAAAAGCCTCTTGATGAAAGTGAAAGAGGAGAGTGAAAAAGTTGAGTTAAAGCTCAACATTCAGAAAACGAAGATCATAGCATCCACTCCCATCACTTCATGGGAAATAGATGGGGAAACAGTGGAAACAGTGTCAGACTTTATTTTGGGGGGCTCCAAAATCACTGCAGATGGTGACTGCAGCCATGACATTAAAAGACGCTTACTCCTTCGAAGAAAAGTTATGACCAACCTAGATAGCATATTCAAAAGCAGAGACATTACTTTGCTGACTAAGGTCCATCTAGTCAAGGCTATGGTTTTTCCTGTGGTCATGTATGGATGTGAGAGTTGGACTGTGAAGAAGGCTGAGCGCCGAAGAATTGATGCTTTTGAATTGTGGTGTTGGAGGAGACTCTTGAGAGTCCCTTGGACTGCAAGGAGATCCAACCAGTCCATTCTGAAGGAGATCAGCCCTGGGATTTCTTTGGAAGGAATGATGCTAAAGCTGAAACTCCAGTACTTTGGCCACCTCATGCGAAGAGTTGACTCATTGGAAAAGACTCTGATGCTGGGAAGGATTGGGTCAGGAGGAGAAGGGGACGACAGAGGATGAGATGGCTGGATGGCATTATGGACTCGATGAACGTGAGTCTGAATGAACTCTGGGAGATGGTGATGGACAGGGAGGCCTGGCGTGCTGCGATTCATGGGGTCGCAAAGAGTCGGACACGACTGCGTGACTGAACTGAACTGAACTTATAGACATTTCCACATAGATAAGCCTACAGACCCCTCCAAAGCAAGTTTCCTTTCTCCTCATGTATTGTCAGTATTAGAGATAGCACCAACCTTCTAGCCCCTTCAACCAAATAATATTCTGTTCCTATCTTCTTTCATCCCATCAACACATTTTTTATTCTTCATTCCCATTCTCAGTCTTCACTTCTCACTCTGACTACTGCAACAGCTTCTAACTGGGATCCTAACGTTAGTGTGGAGTCTATGCTGCTGCTGCTGCTGCTAAGTCACTTCAGTCGTGTCCAACTCTGTGCAACCCCTTAGACGGCAGCCCACCAGGCTCCGCCGTCCCTGGGATTCTCCAGGCCAAGAACACTGGAGTGGATTGCAATTTCCTTTTCCAATGCATGAAAGTGAAAAATAAAAGTGTAGTCACTCAGTCATGTCCAACTCTTTGCAACCGTATGGACTGCAGCCCACCAGGCTCCTCCGTCCATGGGATTTTCCAGGCAAGAGTACTGGAGTGCGGTGCCATTGCCTTTTCCAATCTAGTCTATACATACATAGTGACAAAAATTACTTTCCTAAACAATAACTCTTGTAATACTATTTCCCTGTTAAAAATGTATATTATCTCTTGTAAAATTATAGCAAGTCTAGACATCTTAAATATATTTGTGAGGCCCTAAACAATCTGGCTATAAGCCATAATTCTAGTTTCAATATCTTTCTATAACTTTAAACTTCCTATTTCTTACCTGTTCCACCTATATGAACCTAAGCTCTAGTCACAAGTAACTTCATACTATCTTCCAAATTAAGCAATGTGTTTTCCCACCTCTCCATCTTTGAACAGTTTATTTCTTCTGCTTATTAACTCTTCTCACACATGTACGCATGTATATATATTTATATACACATACATTAGCACTACCTAATTGTTTGTAACAATATAGTGAATATTTAAGCTGATAATATATTCTAACACAAACATTTCAAAATATAAATAAACCGGAACTAATCTATTATAGTCAACAAAAACATAATGATGTAAAGTTAGCACCAAAAAGACATGTGACTTCCCTGTTTTTCTGAAGTTGAAGGACAAACCTTCTGTCTTTAGAAATTAAAAAAACTTTTAATTTTCACTGCAAAGCGATCAACCAGTCAATCCTAAAAGAAATCAGTTCTGAATATTCATTGGAAGGACTGATGCTAAAGTTGAAGATCCAATACTTTGGCCACCTGATGCGAAGAACTGACTCATTGGAAAAGACCCTGATGCTGGGAAAAATTGAAGGCAGGAGAAGGGGATGACAGAGGACGAGACGGTTGGATAGCATCACCAACCTGACAGACATGAGCTTGAGCAAGCTCTGGGAGTTAGCAATGGACGGGGAAGCCTGGCATGCTGCAGGCCATGAGATAGCAAAGAGTCGGACATGACTCAGCGACTGAAATGAACTGAACTGAATGATTATGAAGAAATATTTCATTATTGATACAGAAAAAGAAAGCAACCAGCACATTTAAATTTAAATACTTTCTGAATAAAATGTTTTATATAGTTTGATATAATCTCAAATTATATACAATGTTTTTCAAAAGATTAAACTTCTGAATTTTTCTTTTCTAGTAAATGGATCTTCTTAGGAAACCAAGTTCAAGATTAGGTAAACAGAGTTATCAAAAAGGAAATGAGATGTTCTTGATGAATTTTATTGAGCTACAATTCTATATGTATAAATCATCCTTTTGCATGTTAGAAATCAGAACTTCTGCCCGTTGTAAAGGGCAGTTCTGTATTCCCCACTGTCCTTTTTCAAGTTTCCAGGTGGAGTTCTTATACCCTATACTTGCTGTACTATACTTTATGTTAATTTCATCCAAAAAAGTGTTTCCTTGATTCAATTGAGACTTTAGTAATTTTCTTTCTAGTAAGCTGAATTTCCCTGGTGGCTCAGATGGTAAAGCATCTGCCTACAATGCGGGAGACGTGGGTTCAATCCCTGGGTCAGGAAGATCTCCTGGAGAAGGAAATAGCAACCCACTCCAGTATTCTTGCCTGGAAAATCCCACTGGACGGAGGAGCCTGGGAGGCTACAGTCCATGAGGTCACAAAGAGTCAGACACGACTGAGCGACTTCACTTTTACTAAGTTGAACTTTCTTTGGTTTACTGATTTGGTTCCTGATCTTACAAACTGCATTACTCTTTAGTGTAATTTCAGCAGCTGAATATCATTAGAAGCAGAGAAAGAGCAATTACATGGTATTATCATCACTGGGGCCTCCCAGGTGACACCAGTGGTAAAGAACACTCCTGACAATGCAGGAGACATAAGGGATGTGGGTTTAATCCCTGGGTTGGGAAGATTCCCCTGGAGAAGGAAATGGCAGTCCACTCCAGTATACTTGCCTGGAGAATTCCATGGACAGAGGAGCCTCACAGGCTACAGTCCACAGGGTCACAAAGAGTTGGACATGATTGAAGTGACTTAGCATGTATGCATCACTGAGTATATTGAGCATATATAGGACAATGAAGTTTTTAACACCATAACTGTACTGTCTCATATTTAAGCTGCCTTAAAATCTTTCTCTTTTATAACTATTTACATTAATATATAATGGATAAACACAAGCTATGATGGTCTTTACCTCTGTTTTCTAAAATAAATGTTAAATCAAATTATATTGAGGCAAAGGACACTTAAGAATAAAAAATTAAATAAATGAAAGTGAAGTATAATGAAAAAGGATGGTTGTGGATTCGAAAGGCTCCCCAAAGTAAAAGTTTATTGAAGTAATGAGGTAAAGAAAAATAAATATGATGTGTATAGATATTTGAAAACTGATCCTTTTGCATTACCATTATGACGTGTTTCACCAAGAGGCTCAAGTTTTGGAAGTCTAGTGACTTTGGGGGTTCCCCAGCCAACTAAAGAAAAAGAAAGACATTTAAAAACACTGTTAAACAATATCTCTTTAGGTCTGTTAAGAGGATCCCTCTCTTGACAGCAAATACAACTTGAATGTCAATTCATACATTATTGAATGACAGTACCAAATAACCATAAACCCATTTTAAATGGTTTCTGTTTTAAAATGTAATTTTAGGTTGGTAATACTTGCTTTAAGTTTTTGTTTCCCTTTAGTGAAAAATATAAGCATCCTCACCACCATCATAAATAACCTTAGGTTACTAATCTAAGTCCCAATAAAAGCTAAAAGAAATATACACTTATTAAATGGAATATCAGAAATGAGTCCTAAAATGGGGCTCAAAGGAAAATGTTACCATCTTACACCTTCTAGCAAGACTAAAAGGAAACTACAAACACATATATTGTAAGGTATTTACTGAATATGTGAGGTACAATGCTTAGTGATGAAAAATTTCTCAAAATTACTATGCCCCAGTGTTTTATATACAGTATTTCATTTAATCTCCATAACATTAATTAGAAGGTCAGGATGTATGTTGGAAATAAAATGGAAACATTCAAACATCTTGGCTTCAAACGTTAATTTTCAGGATGAAAGATCCAATTTTTTAAAAGGTCATACTAACCATCCATTCATTACAATTACATTCCGTTTAGCAGTCTGGGTACTGATATTCCAAACAGGACCTGAATTCATTATAGGAGGTACTTAAGTAAAGATGTCTTATTAACTTTTACTATTTTTTTACTTTCATAAAGCATTTTTTTCTGAATTAAAAAAATCAATATGTTGATAAATTCTGAACTAAGCAGACAGAACAAAGAATTCTATCTTTCTTACAAATTCACAAGATTATGAATATGCTGAATAAAAACTGCATAATTTTTTTATTTTTCATCACTGTTTAAGGCAGTATTTCTAAATTCAATATCAATTTACTCACCAGGAGGAGGAGGTGGGGGTGGTGTTGGACTCTTAGGAACAGAATCATCTGTATTAACAGGTTCTACACGGTGGCTCCTTTTCATCCTTAGTTTCTTAGTTTTCTTTTTACTGTTATCTATAAGAATATAAACATGAAACTTTATGCCTTTGGAAAAAGTTACTTCTATAATAAAAAAAAAGAACAGAATTAGAATACTGATATTATTATTACCATAGAAATATAACTTCAACTTAAAAATTGTTACCAATAATGAAACTGTGAACTTGTCTTTTCTAAGAATAAATTTATAAGTGCTTATTGAATCAATGATTAAAAAATATGATGCAAGTAGAAAAAAGTCATATTTTAAGTTCTATGAGAAGTGATTCAGAATACAAAAAAAAATCCATATTTCCAAAGGTAACTTTTTTTTTTCAAGAGTCATAATAAATAAATGGAATTATCTAATTACAGAGACTTCTACAAAGCTAGGGATGACCTGGTGGGGGAAGAGAGGTATCAGTTTATCTCAGCAGGATATACAGAATGATTCCAGCTCTAAACCCAAAAATAATCCTTTGAAATGTGAAAGAAGACCCTAATCAAACTGAAGCACATTATCTATGAAAATAATGCCCAAGATGCTCAATATAAATGTATGTAACCAAAACTCATATTAGATCTTACAGAATTGAATCTTAATCTTTCTAAAAATATTTACAAACTCTTGCTTAAGCACATACAGACATTTCAAGTTAATCTATATTATTAACATGTAAACTTTAACAACATAAACCAGGATGGTATAGTAGTTAAATAATCAAACAGCAGAGCCACTGAAATACTTTAATTGATAATCCCAAATCACTAAATTTATACATATAATACATTTTCTAAAATGGAAATTATGTTACACAAGAAACAGTCAACATCTATGAAACCTAAAAGCAATAAGAAATACAAGTATATTTAGAAACTCAGTATTTTTCTAAATAAATTAGAGTCATTTGAGAACATAAACAGGGACATCCTTTTACAATTAAAGCTATAAGCTTTGCAGCTGGGAGAAAGGAAAGAGAGCTTCCAGAATCAAATGGTACTTTAGCATGGGGAATAAGTCAGGGTCATGGAAGAGCACAGGCTATGCAACAGAGGATGAAAAGTTGAGGGAAGTGTATACCAGCACAGCCACAGATGAGACGTGTGATCTCAAGTTACTCAACCTTTCCAAGTCCCTGGTGTCCTACTCTACATAATGGGGAAAATATACCCCAGGATTGCTATGTGAAGTAATAATTTTGTGTTAAATAATATTTTCAAATCATCTACCAAACCATTTTGTTCTTTAACAATGTATTAATGTTATTAGAAAGAGTTCTTCCAGTATATTTAGAGGCCACTTTAAGTCTACATTTTGTTTTACTCTGTTAACAGAGTGATACAGGTACAAATGTGGATACCCTAACTTCCCAAATTACAAAAAGTATAACTTTCAAATCTATGTATTTTTATACAGCAAAAACATCCATGTTAGGTACTCTGCATCTCAGGGACTGAGATCTTGTTTTCATAAACTCTTTGAAAGTGAAGGTGAAGTCGCTCAGTCGTGTCCGACTCTTTGCGACCCCGGGGACTGTAGCCAACCAGGCTCCTCCATCCGTGGGATTCTCCAGGCAAGGATACTGGGGTGGGTTGCCATTTCTTTCTCCAGGGATCTTCCGCACCCAGGGATCAAACCCAGGTCTCCCGCATTGCAGGCAGACGCTTTAACCTCTGAGCCACCAGGGCAGACCCCATATCAAATTCTTTAATACTATACAAAAATTCTTATATACCATCCTTATAAATACATCATATACCTAGTTATTGTATCACCAACTAAGAATAGCAAGGAAGCAATGGTTACTGGGTATCTCTCATGTATCAGGCCCTATGCTAGGAACATTGTAGAGTTACTTTTATTATAAGGAAACCTAAAAGCCTGATGAAAAAAAAAAAAAGATGAAAAGTCCATTTTTGAGAGGAGAAAAACAAGGATTGAAGAACACCACATAACATAACATACATCTAGTAGATGAGAAAGTCTGGATGCTACCTCAGGTTGTGTGAGTCCAAAGGATCTCTCTCTCTGACACCAAAAGACATAAATTTCCTGTTAAATCACATAACTAGTTTAAAAAAAGAAAAGTAACTATAAATTAAAGATTTCATATAATATTAAAATAAGAGGAAAATGGGTATTTGATAATAAAATAGCTTTTAAATTATATTGTTTTAATTTATTTTAATTGACGGATAATTGCTTTACAATATTGTGTTGGTTTCTGCCATAAAGCTTTCAAAATGTTTAATTATGTCTGCATCCCCTAAAAAATCACAAGTAAATAAAGAAAATGATGCTGACTATAACTTTATGAAGATTAAGAAAAACAAAACAAACCCTCCAAGAATTTCAAACGTTTTAAATACACTTTAAGGATTTCTGGGGCTATGCAATATTCCTAACTATTGAAAATGGAATTTTCAGCTGAAATTCTTTTCAGTTACAAAGGGCTAGGTTCTAAGACATCATGAATAAAAACATAAATTAGCAAACTAATGAACTAAAATTCATGAAAAAAACATTAATAAACATCGCATTTGGAGATGAAAAATCTTATGATATATTTCTTTGTGAAAATAACCATGATAAAAGATTATTTTTAACTTTTATATAATGTTATTTATGTCACATATAATACATAAAACTTAAAAATAAACACAATGACCATAAAAATAAATACTTTATATATTTTTAATAACTAGATTTATCACCTGATTCTGATGATCTCCAGTCTGTCTCATCTTCATTTTCCAACTGCTGTGTTAATGCCTCCTTATAATTTTCTACTACTCCAAAGTCACTGTTTTTTTGGCTGCTGTCACTGATCTGGCTCTGTGTCTCTATTTGCTCATGCTCCATTTTATGTTTCAGGGGGCAGCCATCACTGTCTTCTGTATTTTGCCTCTTTTTTTCTCTTTCAAGTTTTTTTTCATTCTGACAAAAATGAAATGTATCATTCTTAATATAATGATCATATCTAAGATAGCTTAAGGGAGAAATCAATAATTCATGAGCATTATGTAACTTCAGGGCACTGTGATATTTCCATTAAAAATTATTTGAATGTATCATTAAAACATGCTAATTGCCAAACACTCAGAAAAACAGAGATAGTATAAAGAAAGAACACTTATATTACTAGTAATTCCACAGTCTAGAGATGATCACTATTTGATGTACAAATCAATGAGAGGTGCTTTTCTTTGCCTATCCCACACATACAGACATACACATCCACAAACATACACAAATGTGACTGTCTCTCTATATACACATATTTATGTATATTTTTGGAGAAGGAAATGGCAACCCACTCCAGTGTTCTTGCCAGGAAAACCCCATGGATCGAGGAGCCTGGAGGGCTGTAGTTCATGGGGGTCACAAAGAGTCGGACACGACTGAGCAACTAAGCACAAGCACATGTATATTTTTAAACAGAAAAGAATCAAAGATTTAAGAATACATATTTCTTTCTCTGTCAATCAATTTATGAAGTGCTTACAATACTGCATGACACATACATAGTAGTGTTAGCTATGAAAGTATTATATTATGCTATGGTTTAGTCGTATGCTACAGTTTAGTCATATCTGATTCTTGCTACCCCATGGACTGTAGCCCACCAGGCTCCTCTGTCCAAGGGATTTCTCAAGCAAGAATACTGTAGTGGGTTGCCATTTCCTTCTCCAGGGAATCTTCCTGACCCAGGGATGGAACCAACATGTCCTGCATTGCAGGTGGATTCTTCACCACTGAGCCGCCAGGGATTCCCTATATTATTATAATGTATATGTAAGCTATTACTACTTTCATCAATTACACTATTGTTTTGAATATTTCTATCATAACTTATTTTACCAACTCCCACTCAATGGACAAAGATGTGATTTTCAATTTTTCATTATTACAAGAAATACAATTATTGAATTAGTTCTCCAGAATAAATTCCTAACAGTCATGCTGCTGGATCAATGGGTAAAGCACATTTTAAAGTGTGACTAATGTCAAATTATACCACTGGAAAAGGATTGAAAGAGTGCTATTTTCCCACATCTTTCCTTGTTTTGATTGCACAGTGCAGCATATAGGATCTTACTTCCTCACCAGGGATCAACCTGCATCCCCTATACTGGAAGTGTGCAGTCTTAACCATTGGACTGCCAGGGAAGCCCTCCACTCCACATCTTTTTCAGTGCTTTTTTAATCACCATGCTCAGTTATTCAGCTGTGTCTGACTCTTGGTGACCCTTCGGACTACAGCCTGCCAAGCTCCTCTGTCCATGGGATTTTTCAGGCAGGAATACTGGAGTGGGTTGCCATTTTCCCCTCCAGGTTTTAATCACTATCAATCTTTTATATCTCCACCAAACTAATAAATACTTTTTTACCTCAGTGTTGTTTATTATTTTTATTACTACTGAAGATATTATAAAATATCCTTATTGCCATTTAAATTTTTTCTATAAGGAACTACCCATCATAACCCAATAACCTTTTTTCTATCATACTCTAATTTTTTACCCAGTAATTTTTTAAGGATTCTTTTTTTTTTTTGGTCCCATGTTTCTCAAATATTTTTCATTACCATTAGTTGGGTTTGGTTTTTTGTCCTTAACTTTGTAGAACATCTCTTTAAAAACTGAATATAATAAGATCTACTTTATTTTTCCCATTTTATGATTTTTTACTCTGATTTGTGGCCTCATTGTCCTGCTTTGAAAGTTTCTCCTCCTCCAAGTTTACAAATGTCTAACTGTACTATACCCAGGTGTTTTTAAGGCTTCTTTTTTTTATATTTAAATCTTTTAAATTTTAATTTGGTATACAGTGTTCAATAAGTTTGCTTTTCTTCAAACGACTCTTCAGTTGTTTCAATATATTTTTTCTCCCAGATTTAAAATGCCACCTTTCTCTTATACTAAATGTTTATATATAACTCTGTTTGTTACTATTGTTTCATTGTGTATTCTGGAACCAACATCTCACCATTTTCATTATCTGAGATAAAAATCAAAGGAAAAAAATGTCAGGTAACATTTTAAAGGAGAAGTTTGGGGGGTAAGAAAACTTGCTTGATAAAAAGGATAATTTATTTCCAGTTATTTCATTTCTTAAGTAACTTAAAACCAAGTAACTCATATTAGCAACTATTTTGCAAAAATAAAGCAACCAAAAACTATACAATCATCTTCTTACCTGTGGAGCTGCCTCCCTCCTCAGCAGCAGCCCCAAGGAAGAAATATCATCCACCTTTCCAGATGAATACCTGTGTGGAAGGAGGCAGTGATAGGGGAAGAGGGATGAAGAACATACAGGTGGGGTGTGCGAGCCACATGCCACGTTAAGCTCTGAGTGAACGGAGAGGCGGTTTAGGAAGCTCTGCCACTGAGGAAGCACAGCTGCTGGGAGTGATTAAAGCAGGACCAATGCAAACTCCGAACATCAGTAGAAAATGAAAACAGACACAGATACACAGACAGATATAGAAACACACACACATACACACACACACACTCTCTCTCTCACCCTTAATTTATGATTAAAATCTACAAATTACTTTTAAACTTCTGACATGTAAAATTAAAATAAATGATATTCAGATATAAAAGATTATATCATAGTTTCAATCATTAAGTGTCCTGGGAAAATAGCTAGAAAGTCATTTACATACTCTAATGCTTCATAAGCATCTAAATATTACTGTAAAAGGACAGTAATAGCAATATACAGGGATAAAGACAACATAAATAAGAGTAAACACTACTATCATAGGATATGTGACAAAATATATTTATCAGAATAAGATAGTTGTATATCCTATCTTCATTTTCATTCTCAGTGAATTCTGCAGCCAGCCTTCCTTTTTATACTAGATAAGAAGGGAAGATTGAAGAGGAAGAAAAAGCAGCAAACCTTTAGCCTGTCTCCCCCTTTTAATTTCTTTTACAATGAAATACTTCTATCTCCCTGCCTCCTTTCCCTACTCCTCACCTCCTTTCTGAACCTCCAACTTTATAACATATAAAAATTAATTCGCCACTATCCATACCTCAATGATTACAGATGCTATTGGCTGGAAAGGATTAACAATAACTGGTTCTGGGTCCAACTCAGCCATACCACTGGTTCCATGGAGTTCAGCCCGTTCTTGCTCTCTCTGTTCTCTATATTTTGAAGGAAAAAATTTGGAATTCCTTATGAGAAAATGATAAACCATGTTTAAGAACACTTGCAATAGGTTTATGGCTATTAAATTCACTATTTAAACATATGGATGTGGTTTTGAATTACTGATTTTCAGATATCCTTATGCAGGTAGCAGGCCTCTATCTCCATGTAAAGATTAATTGTTTGAATTTTAAAAGAAAGAAATGCTGACAAAAATGACATTCTCTATGACTGATTTCTTAATGTCTGCAGTACAGATTATTTTTCTATGTAATAAAGATTTATATTTATCAATTTATTAATTACTCTCCCAAACCAATGCTATCCTCTTCTCTAATGGTAACTAGATACGTTCTACTGTTAAACCTCTTAAGAGCTGTGTACAGTTATATATCATAAATGAACTAGATAACAATTATTGCTTTGCATAAGTAGAAAAGGCTATAAAAATAAGTTGCCCTTTGTCACTCAAATCAAATAAATATTTCTATATTAGTTCCTACTGAGACTTTTATTACCTGTGACTTAAAATTAATGTTGCCCCAGAGATAAAGGTAATAAATTATTAAAAGAAGCAGCTATAGACAGAAACATGACTATTTTAGATCTGCAACTAGACTGTAAGTATAGTAGAACAATGTTGATGTTCATTACTATGGCATTTATTAATTAAGTTCTAAGATGGAAAGATATATTCTCTCATCCTAAACCTAGAAAGCCAAGATTTAGTGATCTGCAATTTACTAATTCTGTGACCTTGGTCATTTATCTGCATACTTGAGCCTCAGCTTTCCCATAAATGTGGACAAAATACCTATTTCATAGAGCTATTTCAGGTAAATTAATGTATATGAAAGCTCTCTGTATATAAACATACTTCAGTTCAATTCAGTTCAGTTCAGTCGCTCAGTCGTGTCTGACTCTTTGTGACCCCATGAATCGCAGCACACCAGGCCTCCCTGTCCATCACCAACTCCTGGAGTTCACTCAGACTCACGTCCATTGAGTCAGTGATGCCATCCAGCCATCTCATCCTCTGTCGTCCCCTTCTCCTCCTGTCCCCAATCCCTCCCAGCATTAGAGTCTTTTCCAATGAGTCAACTCTTCGCATGAGGTGGCCAAAGTACTGGAGTTTCAGCTTTAGCATCATTCCTTCCAAAGAAATCCCAGGGCTGATCTCCTTCAGAATGGACTGGTTGGATCTCCTTGCAGTCCAAGGGACTCTCAAGAGTCTCCTCCAATACCACAGTTCAAAAGCATCAATTCTTCAGCGCTCAGCCTTCCTCACAGTCCAACTCTCACATCCATACATGACCACTGGAAAAACCATAGCCTTGACTAGATGGACCTTAGTTGGCAAAGTAATGTCTCTGCTTTTGAATATGCTATCTATGTTGGTCATAACTTTTCTTCCAAGGAGTAAGCGTCTCTTAATTTCATGGCTGCAGTCACCATCTGCAGTGATTTTGGAGCCCCCCAAAATAAAGTCTGACACTGTTTCCACTGTTTCCCCATCTATTACAGGGCACTTGTTCATTATTAATGTTATTCATTTATTAGTAAGTAATTTCAGGTATCTAGTTTTAACATACTATTTTCAGATACCAATAATAGCTGCTTTACTGTTTTTTTCAAAATTAGCTAAACCTATAAAAATCTAAAAACCTATTAAATTGTATTTAACAATCAAAGTTCTTTTTAAACACTCTCATCTAAATTTAATTATGGATTCTGTTAAACAGGAGAGGATTCAGACCACAAGTGGCATGGCTAAGAGAAAGGAGGAAAGGGGAGAGGGGTACCAGAAAAGCCAGCCATAACATGATCTGGAATATCTTTACGGAAAAAGGTAAAACTGAAAAAAAAAAAAAAAACTAAATTTCTTTTATTCAATCTTTTTCTTTTTGCTTGTTTTCTAAGTGGAGGAAAAGCAACGAAGCCTTTAGAAAACTATGGCCATATGTTTTGTTTGCATAAATACATAGAAGGTATATTTACATGAATAGTTGGATGTACTTAGCTTTATATAATGAAAATGTACACTAGAATAGAAAATCAAAGATTCTCACAGGAACTAAAACCTGTTGTTGATTCAATAGAGACCTATGTCACTGATCTGCTCATGTTATTGAGCACTTGAGTATAGAAAAGTTATCTCTCCAAGAGATAAGTCTTGACTCTGAATTAAATGAAAGATACCAGGAATCAGAGGATTTCCTTGACAGTGTGAAGGAGCACCTCACAAAGGCATCACCACGGACAGTTAGTGGGTTCTTGTCTACCAGGCTGCAACTGTTAAAGCACACAGAAGGCCAATATTACTTAGGTAGATGGAAGACAACTTTGGATGCCACAAGGGCTCACTTGGAAATCTTTTTGTTTCTTCCCTCCCCTGACATGTAACAATCAAATGAAGAAAGAAAATCTTGGGATTACGAACTAAATTCAACATCTAATCAAATCTGAGAAGCCAGTTCAATCTCTCTGTCAGGAAGATCCCCTGGAAAACGGCAAGGCAACCCACTCCAATATTCTTACCTGGAGAATCCCATAGACAGAGGAGCCTGGCAGGCTACGGGCCATGGGATCGCACATAGTTGGACACAACTGAAGCGACTTAGCATACATGCATGTAGTCAAATCTGAGTATTATTTTACTCCAGCATAAATATTATTATAACTGATTCTGTGGTAGAATTTATGTAAACATTTTTTAAATTTAGAGTTTGCTAAACATTTTTTAAATTTCCATTTAGGTAACACATTTTAAAAATAGTTTTAAAAACATGTTTTTAAAACCTGAGATAGTGCAATTCATTCTCCTTTCAGACAAAAACTAGTGCTGAAGATCAGATTTTGCTTCAGCTGGTTGATCCACTAACAGCTTACCTTCTATTTTCACTAGAAGGTAAGATATGAGGAGTATCTCAATCTACAACACATTCTTTCCTACGGGAGACTATCCTGTGTATCACAGAATGTTTAGCAGCATCCCTGGCCTCCACCCTCTAGATGCCAATTGCACGCCACCTCCCAGCCATGACAAGCAAAAATGTTCCTAGACATTGACAAATGTCTTCTGAGGAGCAAAATCACCCTGTGGATTGAGAACCACTGCACTAAAGGTTGTCATAAGAAATTAAGAAATAAAAATTGTAAAACTGTGAGAGATAAATACCTCAGCAATAAATATAACTACTATACCACCATTAGGAAAATTAGAACTGTATCAACCAAACCTGCTAAGTCTACAGAAATAAAAAAAATTTACCAAGAAAAAGCTGAATAGGCAAACTAAAAAACTATTCATAAAAGTGAGGTGTTTCTGGCTTTTCATATGCACTGTGCTATATAATTAATCTACTTACCTTTCTTCTCGTAATTTCCGTACGCGTTCAGCCCTTTCTCGCTTCTCTTGCTCCTCAAGAGCACGTTGTTCTGTTGTGTCTTTTTGGATGCGTTCATTTAAGGCATCAAAGTCTCTTGCAATGATATGTAGCAGCCAATAAAGGCCCTTTTTAATGGACTTGTCAATTTTCTTTCCATATCCCAAGACTGCTGAACAAGGTTCCTTAAAAATAGAAGTTTATTTGACTTAAAGATTAAAACTAAAAGTTCTCTATAAATATTTATTCATAAACCATTAGTATAAGTACTGGAGAACCAAAATCAATTAACTTGTTAAATGAATGACATAAAGCACGGCCTCTTTCACATATAAAATACATCTTTGCATTTGTACTACATTAGTAGGTACACATGAGCTGAAATATTTTATGGATTATACCTGTAAGCTTTGAAGAGTGATTATGACACAAGCAGTTGGCAGTGCTAGATAATTTTAAACAGAATCACTGACAGACAAAAGTGAACTTCCAGAGGAAAACTACCTATTCAAAATACTATTAATACTGCTACTATCTAACACTACATAATAAAAATAGCAGAAAATTTTAATTTCTTACACCAGGGAATTTATGGCACTAAGCATCTTTTAAGATTGATGGCCTAACAATCATTTTCTGAAACCAAGAATAAATGATTAAATCTTCAGTTCATCTTTAAGACTGTAGGATAACTCTAATACCATCTTTCAAAATTCATTATAAATTTTCCTAAGTGTAAATTGTGTATTTATACTTCCACCATTTTAACATATTTATAGAATAACATGTTTGTATAGCTTACATATTTGTCAGCAATGTTTAAACAAAATCAAACTAAAGACTTTGAAATGATGAAAGATATTTTAAAGAAGTCAGTAACAACTAAACAGAAAACAAATATCACTGTATTAAGTAATTTCAAATGAACAGTGAGATCATGTATTTCCTGGGTAAAATATTTAAAAAAGAAACACTAATAAAATATTTTGTTAGCTGGCTACCACCAGCTAATTGCTTACCACCTTTACAAAAACTAAGTTATGCTGAATATAATTTATAGGGCAAAAGAAGCCTCAAAACTTACTATCTGACACAAGCACTTGTGCTCATTGACCAGCTTTTCCAGAGAAAGACACTCAATCACATCAGCTTCTCCTAGAGCCCCTTCCTTATCCTGCTTATTTGCCAACCTAGAAAGACATAAGTGAAGTGGATTTACAGCAAATATACAATCAGACAGCTGCTTAAAAACATTCTCACCAAGTTCCTACTCCAAACATGCTGGTTTTACAGAGCAATGATTACAGAACATGCTGGTTTTACAGAGCAATGTACTATCTTCTATTCCATCATTTTTCCTTTATTAAGTTTGTAAACATTTTTTTAATATTTGGCCTATAAAAGGGAAATCAATTAAAGAGAAATGTCAAGAAAACAAGCATTAGGTCAACAGGCCAACAACAAAGTACAAACAGAAAAAGAAGTGGACTAGTTTCCACAGCACTCAGCCTTCAGTTACACCTTTCACCTTAGAGCCTTGTCTTCTTAAAATACGCTGCATCGTGATGCAAAGGCCCTTATCCCAAGTCTTTTTTCTTCTTTAAAATACAAACTGCATCATGTTTCACATACCTAAATATTCATTCAAAGCTTGTATTATTTGAGCTAACCTGTATTTCCAGCGTGTGGATGTGTTCACATAAAAGTGCAATTTACTGGAGAAATGAGGTCACTTTTATCTAATTTATTTAGCACAGCACTGGACATAGAAAACCTTATACTCAATTAGGAACAAACTGGGGAACAAGCAAAAAAACCAAAACAAGTTCTAAAAAGAGTTAGGAATTACCACAAAATATTGTTTTCCTGGAAGCCTGGGCGTGCTGCAGTCCATGGGGTCACAAAGACTTGGGCACAACTGAGCGACTGAACAACAACTATTTTCCAATCAGATGGCAGAGGTCAAATGGTAATAAAACACTGTCTTGGAAAGGGTTTGGTAGTATTTCAGGAAAAAATATATATAATAAACATGTAGAATAATCAATCTAATGAACCCTATCACCTATCTTTAAAAATTTATACCATTTTTGCTCATCTATATTATCTTCCAAGTTCCCATCAGTCATATCACTTCACCTCAAAATTTAAAAATATTCTAATACCACTGTGACACTTAAGCTCTGAAAAAAAAAATTAATATTCTTCAATATCTTTTTTAAGTGTAATGTCCAAATTCAGACCCAAACCAGATACACACCACAATTTATTCTTTTAAGTGTTTTTGAATCAGTATCACCCCCAATGACAACACTGCCTACTTCTGCAACATCACTATCAATACCTCTGAAAAGACTGAATAAAAATGGCAGTATCATCAATTTTACTTATAATATCTAACTACAAAAACAAGTCAGGGAGGGTACAGTGGAAGGATGAATGAACTTTCATTAGTTTTTTATTAATAATATAAACATGTACATGGAAAAAATGGTATTTTAAAGACTACAATTTGGGCACCTTGGCTATTCACTGGTAGTGATTGGTTAACAGTTGTTTATATGTGTTTCTATACCTTCCCTTTCTTTTTCAAAAGTTAGCATACTATATATACTCCTGTGAATCACTATGCTTTTTTTTTTTCAAACAGTAAATCCTAAAATTACTCTGAAGCAGTATAAAGAAATCATCTTTATTACTATATTCTTTACTAATAAAATGTTCATTATATGCATGTTTCATCATTTACTCAGCCACTAAAGAACTACATGCAGTGTTTACGGGTAGTTCTCAATGTTTTCCTTTTACAAAAAGGGCCGTGAGGAATAAGTGTGTGAAGGTATTATTCCTTATTGTGGGAACAGACTTCAGGAAATGGGATTACTAAACCAAAGAATAAATACAAATGATATTTTGATAAGATATTATAGCAATGTCCTGCCTCTCGTCCTCAAATCATAACACCTTAGGCAGAGAAAAAGTGTAAGAAAAGTTAGTTATGCAAGAGAAATTTCATGTCTGTCTGATTTTTCCTACAAATATTTCACTCTGGTAAAACTTAATTTTGAATTTTTGATATAATAAACAGCATAACAGCACTGCACAATTTCAGTCTTTTCATGTGAAAAATTATGGAAGAAACTTAAAAATAGCAGGCATACCAAAAAGAAAAGTAAAGTTGCAAGTTTAAAGATACTATCTCTTTTCTGGCTGTTGTAGTTCTGAAATTTGGTAATTTTCTGAGTTAAGAAAATAAGATGGAATTCAACTATGTAATTCCCTAAGTGAAAGTTGCTCCGTCATGTCTGACTTTGTGGCCCCATGGATTACACAGACCATGGAATTCTCCAGGCCAGAATTGGAGTGGGTTGCTGTTCCCTTCTCCAGGGATTCTTTCCAACCCAGGGACTGAACCCAGGTCTCCTGCATCGCGGGTGGATTCTTTACCAGCTAAGCCACGAGTGAAGCAAATTCCCTAAAATAAGATGGAATTCAATTATTTTAAAGTAAACTGAACAAGCAGCCTTCACCCAAGGTTCTTTTCATTCCTCTTTATTCCAAATTCCAACAATTTAGCAAGGTTTCACACCTTTAGAAAACAAAGTAATCTTTGTTTAATTACAAACGCCCTTTTCTGTGAGTAATGTATTTAATATATACTATAGGACAGGAATTTCAGAGACTATGCCAAGTTTTCTATAGCAGACAGTTTAACAAGGACTTCCTGTTACCAACTAGCTCCAGTGAAAACAATCTTCCTTTAATCTAAAGAATAGGCAGCTAACAGGCAGAACCGGATTCTCCAGGTGTGAGGTAAGCAATTTGTTCTCACTTGATACGAACTGCAAAACAACTTTATATCTAAATTATTTGACTTCATTATGTGGTTTTCAATTAAGTTAACTAAATGAAAACCATACAGAGATTAGCCTGTGAACTATAAGACAGAGATTTAAATAAAATATGAATAAAATGTTACAGGTGATACTCAAGATTTTCTCTCACAGGCAAGACTCCAACTACGCAGGTGGAAAAGCAACAAAAACAAGCCAAAGGAACAAGACAAAGGTAAACAAACCACTCTTTTCTGTACTTTTAATGTGAGACATCCAGAGATTGAAACCTGTGACATTTAAAAAGAACTCAACAGATAATTGAAGCTACCTGTTTTGTTCAGATTTGGACCAAGCTACAGGCAGCTGATCCGTTCACATATACTATCGATAGGCTGACTGAGATAGGAGTTTAGAGTCCCTAGAAATAGACCACTACAAACAAAATCAACATTTCCTTTTAAGTCCTTTAAAAAATATCTTTCCATTTTGGAAACACTAGAAGGTCAGAACCTATAAAAACAAACTTCAAATTCTTTCCTCTATAAACAGACTATAAATTATACTGTGCTTGCTTTAGAGAATATTTTTCCGCTTAATTCCGAAAAGAAGCTTATACCCAACTTGCCACATGTGTATAATGTTTAAAAATTAAAGAAAATTTTCTATAAGGCCTTAATTTCTTCATTGTTGTTTCCTAGAATCTTTAAAATTAATTTGAGGAAATTAAAAAAATCGTGTTGTAAAAGGACTACTGTAAAATATCGACATAATTTCTTTTTAAGTATTCAATTTTAGATGTTTGTTAGTACTTAAATTATAAAATTTAATATCAATATTATATTTGATTTGATAATTTTAAAAACTTAAGTCACCATCACTTAAATGCAAACTACACAGGTAGTTCCAAATGTAAGTTTAGAGGCTTAATCAAAACATGTTTTATCTTTTGATATTTCTTCAAAGTTATTTTACAATTGTTATGTGAGATTTTAATATATAATATTTCAAATCAAAATAATATTTCCATTAGTAAATGCTTTAAGGGTAAACGTGAAAGCTGACTATGTAATACCCAGAACACATTACCTCTGTGACAATGCAGTTTTAAATTTAATATAAAAATGTTATATATGTACAGCTTACTTTAGTCAGATATGAGAGTTCAAAATTACATGAGTCTTAATATTTAAACAAAATAGTCTTACTGTTAAAGAGTTAATTTTACAGTTATTTACACTAAACAAAAAGTAGAATTTAAAAAGCACTCAAAGGTTGCATTACCAAAAAATGTATAATAATTTTAACTGATGTAATTAACATAGTTCACAATATTTTTTTTAGTTTGTTTTCTTCCTGTAAGCAGCCAAACAGGTGAACATTCCAATAACAGCTGCTTTTACCTTGAACTAGGGAAATGCTGCACGCTATCTTCATACACAAAAGCAAAAAAAATTCCATTTTTTGTTAAATAAAAATTTGTTACATTTTTTGAAATGTTTATTCAAAGTGAAAAGTTAAAGTGTAGTCACTCAGTTGTGTCCAACTCTCTGAGACCCCGTGGACTGTAGCTAACCAGGCTGCTCTGTCCATGGAGTTCTTTAGGCAAGAATACGGAGTGGATTGCCATTTCCTTCTCCAAGGGATATTCCCAATCCAGGAATCAAACCTGGGTCTTCTGCATTGCAGGCAGATAATAATAACTATTAAAAGAAATGTCTTACTTTTAAAAACTCTATAAATTATATAAAGTATCCATCCAGGGCATATTTCCTAAAGCATTAGAAAAATTTTACTCATATTTCTGTTCCTAGAAATGTTCCCTATCTGCAATAGGGTGGAGAAACTTTTTAGTCATACAAGTTTGCTTTTGTATTTCAGAGAACAAATTGTCAATTTACTTACTGTATTTATAAATCAGTGTTCTAACTTTCTTTTTGCAAATATTACATTTAAGCTCAAAGATACAATCAGTTATTAACAGTAAAATTCAAAACTGTATAGCAAAGCAGTACATTAAACATGCTGAAAGATGACATATTTGAATAGAACCCCTCTGATATTAAAAAAATAAATTTAAGGTACAGAAAAGATTGCATTAAATGGTAGTATCGTCAATTTCACTTACCTAAACAATTAAATGATTTCACAACTATGTGCTTAATATTTTATGCCTTCATGAACTCTGTCTCTTCCAACTTTAAATTCTAATACACTTAGATATCTCACTTTGCTTATATAATTTATAAAGATAGAAGAAGATCATAAGATAAATTGGAAATAGTTATACATATAGTTATGAGTATGCAACTACTGGAAAACGCAATTTATCTATAGAATGAAAGTATACCCAAATACCTACATTAAGTTAGTTTCTACAGAGGTGAATATACGGATTTAAGGAACATCTGAATTATGTAAACTCTTTAATCACCTATGACTTTCAGTGAAGATGCACATATAAAGAAATTCTTCCTCTTGCTAGAAACCTAGAGAAGTGCTTGATATAATCTTATGGGGAAAAAGAAAAGAAAGACAAATTTCTAAACTACACTATTATATCTGAAGTAAGAAAGGGAAATTTCCAGGTGCCAGAAATGAAGAGCAAAAACACTCAGAGCCAAAGTGGAGAGCAGGAATTAAAGCTAACTCCACTGGTTACTGGGCTTTCCTGGTGTGTTAGTAGTAAAGAATCCACCTGTCAGTGCAGGAGACTGGTTCGATCCCTGGGTCAGGAAGATCCCCTGGAGAAGGGAATGGCAACCCACTCCAGCATTCTTGCCTGGGAAATCCTATGGACAGGGGAGCCTAGTGGGCTACAGTTCATGGGATCACAAGAGTCAGACATGACTTAGTGACTAAACAACAACAACCAACCACTGGCAACTAGGGGCAAACACTTTTATCTTAGAGGCTGGGGTTTAGAGTGTGCATAATTGGGAACTAAAGTCAAGTTTCCTGTATAAAGTATTGAACCAGAAAAAAACAGAACACAGTCTGCATACAGAAAAAGGAAAATCTCTGTTGGTTTGTCCAGGACTACAGCAAGGAGTGATGTATTCGCTCAGGCTACAAAATCATTACAGAAAAATCAGGCCCATACTTATACTACCTGAGCTATAGAGATCCCTAGAGAAAGGTCAGGCCCACACACTCAGTATCTGCAGGTCCTATGTCCATGGATTCAACCAACATCAGATGGACAATATTTAGGAAAAAATCCAGAAAGTTCCCAAAAGCAAAATTTGAAATTTCCATGCACCAGCAACTATTTACATAGCATTAACATTTTATTTACAAACATTTATATATCAGTTACATTGTATTAGGTATTATAAGTAATCTATAAATGACTTGAAGTATATTTTTAAAGTAAAAATATACCAGAGGATATATATAAGTTGTATGCAAATATTACATCATTGTATATAAGAGACCTAAGTATCCATGGAGTTTGGCATCTGTGGGTGTCATGGAACCAATCCCCCACAATATGCAGGGACAACTATATGCTAACTGGGCTATGATAGTTTGAGTATGTCAAACTCATAGTTGCAGCAATCATAAAAATGAGGTTAAGAACATATCCATAATGCAAGGCCCTAGGGGCATTCCTATATAATTCCCTACTGAAGATAAACTGCTGATGAAGTTTACTAAATACATTTGTCCATCACCAAGAAAAACAGTTGGTGACCACAATAAACAAAGGAACTATTTCTAAGTAATGGCAACCCACTCCAGTATTCTTGCCTGGAGAATCCTGTGGACAGAGGAGCCTGCAGGGCTGCTATCCATAGGGTCGCACAGAGTAGGACATGACTGAAGTGACTTAGCATGCCTGCATTGAAGAAGGAAATGGCAACCCACTCCAGTATTCTGGCCTGGAGAGACTCCCAGGGACAGAGGAGTCTGGTGGGCTGCCATCTATGGGGTCACACAGAGTCGGACACAACTGAAGCAACTTAGCAGCAATAGCAGCAGCAGAAATAACCTAAAAATGTAAAAGGATCCTGAACATAAATATATTTTAAATGTTCAAAAGAAATAAATGAAGACATACACAAGATGAACACAGTAAAACTTTAGTTGATTTTATATAAATATCATTTACTATAACATGCACACACTGAAAGGAAATCTGTTTTTCCTTTAATATCAGTAACATATACAGCTTTATAGAAAAAGAGATTAAAAATACTTTCTTTTGCTAGTAAATTTACTATGATTAATGAATATGAAATACATATTGATATATTTTAAAGAGTTCTTTAAAGTATCTTTTATTCAAATATGAAGCTGTGGTATTCCTTCAGGAAACTGTTCTTCCAAAACGCAGAAACCCAGGATAAGATCACCTTTAGAAGGGTCAGAGTCAAATATCTTGATTTCCAAAATCAGTGACAGTAAAATTTACCTCCTTAAAAGCACTGTGCAAAAGCATATTGTGCTACTATATTTGAAATACCCTATTTCTTTAAAAAAAAAAAATAAGTTAAACTATGATGCTTCAGAAAGAGGCTTTTGATGGCACATGGCACTGTTCATTCATCGAATCATCGATAACTAAAACAAAAAATAGAAGAACCTAACTTGCCGTAAGTATATTAGAGTTTATTTCGGGATTTGTTTCAAGCCATGCAATCAAAGAGAAAATTATACGCACTGTAGTTCTTCACAACTGTGAAATTAAAAAAAAATTTTAGGCTACTTAGCACATGAATAAAAAATTAAAATCTGTTTTGGTTTGATACCCACCCCCCTTATTTCTCGTCTAAGCCTCAAATACTCTTTTCTTCTCCCCATATTATGAGGAACAGAAGTCAATTAAAAAAATAGTGCAACAAACATCATACCTGCTATGTACAACGTAGTTATAAAAATTCATAGTAACTGGTTACATGTATGTATGCATGTATGTATGAACAGGATACATAAGTCTGTGTACATAAAAAGGAATGCAATACACCTCACTTCCTATCTTATCTCATACTATGACTACAGCAGAAGAAAATATAAGAAAGCCAATTTCTTCATGGTGCCAAGGCTAGAATTCAAAAAATTTTAGTAGATTTCCCATGACACAGGTATATGCGATCAGAACAAATTATTTCTCTTTTTCTAAATTATAAAGTACTTAATTTGAAAAATTCTAATATGCAAAATCCTAACTAATACAGATGCTAACATAATTATTTTAGATCTAATATGCTACACTACCTCCTGCAAGAACTTTTTTCTTTTAAACACAGCATTTATATTAAAAACATAATATCTGATACAATTCAACTTCACTTATAACATGTTTCATTTAGGATAATCTAATTCTATTTACTATGAAATAAAGAAAAATAACAGATCTACAATCAAGGGAGGAAGGGAAGGTGGAAGGAAGAAAGAAAAGAGCTTATGACTGTTTCAAAAGCAACATGACATCCTAAACACTTTGGGAAGGAATTAATTTTCAGCATCAATATGGTAATACCAGAGGAAGCATACAGATAAGTAAGTGATAAACACTAAAGCAAAGAACAGTATGGAACTATTCAAGATAATTCACTAAACTAACAGACTTTAGTAAATTACTTCCTTCTATACTGGAAAGATTAGTCTTTATCAGAGGCATATAATAAATCATGTGTGATAACTCTGCTTCCTCAAAGTTATTACATGATAAAAATTTCTACAATCACTTATCAATAGTTTTAGTTCTTTTTGAAAATCTTCACCAGCATAATCATCAAATATTTATAAAATACTGAATATAAAAGAGCATATAGACAATGCCAGCTTTATATAACATATACATTCTAGGAAATTTATATTAAACATCTTATAATGTAAAAAAGCACTGGCCTAGCAGCCAGGAATTTTGCATTATTATACTAGTACTACTAACAAGCTCTGGGTAAGACATTTAACTTCTCTAATTTTCAATTTCCCCATAAGAAAAATCAATTAGTTAACTCTAAGGATTAGTTAGATATTGATTAGTTAACTCTAAGGGTTCATTTTGGAAATTACAATATTCAATAGATGTGGAAAAAACCAGGTTCATCACCTCTCTTTCGGAGAACAGGTGAGGACTACACATCACTACCATCATCCTTCAGTTGGTCAAGGAGTTGCAAAGCAGAGTAACATGCTTTGTTTCATTTCAGGGCTACAGCATGTTAATGTTTATGAGAACTCTCCAATACTTCCAACTGCCCTACCAACCTACCACATTCAGAAAGGTGGAGCTTAGGTCTCTGAAAGACCAAGATGGGAATGAGAGCCCCTGCCTACCCAACATGGACATGAAACATGAATGAGAAATACATCTTTGTGGTTGTAATACACCAAGAATTGGTGACTGGATATTACTGTGACATAATTATGCAAATCTTGACTGATAAAATGGGACCACAAGAAAGTTCTCATAAACTGAATTATTTAAAACTCACAAGAAGTTCCAACCTAAATTAGTTTATAAAGCTAAAAATCTTTATAATTTATCTTTTAAAACTGAATTTTTATATTAAGAATTATATTAGGTTAACTACAATTAATTATAATTATAGATAACTATGAAATTATATATATAAATTTCAAACATAGATCTCCTGCAATGTAGACAGATTCTTTACCCCCAAACCACCAGAGAATCCTCAATATAGTCTAAAAGATGTGAAAATATAAAAAATGATAACATCAAACTTTCTGCACATTTAATTGGCTGCTCTAGTACTGAAATCTTTCTCAATTAAAATCAGTTTGTTTATACTTTAATAAAGGACTTAAAAAATAGTATGCTCACATACTATTAAATAAATTTCCCCTATTTTGTCTATTTCCTACTTGTAAGGGCAAAGGCCAGTAAATACATTCCTAGAAGACATGCTTAACATGATGGACAGATAACTGTTTTATATTGATCTACTTTCCTAACACCCAAAGTCTGCAATCTATATTGCCACCTTCTCATCATCTCCCTTAACTAATCTTTTCACAGATTTTCCAGGCTTACTGTTATAGCTTATTATTTTTTTCCCACAGATCTTAGTAAGCCACTAGATTGGGTTAGCTCTATTTCTAAAGTAGAGAAATTATTCCTTGCAAATAAGGTAGAATACAGACAATGGAAAGGTGGAGAAAGAGGGAGAATAAAATCCTTTCCCTACATAGAAGTCTCTTATTTGCATATATTATACAGACTGAAACTTTTTTAACTTCTAATATAGCAAATCAGTGGTAAAATAAAAGACCTACAGCTATTTGAATTACATATTTAGATAATTTAAAATACATAGCAGAAAATTATAAGTGCATTTCAGGAAACAAAAACTTGCTGTTAAATGTTTCCAACCAATACTTCAAATGCTCAGCAATTCAGGTACACAGAAATGTCTCTGAGTAAACAGTTAATATCTATAAAAGACTTTTTCTATCAAAAACAGATTTCAAGGTCTTATCCTTTGTGATCTGCCTTCTTTCTCAACCACTTCATTTAAATAGCTGCCTCTTCTGAAAACTTACCTGAACTGATCTCTACAGAGCATCTGACATCATTGAAAAAGGCATTATATTATAGCAAAGAGGGAGTCATTCACACTAGACTGCCTGAATTTGAATCCCAACTCTACAAGCTGACCTTTCGGTTAATTCCCTAAGATTGGGTCCGAATGTTATTATCTGTAAAAGAGAGACTATGGTAATACTTAATTCAGAGTTCTGCAACACACTTAGAACAGTGCCTGTCAAATATTAAGAACTCAACAAAACACGAGGTATAAAGAGCTCAAGATGAGAACTTGAATAAACATAAGACTTGTCAAGGTGCTAGAAATACAGAATGAATAAATATCCTTGCCCTCATGGAGCTTATATTCAGGGGATAGAGCAGCCAATAAAGTAAGATAAGTAAAATATAGTGAAAAGTGCTAGGAAGACAACTAAAGCTGGGGATGCTGGTTGCAGTTCCTGATAGGGTGCCCAAGGACAGCCTTATGGAGAGCGGTGTTATTTCAGTAAGATTTCAGATAGTAAGTGCTAAAGCCCTAAGGCCAGGTATGTGTAAGGAATAACAAGGAGAGCAATGTGGCTGAAGCAGAGGAAGTGAAGAGTTGTGGAGGCAGGGTCAGAGAGGCAAAAAGAGGGGTGGAGAAGTCACACAGGACCTTGTGGTGGTGGTTTGGTCACCAAGCAAGTCTAACTCTTGTGACTCCATAGACTGTAGCCTGGCCTCTGTCCATGAGATTTCCCAGGCAAGAATACTGGAGTGGGCTGTCATTTCCTTTTCCAGGGGATCTTCCAGACCCAGGAATCAAACCTGGATCTCCTACATTGCCGGCAGACTCTTGACAGACTGAGGGAAAAAGACCTCAGGGAAGCCTTACAGGACCTTGTAGGCTCTGGCTTTTCCTCTGAGAGATCATGTTAAAGGAGGACTTTAGATATAGGAATGATGTGATCTGACTTACATTTTAACTCTGATCTCTATACTAAGAAAAGACCAAAGGGGCAAAGGAGAAGGGGATACAAAGGAAGAAACAAAGAGACAATTGCAATAATCCAGGTGAGAAAGGATGGTGGTGACTTGTGTCAGGGAGGTAGTTTGCCATGTACCCTAAAAAGAGATTGGCAAGATTTGCTATTAGTTTAAATATAAGGTGGGGGGAGGGGGGACGGAGGGGAGGACACAAAACAGAATATTCAGAATGACTCCAAATTTTTTGGTCAAGTGACCTGGATGAAGACTGCAAGAAGAAACCAGAAGAGATGCCACTTACTGAATTGGAGCAACAGTTTGGGAGTTGGGAGGAAGATCAGGAGCTTACTTTAGACACAGACATTCAAATGGAGCTGTTGAGTAGACAGGTGTTATGCGAGCAGTCTCATAACACTTGAGATATAATTTTGAGTCATCAGGTAACAGACAGTATTTAATGCTGTGAGGCTTGAAAACAATGATGGATAAAAAGAGAACTGTGTGTGGAAGCATTCCAGTATGCAGAGGTGGGAAGACAAGGAGAAATCAG
Source organism: Oryx dammah (assembly GCF_014754425.2). Taxonomy (NCBI): domain Eukaryota; kingdom Metazoa; phylum Chordata; class Mammalia; order Artiodactyla; family Bovidae; genus Oryx; species Oryx dammah. Next base: position 118,148,651 of record NW_024070186.1, read on the forward strand.
AGAGGAGAAAAAGATGAAGGAAGAGCCAAAGAGGCAAGAGGAAAGTCAGGAGAAACACTTGAAAGCATTTCAAGAAGTAATGGTGGTTACATGCTGCTGAAATGTTAAAATCACCAATAAGTCCTATTGCTTCCACCTCCAAAATATATCCCAAATGGTTCCCATTTATTCCATCTAGTTTCATCATCCAGATCTCTCCTGGAGGTCATCAGAAAGCTATTTTCTATACAGTGATGGAATTCCAGTTGAGCAATTTTAAGTCCTAAAAGATGATGCTGTGAAAGTGCTGCACTCAATATGCCAGCACATTTGGAAAACTCAGCAGTGGCCACAGGACTGGAAAAGGTCAGTTTTCCTTTCAGCCCCAAAGAAAGGCAATGCCAAAGAATGCTCAAACTACGCACAATTGCACTCATCTCACACGCTAGTAAAGTAATGCTCAAAATTCTCCAAGCCAGGCTTCAGCAATACGTGAACCGTGAACTTCCAGATGTTCAAGCTGGTTTTAGAAAAAGCAGAGGAACCAGAGATCAAATTGCCAACATCCGCTGGATCATAGAAAAAGCAAGAAAGTTCAGAAAAACATCTATTTCTGCTTTATTGACTGTGCCAAAGCCTTTGACTGTGCAGATCACAATAAACTGTGGAAAATTCTGAAAGAGATGGGAATACCAGACCACCTGACCTGCCTCTGTCAGAACTGGACAGGGAATAATAGACTGCTTCCAAATAGGAAAAAGAGTACATCAAGGCTATATATTGTCACCCTGCTTATTTAACTTCTATGCAGAGTACATCATAAGAAATGCTGGGCTGGATGAAGCACAAGCAGGAATCAAGACTGCTGGGAAACATATCATTAACCTCAGATATGCAGATGATACCACCCATATGGCAGAAAGTAAAGAAGAACTCAAGCCTCTTGATGAAAAGTGAAAGTGGAGAGTGAAAACGTTGGCTTAAAACTCAACATTCAGAAAACTAAGATCATGGCATCCAGTCCCATCACTTGATGGCAAATAGATGGGAAAACAGTGGAAACAGTGGCTGACTTTATTTTGGGGGGATCTAAAATTACTGCAGATGGTGACTTCAGCCATGAAATTAAGAGATGCTTACTCCTTAAAAGGAAAGTTATAAACAACCTAGACAGCATATTAAAAAGCAGAGACCTTACTTTGTCAACAAAGGTCCATCTAGTCAAGGCTATGGTTTTTCCACTAGTCACGTATGCATGTGAGAGTTGTACTATAAAGAAAGCTGAGTGCTGAAGAATTAATGCTTTTGAACTGTGGTGTTGGAGAAGACTCTTGACAGTCCCTTGGACATCAAGGAGATCCAACCAGTCCATCCTAAAGGAGATCATTCCTGGGTGTTCATTGGAAGGACTGATATTGAAGCTGAAACTCCAATACTTTGGCCACCTGATGCAAAGAACTGACTCATTTGAAAAGACCCTGAGGCTGGGAAAGATTGAAGGCGAGAGGAGAAGGGGACGACGGAGGATGAGATGGTTGAATGGCATCACCGACTCAATGAGGATGAGTTTGGGTAAATTCCGGGAGTTGGTGATGGACAGGGAGGCCTGGCATGCTGCAGTCCATGGAGTCGCAAGGAGTCGGACACAACTGAGCGACTGAACTGAACTAAATATATTTATCTATTAAAAACATAAACCTTAGGTCAATATCCTATTTCTCTTTTAATTGCCATCCCCTATATCAAAAATAAAATCTAAACTCCTTACTTTGACCCACAAGGCCATTTGTGATCTGATCCCTGCCTACCATCCTGATTTCACTTCTTCAGTGTTACTGCTCACATTAATTTCTACCTCTCTCTAAAGCTCTAAAGTAGCTAAGTCGTGTCCGACTCTTTGCAACCCCATGGACTGTAACCCACAATGTTCCTTTTCCACGGGACTTTCCAAGCAAGAATACTGGAGTGGGTTACCATGCCCTCCTTCAGGGGATCTACCCAGGCATCGAACCCAAGTCGCTTAAGTCTCCTGCATTGGTAGGCAGGTTCTTTACCACTAGTGCCACCTGTGAAGCCTGATTTCTATTTACACAGGCATTAATTTTATCCTTAAAACACAGCAGTCCAATTCACTGCTCCGGCACCACGTGTCTAATTCTCAGGATACACTTCCTTGGCTCTTCATCTTCTTGAAATTTATGTCATACAGCTCAAATAGCTTTTTAGAGACGCCTTGCCCAATTGATCTATCAAGATCTAAAGTTATCTCATTTATCTGTTTAATTGTATATTGTCCACCCCCCTTCAGAGAGTAATTACTCAAGGACAGGTATTATTGAATATACAATACAGCATTTAAAACTTTGCTTAAAGTAAGCTTCAAAAATTATCTGACAGAATGTCAATTTCTTAAAAGCAAAGGGATATTAGTTTAACTTTTTATGTAATAAAGATATAATTTCTACAATATCCTTTATTGAATCATCATTCAAGAATATCTTGAACATCTCTAGAGATGGCAAGGTTTTTATGTCATGAAGCAGTTCATTCCATGTTCAGACAGCTCTACTTATGTGAAACGCCTTCTTTATACTAAATCAAACCTCATTCCATGTAATTTCCACCCACTGCCTTGTGGAGTTATGCCAAGTAAAGCCTAATAAAGTCTAATCTCTCTTATATATACAGACCTACACGTTTTAGAAAACAGTTGCAGATATTCCCTACACCTTCTTTTTTTCAGAATAAATATCTCTTTTTCTTTCAACAACTCTCCATATACTACAGCCTTCCAATATCATCCTTTCCATGACAGTTTGAAAATACCCCATTTATGAATTTTCATTTCATACTTAACACAGTCCCTCTTCTATCTGCTTTAACTAGCACAGAATCAGTGAAACAAATATCTTTCTTAGTCTAAACATAACACTATCACTCATGAAAACACAATAATTATTCTGATACTTTTGATTAAAAGCTCAAAATTAACTAAATCTCTAGTGATTTTCATAGGCCCTGCTATGAACTCAATGGTATTCCATTTTATAGATGTAAAGGTGTTTTCTAAACAACTAGGTGAAACATTTTACACCTATTCAGTTAAATATTTTTTTTAATTTCAGTACAGTGTTCCATGATATTTTAATTTTCAAATACCAATTCTGTACTTCATCATACTAAAGAGCTCTCTAAATTTTGCACTATCAACAATTTTGAAAAGAATGCCTTCTGTGACATCCAAATAACTGATAAAAAATATTTGCATAAATGTATCAAACACTGAGTGTGATAGCATAACAGCATAACACTAGAGACCTTTCCTCCTAGTTGATATTGATATCATGTGTGGTTCAATGAGCTACTTGTAACTCCCTAATGACTTCTTATCCACAAAAATATCATGAAAGGTATTCTGAATGCCTTTCTAAAGTCAAGATTAACTATGAAAATAAAGTATTTTATTAACAAGGATTTCCTTTTATTCACTTCATTCACATATGCATATTATTATACATGTATATGCATATCACTATATATAACTATGTACACCAACTGATTCCCTGAATAACTACCAACACAGGATATAGTAAATCTCAATATCATTAGTGTCTCTCAAATAAGATTTTTATATATCCTATAAAAAATAGCACTTATTATGAATTTATATAAACAAAGCTATGTCAAATAATGTGTTAGTCAATTCCAGAAGACTGAGAAATTTTAAGATAAATTCAATATTATCTATATTGCTTAAGGCTTTCATTTGGAATCTCCCGTCACTATACTGGTTTTAGTTGAATTACACATATGGGCTTCCCTGGTGGCTCAGACAGTAAGAATCCACCTGCAATAAGGGAGACCTGGGTTCAATCCCTGGGTCAGGAAGATCCCCTGGAGGAGGAAATGGCAACCCACTCCAGTATTCCTGCTTGGAGAATCCCATGGACAGAGAAGCCTGATGGGCTACAGTCCATGGGGTCGAAAAGAGTCGGACATGACTGAGTGACTAAACACAGCACAGCAAAATGAGAATGTTTTTAACATTACATAGGCCAAATTAACTGGGAATCGTATCTTCAGTAATAAGGACACATTCAGAGTGACCTTAAAGTCCTAAGAAGATCTGGTCAAATCATCCATTCTAAGATAAATCTTCCTAAATCAAGAAAAAACTATTCTGTGGCAGTATCATGATACTGAAAAACTTACTTTGGGGCAATTATTTCTCTATCACTGCTTACTCAGCTACTTTACACAACTGAGTAAGACTCACAGAAGCCCTGAATTATGTAAAGTAATTTATAAGACATTTTACACTACTTTTCCTAGTTGAGTAATCTTTATCAGAAAATTCTTATCAATTTTTCTTATTTTTAACCATCTTCTCAGAAAACCATGAGGTTTTTTCCTGTGAGATAGATGTAGCTATGTGAAACCAACTCCCACTGGGGGAAAACACCAATTTTTTCTTTGTTCAACACCATCATTTTTGCTTTTAGGAGAAAAGAGAAGATGAAAGACCGACTTCAAGAACTGAAGCAACGAACAAAGGAAACTGAGCTCTCTAAAGACAAGAATGTGTTGACCACAGAAGCAGAGGAACAAGGGGTGTTTCTGCAGCAAGCTGTTATTTATGAAAGAGAGCCTGTAGCTGAGAGACACCTACATGAGATACAAAAACTACAGGATAGTATTAACAATTTGACAGATAATGTTCAAAAATTTGGGCAGCAACAGAAAAGTCTGGTGGCTTCAATGAGAAGGTTTAGTCTACTTAAGAAAGAGTCTAGCATTGCAAAAGAGATAAAAATCCAAGCAGAACACATTAACAGAGGTTTGGATGATTTAGTAAAAGAAGTTAAAAAGTCAGAGGATGAAAGTGGTCCATCATCAGTGGTCACAAGGATACTTAAATTTCAGCATGCTGCAATGTTCCGCCATTTTCAGCAAACTATGTTTACATACAATGACACAATAGCAGCAAAACAAGAGAAGTGCAGAACATTTATTTTCCGTCAGCTTGAAGTTGCTGGGAAAGAACTACCTGAAGAAGAAGTAAATGATATGCTTCATCAAGGAAAATGGGAAGTTTTTAATGAAAGCTTACTCACAGAAATCAGTATCACTAAAGCACAACTCTCAGAGATAGAGCAGAGACACAAAGAACTGGTTAATCTGGAAAACCAAATAAAGGATTTAAGGGATCTTTTCATTCAGATATCTCTTTTGGTAGAGGAACAGGGAGAAAGTGTTAATAGTATCGAAATGATAGTGAATGGTACAAAAGAGTATATTAACACTACTAAAGAAAAATTTGGACTAGCTGTAAAATACAAAAAAAGAAATCCTTGCAAGATATTGTGTTGTTGGTGTTGTCCATGCTGTGACTCAAAATAAAGAAGCTATTTTAGAAATTTTCCAGTGCAATGAAGGATGTCCTATAATTTACTATCTCATATCACTTTTCTTCATTTCATAGAGTCACTCATAAACTTTCACCACTACTAAGTTAGAATTTTCCCCTTTCATTCTCACCTACCAGAATGACAGAAACTTCTCAAGCTAGTAACATAAAACAAGTCTTCAATTATTAAACTAAATATAGTATATTAGCTTCAAACTCATGGGTTAACTATTAAAAATGAGATGAATCATCTTAAGTTTCTAGACAGATAACAAGCTCTATCACATATTTTTTGTAACTTTCAATGCCTAAACAAGATAAATGTCAATAAATGAAAACTACTTAATCCTTCAGGTTCCTTTACGAGCATTTTGGTAGTTAAGAATTGTATAAAACAAGACTTCAAGGAGTGCTATATTAACGCAAAATCAAACTGGAAGCTGTATAAAACCTTTTATGTTCAGATAGGTCAGTTAACTCAGTGGTCAACAAATCCTAGGAAAACCCAACTATTAATATGTACTCAATGTACTCCTAGTTGGTAACTAGGAGCTGATTCTAGCTTAAGGCCTAAAAAGCTAAGTGAAGGCACTGTTTTCCTGCCCTTGGATCCATTCAGGACACTGTATTACAGATTAAGAAAATTGGCAAATAAATTAAAAAATAAAGATAACTGTATTATTCTTGGAAGTTTCTCCATCACTTCATTGTGAAGTCAGGCAGTAGACTAGGGACTAGGGATACATTCTGAACTAACGTGGGGATAGAGTTTTGGAACTAACATTCTAGTGGAGAAGGAATATAACAAACACAAATAATTAGACAATGTTAAGCTCTTGGCAGAGATTTAAAATAAGGATGATAAGATAGACTGTCAGAGTGGCTTCTTTTGACTGGATGGTCAATATAGGCCTCTCTAAAAGGTAATGTAAGTGAAGATCTACGTGGTGAAGACAAGGGAAACATTTACTCTAGGCACATGAAACAAACAGTACAAAGACCCTGAGGAGACTAGAACTTACTCTATTCAAAGAAGAATGAGCATACAGCTGTCATCAGTGGGGATAGAGCAGTGAGGTAAGAGATGAGGTTAAGAAAGGTCAGCAGGGGCTAGACGTAAAGCTCTGCAAGTCGGAAGTTTCCAGCAAGTGTAATGAGTGCAAAGCCCTAGGGCTGTTTCTGGCCTGGGAATAATGTTATGTAATTTATGTTCGAGAAAAATCATCCTGTCTACTGGAGGAGAATGGGTTAGAATGGAATTTAGGGCAGGTGAACAGAGGACTAGCACATACGTATAAAAAACAATTAACAGGCTAATGCAACAGTCCCAGTTAAGAAATGATGGAGGTTTGGGCTAGGATGGGAGGGCTGGTGGTGATGGTGGAATCAGCAATACTAATGCTCAAGACTGATAAACAACATACTTGCTATGTCCCAGCATTGTTCTAATGATTTTACAATTTTACTAATAAGAACACTGAAGCACAGCAAGGTTAAGTAACCTAACTTGCGCCATAGAAACTGTACAGAGAACTGGGATTTGAACCTAAGCAATATGATTCCAGGAAACAGTTCTTAACTACTATATACCATGTTGCAGTGATGGGGTAAAAATTAGACTAAAATGTGATAGATTTAACAGCTATAATCCAATCTGATTGGATTATAATACCATTTATAATCAGAAAAGACAGAGATGAAGGTTTCAAAACTATGGGTGAGGAAGAAATTAAGAAATTCTATCATGGCCAAGGGAGTCTGAAATGACCACAAAATGTCTTAAGTGAAGGCTTCTAAGATACTAGTTATATCAGGAGGAACTTTTGGGAGATGTCAAAGCTATAGATTTGGGTCATCTGAGTAAGTAAAATAAGGTCTCAAAAGTATCTAGATGTAAAAAACTGGAAGCCCAGAAAAGAGCCTTAAGTATTCTAAAATTTATATTTAAAGGAGAAGAGGAGTTTATGAAGGAGACTAAGAAGAGACCATCAAAGAAGTAGGAAGAAAACCAAGAAAAGGATGCTGTAATGCAAAAGTATTTAAAGAAAAACAAAGTTATAGTACATGTACTTCTGCTCAATGTTATGTGGCAGCCTGGATGGAGGTGAGTTTGGGAGAGAATAGTTGTAGTGTTAGTTGCTCATTTGTGTCCGACTCTTTGAGACCCTATGGACTGTAGCCAACCAGGCACCACTGTCCGTGGAGATTTTCCAGGCAAAAATACTGGAGTGGGTAGCCATGCCCTCCTTCAGGGGATCTTCCTGACCTAGGATCAAACCCGGGTCTCCTGCATTGCAGGCGGATTCTTTACCATCTGAGCCACCAGGCAAACCCTGGGGAAGAATGGATACATGTGTATGTATGGCTGAGTCCTTTCGCTGTTCACCTGAAATTATCACAATATTGTTAATCAGCTATACCGCAATACAAAATAAAGAGTTTTAATTTTTTTAAAAAAAGGAAAAACAAAGTTGAGGAAATAAAATAAAAAGCTTAAAAAAAACCAAAGTTGAGGAAATAGTCAATTTTAGGTAAAATTAGAACAGCAAAGTAACAATGGATTTGGCAACATAGAGATAATTTGTTGACTCCAACAAGAGCAGTTTCAAGGAACTGTACGGAAAGAAGCACAAATGCAGTATGCTGAGGAAAGAATGTGATATAAAAATGTACAGATTTACTACAGGCAATTCTTTCCAGAATTTGGAATAGAATCCTATACAAATGAGAAAACAGACAGAGACGTAGTCAAAAAATTCCACAATATACCACAAAACACCAGAGCACATTCTGCTGACGGAAACAGTCCAGGGAAAGAAACTCAGTATAACAAAGGGAAGGGATAACATACAATAGTAGAAAGGGGTGGGATCCAGAGCAAAAATGGAGAAGCTAACCTTAGATAGGAGTAGCAACACATCTTCTATATTATAGGAAGGAAGGTAAGGTTAGGAATAAAAGCAGCTAACTGAGCAAATTTGGTGGTGGGAAAAATGAGACAGTTCTTATATGATAGTTTTTATTTCCTTAGAAAACCATGGGGCAAAATTATAAACTAAAAGCCGCATGGAATTAAGGAAGAAGAGAAATATCAGTATGTATGTGTGTGTATATGTATCTCCTAACACTATAAAATGGAGAGGGCAATGGCACCCCACTCCAGTACTCTTGCCTGGAAAACTCCATGGACGGAAGAGCCTGGTAGGCTGCCGTCACGGGGTCGCGAAGAGTCGGACATGACTGAGTGATTTAGCAGCAGCAACACTATAAAATAATTTCAATTTATAAAATATAAATAAATTGAAGAGTTTTATACTTTGCTGCTGCTGCTGCTGCTGCGTCGCTTCAGTCGTGTCCAACTCTGTGTGACCCCATAGACGGCAGCCCACCAGGCTCCCCCGTCCCTGGGATTCTCCAGGCAAGAACACTGGAGTGGGTTGCCATTTCCTTCTCCAGTGCATGAAAGTGAAAAGTGAAAGTGAAGTCGCTACAGTCGTGTCTGACTCTTAGCAACCCCATGGACTGCAGCCTACCAGGCTCCTCCGTCCGTGGGATTTTCCAGGCAAGAGTACTGCAGTGGGGTGCCATTGCTTTCTCCTTATACTTTGCTAGTTACCATAATTACCAGCAGAGAAGGCAATGGCACCCCACTCCAGGACTCTTACCTGGAAAATCCCACGGATGGAGGAACCTGGTAGGCTGCAGTCCACGGGGTAGTGAAGAGTTGGTTACAACTGAGCGACTTCACTTTCACTTTTCACTTTCACTTTTCACTTTCATGCACTGGAGAAGGAAAAGGCAACCCACTCCAGTGTTCTTGCCTGGAGAATCCCAGGGACGGGGGAGCCTGGTGGGCTGCTGTCTACGGGGTCGCACAGAGTCAGACACGACTGAAGCGACTTAGCAGCAGCAGCATTACGAGAGACAAAATGTTTCCTATAGATCAGCTTCAAATGTTTCAGTTCAGTTCAGTCGTGTCCAACTCATGGTGACCGCATGGATTAAAGCATGCCAGGCCTCCGTGTCCATCACCAACTCCTGGAGCCTACTCAAACTCACGTCCATTGAGTTGGTGATGCCATCCAACCATCACATCCTCTGTCGTCCCCTTCTCCTCCTGCCTTCAATCTTTCCCAGCATCAAAGTCTTTTCAAATGAGTCAGTTATTCGCATCAGGTAGCCAAAGTATTGGAGTTTCAGCTTCAACATCAGTCCTTCCAATGAATAAAGTAAATCAGGACTGATTTATTTTAGGATGTACTGGTTGGATCTCCTTGCAATCCAAGGGACTGTCTAAGAGTCTTTTCCAACACCACAGTTCAAAATCATCAATTCTTCGGCACTCAGCTTTCTTTATGGTCCAATTCTGACATCCATACATGACTACTGGAAAAACCGTAGCCTTGACTAGAAAGACCTTTGTTGACAAAATAATGTCTCTGCTTTTTAATATGTTGTCTAAGTTGGTCATAACTTTTCTTCTAAGGAGTAATCGTCTTTTAATTTCAAATGTTTACTGCTGCTGCTAAGTCACTTCAGTCGTGTCCAACTCTGTGTGACCCCATAGACGGCAGCCCACCAGGCTCCCCCGTCCCTGGGATTCTCCAGGCAAGAACACTGGAGTGGGCTGCCATTTCCTTCTCCAATGCATGAAAGTGAAAAGTGAAAGGGAAGTCGTTCAGTCGCGTCCAACTCTTCGCGACCCCATGGACCGCAGCCTACCAGGCTCCTCTGTCCATGGGATTTTCCAGGCAAGAGTACTGCAGTGGGGTACCATCGCCTTCTCCATCAAATATTTAAGGAACATACAAAAAAAGATAAATTTAGGGCTTCCCTGGTGGCTCAGATGGTAAAAAAAAAAAAAAAGATAAATTTAATGATAAACTCTCCAGCTAATCAGGTGGTAAGTTTTTCTTCTGTCCCTTCTAAAGCTGTATCCTTTTATGTAGTGCCTTACTGATACTTGTTTGTAATTGTTCCTAAACTGTTTATTATGAAAACTAAGAAAATCAAGTACTATTTATTATCAGAAAATAGAAATTTTCTATAGTAATGTTTATATCTCAACATATTCCTTTTAATACAAGACAACCACAGAAAGATTCACAGGACAGTGATATATCACATATATCACAGGCTTCAGCAATATGTGAACCGTGAACTTCCAGATGTTCAAGCTGGTTTTAGAAAAGACAGAGGAACCAGAGATCAAATTGCCAACATCTGCTGGATCATTGAAAAAGCAAGAGAGTTCCAGAAAAACATCTATGTCTGCTTTATTGACTATGCCAAAGCCTTTGACTGTGTGCATCACAATAAGCTGTGGAAAATTCTGAAAGAGATGGGACTAGCAGACCACCTGACCTACCTCTTAAGAAACCTGTATGCAGGTCAGGAAACAACAGTTAGAACTGGACATGGAACAACAGACTGGTTCCAAATAGGAAAAGGAGTACATCAAGGCTGTATATTGTCACCCTGCCTATTTAACTTACATGCAGAGTACATCATGAGAAATGCTGGGCTTGAAGAAGCACAAGCTGGAATCAAGATTGCCAGGAGAAATATCAATAACCTCAGATATGCAGATGACACCACCCTTATGGCAGAGAGTGAAGAGCAGCTAAAAAGCCTCTTGATGAAAGTGAAAGAGGAGAGTGAAAAAGTTGGCTTAAAGCTCAACATTCAGAAAACGAAGATCATGGCATCTGGTCCCATCACTTCATGGGAAATAGATGGGGAAAACAGTGGAAACAGTGGCTGACTTTATTTTGGGGGGGCTCCAAAAATCACTGCAGATGGTGACTGCAGCCATGAAATTAAAAGACATTTGCTTCTTGGAAGCAAATTTATGACCAACCTAGAGAGCATATTAAAAAGCAGAGACATTACTTTTCCAACAAAGGTCCATCTAGTCAAGACTATGGTTTTTCCAATAGTCATGTATGGATGTAAGAATTGGACTATAAAGAAAGCTGAGCGTGGAAGAATTGATATTTTTGAACTGTGGTGTTGGAGAAGACTCTTGAGAGTCCCTTGGCCTGCAAGGAGATCCAATCAGTCCATCCTAAAGGAGATCAATCCTGGGTGTTCATTGGAAGGACTGATGTTGAAATTGAAAGTCCAGTATATTGTGTATATACCACACACCTGATGCGAAGAGGTGACTCATTTGAAAAGACCCTGAGGCTGGGAAAGATTGAGGGCAGGAGGAGAAGGGGACGAAAGAGTATGAGATGGTTGGATTGCATCACGGACTCAATGGACATGAGTTTGTGTAAACTCTGGGTGCTGGTGATGGACAGGGAGGTCTGGCGTGCTGCAGTTCATGGATCGCAGAGTCAGACATGACTGAGCAACTGAATAGAACTGAACTGATATACCAGATACAATTTCATTGTTATACTTCAAAAGCATCCTATTAAGCAACAAAAACAATATATTTAACTAATTAGCTGCTGAATATATTGTTTATTCACACACAACATGTATTAAAAGTAGTCATTTTTTCCCTTAAAATTAACTTAAAAGAAAAAATTCTTAAGCATTAGAAGCATAATATTAGGAAGCTACTGGCTCAGAAAGTATGCAATAACAAAAATAGTGAAAACTACTTTGAGCACTTGGACTCATTCTTACTAAGCCATGTCAGTTTCTGTAAATCAAAAGCTTCAGGTAGCCTGAAATCACACAAGATACTTTAAAACTGGCTCTCTTAATTCAGTCTACCTGGGCACCACATATCAGCAATCAACAGCAACTATTCATTTCCACTATCACATGCACAGAACACTAGTAAAGAACTGCACTAGATGCTTTAAATACATTATTTCAGAATTCATGTAATATAAATATTAAAATCCTTATTTACAAGTGGAAACATCAAAGCTCAGGATGATTACTCAAGGCCTGGCTAACTCCAGAGCCCATGCTTTCCCCTATACCAGTAGATCCCAATTTCTGTTGTGCATCAGAGAGACCTAGAGAACCTGTGGCAAAAATGGAAGCATCCTTGGCCCCACTCTAAAAAAAATGTAGCTTGGTCTGATGCTGATACAGGTGATTCCTAGATAACATCTTGCTGCTCAACAACACAGTCAACAGGTTTTTCTTCGCTGTTTTGTTTTATAATAGAGTGTGTTGGGACAGGAGAGGGAAAGGATAGGAACGTCTACCGGTTCTTGGAGCATAAATTACTTGAGAAGTCAACCAGCTAAGAAGCTTTACTGTAAACTACAGCTGCTACTAGTGAAGCTGGATGCCGTAAGAGACGAAAGGTGGCCCTCAGCAAGGTAATGCAGAGGTAAGTCTACAGTGTAACTAAATAAGGTTGATGAAGATGACAGCTTGGTTAAGTTTCCACTGAAAGAAAAGAAATCTTAAGCCAATGGGCCCTATAAAGTGAGTAGAGGTTTCAGACAGTAAATTAAGGGACTCACCACTACAACTAAAGATCAAGTGATTAAATGATATAGGTTGTCCCCACTCCCATACTTAAGGGTTTCCAGAATTTGACAAAGGACCCAGGTTCTCCTATTTCTCATTGAAAGCTGTACTCTGTAAAAGTACATTTGACTTAAATTCTAAGGACAGTGTTAGAATAACCCACAACCTAATTAACTTCTCTTGGGCACTTACAAGAAAAAAATATCACTCAAACTAACAGTTTTCCATAATACTGTCTAGAAGAAAGCTGAGTCAAGTAGGTATACAGAAGCTGAAAAATCCCCTTATCAAAAAATGATAAAATCCTGGTTATTGTTTCTCCTAATATAAAAACTCACTGCCATTTTTTTTTAACCTCTTTGGTCATGAAATCCTTTAGGAATTTGAAGAGAGCTAGAAGCTGCTCTCAAGAAAAATGCACAAGCACTCAGAACTGTGTACGTGATTACAGAGGATCTGGGAAGCCATCCATGGTACAAAGACCTCTAGGTCAAAATATTCTTTTTCCCTGAAATGTTCATAACATCTAATCAGATTATAAAAGAGATATTATGTTTTCTTCCCTGAGTGAATCTCCTATACATTTAACACTTTTGGTGTGAAGTATCTAATTTATGAGGTTTGACTAAAAGTTAAGTTAGGTCATATAACTCCACAGAAAAGCAGATAGTACATAAGGAGAAAGTGGCACCATTCCAAGAGTTCAAGTGTGCTAACACAGGTAAGAGTTGTTATTATTCTGGGAGGAAATTTTAGGCAGTGGATCTTCAGAGTTATTTCAGTTGGCAGTATCAGGAGATTCAACCACAAAAAGTGAAGGGTAATTTACATTTGCTCTAAGGGCAACATTTAAGACTATATTAGAAAGAAGAGATACAGAAAGAACATGCATCTTCTTATAACACTAGTATAACCTTGGGTTGCTGAAAATTTCAACTTAAGATGTTTAAAATATCTGCCAGCTCAGTCACAAGGAATCAACAAACAGTGCCTTGTTTTACTGACAGAAAACTTCTATGGTGGATGTTGAGCTTAAATTTTGAAATTACTGCTGATTTCAGTGCTACTTATACAACTGCATAAGTTGTTTACTTTTTCTCTTGGAAAGGTCTTCTTTATCTGACTATGTAGTATTAGGCTTTTAATAAAATAAGTTATAAATGGTTAAAGTAAGCATGTGTATGTGGAGGGGAATGTGAGGGTAGATAATATATTTCAAACCTTAGTTAATTTGAGTACATTGTTTTTGTTTAGTCCCTAAGTTGTGTCTGACTCTTTGTGACCCCATGGACTGTAGCTCCCCAGGCTTCTCTATGGGATTTTCCAGTCAAGAATACTGTCGTGGGCTGCCATTACCTTCTCTGAGGGATCTTCCCAACCCAGGGATTGAACTCTCGTCTCCTGCATTGGCAGGCAGATTCTTTACTGATGAGCCACAAAGGAAACCCAATCAGAGTGTAGGTTCAAATTAATCTCTATAATAGTAGATATGAGAGAAAAGAAGCTTTCTATTCTAGGTAAATACACAGCTTAACATGATAAGATGGTAACATTTAATATCTTAGAGCAGATATTTACATTAAATGTTTTTAATTTCTTTAGAAGAAATACAAATCACTTCTACCTTTTTACCGAAATGGATTCTTCACATAGACTATACTATGGTTCACATGATAATGTACAGCTGAATACAATATTTTACAGATACTTTTATTAAGGAAGAGGTATTTAACCATTAGGGCTTCCCTGGTAGCTCAGCTGGTAAAGAATCCACCTGCAATGCAAGAGACCTGGGTTCGATCCCTGGGTTAAGAGGGCATGAGAACCCACTACAGTATTCTTGCCTGGAGAATCTTCATGGAGAGAGGAGCCTGGTGGGCTACAGTCTATGAGGTCACAAAGAGTTGGACACAACAGAGTGACTAAGAACAGCACAGCATTTAACCACTAAGCCCAAAAAAGTAAAGTGACTTGCCAGGGTCATAAATTCACAATAGCTCTTAGAATCCAGGTTCTAGGTGCTCCATCTTCTCTCTAAACCCATGTTTTTTCAACTTTTCACCACTTATTTCAGAGATCTGACTAGAATATTATGCAGATTAAGAAGTAAATACTACGTAACTGCCAAACAGAACTTCCAAGCTAATAAAGCACAGAAGCCTAGTGATCTATGATTCTGACCTTTCCCGAGAACCCTCAAGTCTCTGACATGAAATGAAACATGACTGAGACTTTATGTGCAACAACACACGCTGTCAGACCAGTATGCAGAATCCAGTCAGGCAGAGCTGGAGAAGTGTCCAGGACCTGCTGCCATTGTCATCTACTCTGCTTCTCATAGCATGAATGAATCCTGCTCTACCAATCTGTAACCTTGTTTTTACTGATAATTCTTCCAGTTTATTTCCTTCTGTTGAAGGACTGAATCTTCTTACAGGTCTGTTGTTCTCTGCTCATTATTAGAGGATGGGAAGAAAAAATAATCAAGGGGTTGAACTGAGTTCTGAGAGGCTTTGCAGATCCTAAATCCACTAGTTGAGGCTCAGAAAAGTGGCAAGCAGAAGACATTAGATGCCATAACTGGATTTTTCAGCTAAGAAGTCCAGATGTCCATGGCAGGAAGGAAGCAGCTGTGTGCAACAAGGAGCACTGTAGCCAGCCTCTTAATTGCGTAGCCTTTCCTCCATCTCCATACCCGCCAGCCCAGAACATGGACTTTAGTAGGGCTCTACTGGAGGCCCTTTCCACTTACTAGCCACTTACGACCCTTTCCACTTACTTTTCAATGCCATATCTATTATATGCTAGAGTTATTATCAGATAAAACACAGACTTTCCTATCTGCAAGGAGCTATGAACGCAACCTGGACTCCAGGGAAAAGTAAAATGATCAAATCTGCATTTAAAAAGGAGCTCTTAAGTACTTTATTCTTGCATTGTTTCACTTAGGAAAGCATGTACCAGTTCTGTGATTTGAAAAATATCAAATAAAAGGGCTCCTGCCTTCAGTGTAGAGGAGAGCTTAGAGAATAGGCAAGATGCTAGCAGGGAGACTGGTCTGGAGAGTAATCAGTAACACAAGGGAGAAGTGAACAAAGGTTGAAAGGAGTTAACCTCAAACAGAATAGAGAGGAGTAAAGAGACTCAAATATTAAAACAGTAACATCAATAAGACAAACATTGTAGGTCAGAGACAAAAAAGGTAAACAGGAGAACCTTCAAATATGAGACAAGTGGATATTAAAGAGGGATTTATAAACAGTAAAAAGGGTGGGACAGAAAATTGTATATATTATATGAACACTACATACATTACATGTTTTACAAAAATATGCACAGGAAACTCATAAAAATGATAGCAGTGGATGGCTTTGCGTGATAGGCCAATCATTTTTTATCCTCATTCTTTCTTACATCTTCTAAATTTACTAAGAATATGTACTTTCTGGTAAACTGTGCGCATTTTTGAAGCACACACTTCTCAAAACTTTAGCCTAATTAACAAAAATTCTACAGTTGTAAAACTCCCTTAAGAAAAACCGTTCAGATGGTGAACCATTTTATGTTTCATGAACATATTATATGATCTACAATTAATTCTCATGTCTTTGTGAGATCTCACTGACAGTGAAATTGTAATTGTGAGCAATCATTCTAGTTGTGAATTGTTTCCTTTTTTCCAATTCTGCAAATTCACTAGCTAAGAGAAGTGACAGAGCTCAAAGCAGGTATCTTGTCGACAGTTATCAAACTATACAGTAACCACTGCAGACATTTACCAATTGCATGGCTCTGCCTCAGGCTTTGTCACAGACGTCTGCATGACTGACTCTCACTTCCAGTGTCATCTTCTCAGTAAGACCTTCTATGATTATTTTAAGAGTAACATGCCGGTCACCACCACCACTACAGGATTCCTGATCTTTTACTTGTTTTGTTTTCAATATACTTATCACCTAATGTACAATACAATTTATTTATTACATTTATTGTGTGTGTCACCTCCTAGAATGTAAGCTCCTGAGATCACACATGGAGTTTTATTGTTGCTGTTCTCAAATGTATCCCTATAACTAAATGGATCCCTATACCAGAACAATGCCTAGCGTATAGTGGATGCAACAAATATTTGTTGAATTAGTACTTGTATGAGTGAATGAAGGCATGAAAGAATACATGAAAAAAAAGAATAAATAAATGACTAGTGGGTTAAAAAGCACACTCAATTATTTTACAAATGAACATCATTTGTTAGTACTGTTTATAAGTCACTGGTTCTCTGCTTCAACATTTGTAGAGACTAATTTAGCCTATGTGGTTCAACAAAGTTTACTCTTTGTATACACGTCTATTAAAGTTTCTTTCAGATTCAGTAAAATAATTAATTATATCAAATAATTCTCTAATTAAAGTATAAAAATTAAATAGTACAAGCTTAACAATAAATGTTACAGTAACGTTTTATTTTTTGTAATCAGAGTTTTCAGACTGCCTCATTTAAAAATGTTCACTTATTACTGAGGACCACAGAGACAGTTTGCTTACACTTTCCCATTTAACCATGTTGATAGGTTGCTTAGTTTTTTTTCTTTTTCAATCATTAGTTATGAACTACAAGAGAATGAGAGAAAAGGACAAGAAGGCAAGAGAACACATAGCACCTACTCAATTTTAAGAGCAATTTCAACTACTTTTCACTTGACTATGTCTCAAAGTCATAGCACCACCTTGTGTTTACTCTCCAGAAATGCTATGAGGGCAGACAGTGCAAAAAGGCTTTGTCGTTTAACTTTTTAATGTTTTAATGTTTAAGCAGCTGAAGAAAATGATGCTAAGCCTATGACTAAGCTGATAACAACACAGATCACACGCTGATAACAACACAGATCACATGCTCAGATTGGAAATACAAAAGTAAAAACTGAGAAATCAATGTGGCCTTAGAAAAATAAACCACCTAAGTAAGTTTCAAACAAGAATACTCAAGGAAAGAAAAGAGGCAAAACCTAAATGTTACTGAAAGAGGAAAGTAAGTTGAAAAACATTTTAGAACCTCATTAATAGACCATCTGCAAAATCTGACAAGAGTAAATTATCAAATAAAACAAAGAGTTCACATTTGAAAATCCAGGCGATCTAATTATAAGATTTTTCTTTACATAGCCTCTGCCCTTAATCCCTACAGACAGCATTATAACAAAGCCTTGGTATATTAACAACTCCCAGTAAATTACATACATTTGATTATGTGAGAGTGTGACAACACTTTTTCAGTGTTTTGTAATTTAGGGAGATTTCTTTAATGACTAATGCTGCTGCTTCTTTGTTTACAATAACACCAACATCGCGCGCAAGCTCAGTCGCTCAGTCGTGTCGACTCTTTGCAACCACATGGACCCAACTAGGCTCCCCTGTCCATGGGGATTCTCCAGGCGAGAATACTGGAGTGGATTGCCATGCCCTCCTCCATGGGATCTTCCCAACCCAGGGATCAAACCCAGGTTTCCCCCAACTGCAGCCATGGAAGCCCAACACCAACATTACTTACACCAATATAGGCTTTCCAGATATCCTAGGGTGTCTCAGCACTTCTGACATTGTCTCTTTTGTTTCCTCCATTCTTTCTTCATCACTTGAATCCACAACAAATATCACCCCATAGGACTCAGCATAGTAATTCTTCCAGATTCCTCGAATTCTTTTTCCACCTCCCAAGTCAAAGATGGTGACTTCAAACTTTCCTTGTCTAAGGTCAATTTTGGAAAATCCAACAGTAGGAGCTACATCTTCAGGATATTCTGTTTCAAATGATATAAAGAAAAAGAATCTTGAAACTTCAAATTAGTAACATTAATTTAACTTCACAACTTAAATGGCATAAGTGTATTATTCATCATATATTAGTACTAAATAGAATGTTTATTATTTGTTTACATAATAAGCATTATATCTAAGCAAACTGGTTTGGAGGAAAGGTAGATACTATACAATATCCAGCTAAATTTACACTCCTTGCAGACAGGGCTTTTTGTTTGCTTGTTTGCTTTTATTGCTATAACCCCAGGTCCTAAAATAATGCCTACAATATAACAGGGACTTAATAAGTATTTGTAGAATAAATAAACGAACCTTTGCCCTTAAGGCTACAGATTCTCCAAGTTACAAACAATAAAAATTTCAACTTTCAACACCACGGCCATCCCCAGGGACTATTACAACCCACGTAGTTATAAAGAAAAACTAAACATTTAGGGAATAGTTTAAAACAACCAAACAATGGGAGAAGCTATGAAGAGCATGGCAGAAAGCAAAGAGGAACCAAAGAGCCTCTGGATGAAAGTGAAAGGAGAGTGAAAAAGCTGGCTTGAAACTCAACATTCAAAAAACTAAAATCATGGCATCTGGTCCCATCACTTCATGGCAACTAGATAGGAAAACAACGGAAACAGTGACAAACTTTATTTTGTTGGGCTCCAAAATCACTGCAGACGGTCACTGCAGCCACGAAATTGAGACACTTGCTCCCTGGAAGGAAAGCTATGACAAACCTAGTATTTGTGTGTTAAGTCACTTCAGTCATGTCTGACTCTTTGCAATCTCATGGACTGTAACTCACCAGGCTCCTCTGTCCATGACAAACTTAGACATCATATTAAAAAGCAGACATCACTTTGACCACAAAGGTCCATATAGTCAAAGCTATGATTTTTACATTATTCATGTATGGAGGTGAGAGTTGGACCATAAAGAAAGCTGAGCACCAAAGAACTGATGCTTTGGAACTGTGGTGTTGGAGAAGACTCTTGAGAGTCCCTTGGACTGCAAGGAGACCAGACCAGTCCATCCTAAAGGAAATCAACCCTGAACATTCACTGGGAGGACTGATGCTGAAGCAGAAGCTCTAATACTTTGGCCACCTGATGCTGGAAAAGATTGAGGGCAGGAGGAGAAGGGGGCAACAGAGGATGAGATAGTTGGAAGGCATCACTGACTCAATGGACATGAGTTTGAGCAAACTGTGGGGGATAGTGAAGGACAGGGAAGCCTGGCATGCTGCAGTTGACAAGAGTCACAAAGAGTTAGACACAACTTAGTAACTGACAACAATGAAGAGTATGGGACCATTCTTTTTTAATTAACTGAATAAAAGCTATAATTGGAATAAAGAAACTTTCAAGGACAGCTTATAAATGTAAAGAGTAGATTTTATTTTTTTCTACAAGAAAAGAATACAGGATATTTTCATAAATTATAATTGAATTGCTTTGTACGTCTGCATATGACAGCACAAAGAAGTACAGGATATATACAATTATAACTGCCAAGGAATGGTAATGACAATAAGAGATTAAAAAGATTACTAAGGGTCAAGCCTTGAACTAGGAGCTGAAACCTAGACCTTAAAGCTGCTGCTGCTGCTGCTAAGTCACTTCAGTCGTGTCAACCTTAAAGCTAGGTTGAATTTAAACAGTCAGATCGGTGATCTAAGTAATGGAAATGGAAAAGGCAAGACATACAAACAAGCTGAACACTGTAGTTGAAGCAGATCTTTAATACTGAATGTACACTGAAGAGGGTTCTGAAGACAGAGAACTGGGAACCACAGGCATTTCAGCAGACCAATAATATAATTGAGATGACTAAAAAGGAAAAAGGAAAGAGAAGTCGCTCAGTCATGTCCAATTCTTTGCGACCCCATGGACTGTAGCCTATCAGGCTCCTCCATCCATGAGATTTTCCAGGCAAGAGTACCGGAGTGGGCTGCCATTTCCTTCTCCAGGGAATCTTCCCAACACAGGGATCGAACCTGGGTTTCCTGCACTGTGGCAGACTTTTTACCCTCTAAGCCATGAGATGACTAAAGTAGTCCTTTATTGAGATTCATCTTTGCAAAAGTCTCTAGAACTTACTGAAAATGAGAGTGACAGTCACTTTTTAGAGAGGCAGGAAAACAAAAATAGAAGCAGGGCAAGAGAGAATGCATGAGCAATTAACGGATGCAAGTGACTCAATGGTTACAGACAAGAGTTCAGACTTCATGTCTGTCTCCTCCATTCACTTACCACTGTGGTTGTTATCCTTTAGTTGCTAAGTTGTATCCAACTCTTTGTGACCCCACGGCCTACAGCCCACCAGGGCTCCACTGTCCGTGAGATGTCTCAGGCAAGAATACTGGAGTGGGTTGCCATTTCCTTCTCCACATCATGGAATTCACAACAAATACTACTCCCCTGAACTTTGTAAAGTCAATACAGTGACCACAAACTACATGAGGATTTCAAAGTTAAATCAAACTTACATCAAAAGTTTAGTTCCTCAGTTGTACTAGCTGCATTTAAAGTGCTCAAGAGTCACATGTGACTGGTGGCCCACCCCACTGAACAAAGCCAGTGTAGAACATGTCCATTACTGCAAACAGCTCTACTGAACAAAACTGGTTTAGAGGGTATTATCACTCCCACATTCAGCAAAACATTTGCTACTACAAAAATAAATTTGAAAGGCATTTGCTTTTAGGCTTAGGTATGACTGAGAAACAGACTTGCAATGTACCATTGCCTCTCAGCAAGCATCTTATTACAGTTTAGACAGCTCCCTAGAAAGTTAATAAAGACAACCACACATCACATTTTTAAAAGACCTGCCTTATCTAGAGGGAGAAAAAAGCAAGTTTAGAAACAATATAAGCAGACATATATTCCAAAAACAGAATTATACTAGACATTTAAAAATGTGGATCTAGTCCAGACCAGAATTGGTTTCACAGTTAAAACCAACAGCTATCTTTAAGTACAAATTGAAAGGTACTCCCCCTCTCCCCTGAAATTATCAGTGAAAATAAGTCAACTGTCCTGAGGAAGAAATAAGAGAAATAACATATTCAGAATAACCTACTCAGTACAGAACCTTGTTAGGTATTAAAATGTAAAGATGAATAAAATAGGGTTGCTACCCTCAAAGAATATCCAGTACACTTCAGAGAGATATAATATTAATGCAAATAATATAAGAACCTATATGTTCTGTGATTAAGTCTGGAGGGGACAGTGTAAAGGTGTAATAAACTACATGGTTATGTCCTAGCCAAATTCATCTGCTGAAACCCTAATTCCCAATGGTGATGGTATAAGGAGGTGGGGTCTTTGGGAGGTAATTAGGTTTCAGTTCAGTTGAGTTGCTCAGTTGTGTTCGACTCTTTGTGACCCCATGTAATACAGCAGGCCAGGCGTCCCTGTCCATCACCAACTCCTGGAACCTACTCCAACTCATGTCCATCAAGTCAGTGATGTCATCCAACCATCTCACCCTCTGTTGTCCCCTCTAATTCTGCCTTCAACCTTTCCCAGCATAAGGGTCTTTTCCAATGAGTTAGTTCTTCATATCAGGTGCCCAAGTTTCAGCTTCAGCATCAGTCCTTCCAATGAATATTCAGGACTGACTTCCTTTAGGATTGACTGGTTAGATCTCCTTGCAGTCCAAGGGACTCTCAAGAGTCTTCTCCAACACCACAGTTCAAAAGCATCAATTCTTTGGTGCTCAGCTTTCTTTATGGTCCAGCTCTCACATCCATACATGACTACTGGAAAACCCATAGCTTTGACCAGATGGACCTTTGTGGGTAAAGTAATGTCTCTGCTTTTTAATACGCTGTCTAGGTTGCTCACAGCTTTTCTTCCAAGGAGCAAGCATCTTTTAATTTCATGGCTGCAGTTACCATCTGCAGTGATTATGAAGCCCCCAAAAATTAAGTCTCTCACTGTCACCATTGTTTCCCCATCTATTTACCATGAAGTAATGGGGCAATGCAAAAGAATGCTCAAACTACCGCACAACTGACTCATCTCACATGCTAGTAAAGTAATGCTCAAAATTCTCCAAGCCAGACTTCAGCAATACATGAACCGTGAACTCTCTAATGTTCAAGCTGGTCTTAGAAAAGGCAGAGGAACCAGAGATCAAATTGCCAACACATGCAGGATCATCGAAAAAGCAAGAGAGTTCCAGAAAAACATCTATTTCTGCTTTATTGACTATGCCAAAGCCTTTGACTGTGTGGATCACAATAAACTGTGGAAAATTCTGAAAGAGATGGGAATACCAGACCACCTAACCTACCGCTTGAGAAATCTGTATGCAGGTCAGGAAGCAACAGTTAGAACTGGACATGGAACAACAGACTGGTTCCAAATACGAAAAGGAGTACGTCAAGGCTGTATATTGTCACCCTGCTTATTTAACTTATATGCAGAGTACATCATGAGAAACGCTGGACTGGAAGAAACACAAGCTGGAATCCAGATTGCCGGGAGAAATATCAATAACCTCAGATATGCAGATGACACGACCCTTATGGCAGAGAGTGAAGAGCAGCTAAAAAGCCTCTTGATGAAAGTGAAAGAGGAGAGTGAAAAAGTTGGCTTAAAGCTCAACATTCAGAAAACAAAGATCATGGCATCTGGTCCCATCACTTCATGGGAAATAGATGCAGAAACACTAGAGACAGTGTCAGACTTTATTTTTTGGGGCTCCAAAATCACTGCAGATGGTGACTGCAGCCATGAAATTAAAAGATGCGTACTCCTTGGAAGAAAAGTTATGACCAACCTAGGTAGTATATTCAAAAGCAGAGACATTACTTTGCCAACTAAGGTCCGTCTAGTCAAGGCTATGGTTTTTCCTGTGGTCATGTATGGATGTGAGAGTTGGACTGTGAGGAAGGCTGAGCACCGAAGAATTGATGCTTTTGAATTGTGGTGTTGGAGAAGACTCTTGAGAGTCCCTTGGACTGCAAGGAGATCCAACCAGTCCATTCTGAAGGAGATCAACCCTGGGATTTCTTTGGAAGGAATGATGCTAAAGCTGAAGCTCCAGTACTTTGGCCACCTCATGAGAAGAGCTGACTCATTGGAAAAGACTCTGATGCTGGAAGAGATTGGGGGCAGGAGGAGAAGCGGACGACCCAGGATGAGATGGCTGGATGGTATCAGGGACTCGATGGACGCGAGTCTGAGTGAACTCCGGGAGACGGTGATAGACAGGGAGGCCTGGCGTGCTGCGATTCATGGGGTTGCAAAGAGTCGGACATGACTGAACAACTGAACTGAACTGAACTGAATGGGACTGGATGCCATGATCTTAGTTTTCTGAATATTGAGCTTTAAGCCAACTTTCTCACTCTCCTCGTTGATTTTCATCAGGACACTCTTTATCTCTTCTTCACTTTCTGCCATAAAGGTGGTGTCATCTGCATATCTGACGTTATTGATATTTCTCCCGGCAATCTGGATTCCAGCTTGTGTTTCTTCCAGCCTGGCATTTTGCATGATGTACTCTGCATATAAGTTAAATAAGCAGGGTGACAATATACAGCCTTGACGAACTCCTTTTCCTATTTGGAACCAGTCTGTTGTTCCATGTCCAGTTCTAAGTGTTGCTTCCTAACCTGCATATAGGTTTCTCAAGAGGCAGGTCAGGTGCTCTGGTATTCCCATCTCTTTCAGAAGTTTCCACAGTTTATTGTGATCCACACAGTCAAAGGCTTTGGCATAAGCAGAAATAGATGGTTTTCTGGAACTCTCTTGCTTTTTCGATGATCCTGCAGATGTTGGCAATTTGATCTCTGGTTCCTCTGCCTTTTCTAAAACCAGCTTGAACATCTGGAAGTTCACAGTTCACGTATTGCTGAAGCATGGCTTGGAGAATTTTGAGCATTACTTTACTAGCATGTGAGATGAGTGCAACTGTGCAGTAGTTTGAGCATTCTTTGGCATTGCCTTTCTTTGGGATTGGAATGAAAACTGACCTTTTCCAGTCCTGTGGCCACTGCTGAGTTTTCCAAATTTGCTGGCATATTGAGTGCAGCAGTTTCACAGCATCATCTTTCAGGATTTGAAATAGCTCAACTGGAATTCCATCACCAGTGGGTCTGGTAGGTTCTTTCTATTATTAAATTCTAATCCTGTTATCCTAAAATGTAACTTGTGGGAGTGGGTCTGGTAAAATTTTACAACCTTGAGACATCCTTTTGATTTGCTGCAATAATTAATTAAAAAGTATATGCTTCCCTTGCTAAAGACTTGATCAGTCCTGGGTTTTCATTGGAAGGACAGATGCTAAAGCTGAAACTCCAATACTTTGGCCACCTCTTGTGAAGAGCTGACTCATTAGAAAAGGCACTGATGCTGGGAGGGATTGGGGACAGGAGGAGAAGGGGATGACAGAGGATGAGATGGCTGGATGGCATCACCAACTCAATGGACATGAGTCTGAGTAGATTCTAGGAGTTGGTGATGGACAGGGAGGCCTGGTGTGCTGCGATTCATGGGGTCGCAAAGAGTCGGACACGACTCGGCGACTGAACTGAACTGGACTGAAAGACTAGTGAGGGGCATACTCTCCGACCCCTTCTTCTATGTCAGAAGCTTTCTCTGTCCCTTTTTCACACTTTAATAAAACTCTGCTACACAAAAGCTCTTGACTGATCAAGCCCAAAGCTAAATCTTCGGAGATGAAGAATCTGACACCATTCACCATAAGCTATCACTGTTAAATCTTTAATTGGCTTTGGAGGCTGTGGAACTCTGATATATAGTATTTTCATGCTGTAAGTACTACCACTACGGCTACTTTGAAATTACCAATATGAGGCACCTGACCATAAAGTTGGACAAAGAGGTACCTAATTGGCTTTCACTGACTTTCTGAGCCAATGTGAGCAAGTAGGAGCCAGGTTTAGAATACCACAGGCTGCAGCCAACAGTCTGTGAATTGTAGTGATATGGTGGCTGCTGGGTCACACACTTTTAAAAAAAAGGAGGACAGTCTTCTTTTATCCTTTTTACTTCTTCCTTCTGGCTGAAGTACATACGTAGTATTGAGTCCAGGTTGGTCCTGGACCAGGTTGGCAAGGGAAAATACTAGGAACGGCAAAGCAAATAGGAAAAGGAACTTGAGTCCCTAATACCATACAGCTGCTATGCCAGCCCTAAACTACTTCTGCCTGTGCTATTACATGAGAGAGAAATAAATTTCTATTTTGTTAAGCCACTGTTATTTTAGGCTTTTTAGTACAATCGAACCTATATCCTATTAATGCAATCACTTTGACAGCCATGAAGAAGAGAAGATGAATGAATGAAATGAAGATAGGGAAAATACTTTTAGATTCAGTTCAGTTCAGTCACTCAGTCGTGTCCAACTCTTTGCAACCCCATGAATCGCAGCATACCAGGCCCCCCTGTCCGTCACCAACTCCCTTGGAGTTCATCCAAACTCGTGTGCATCGAGTCGGTGATGGCATCCAGACATCTCATCCTCTGTCGTCCTCCAGGAAACTATAATAAAATCATAGATGAAACACTAGGGTTTGGACTTAGCTGATCACAATACAGTAAGAGAGGGAAATTATCTCAAAAGAAAGGAGGAAATATACAATAAAGTTTGCTTTTAATTAAAAAAAAAAAAAACGAGAAGAGTCATAAATAAGCTAAAGAGTAGAAGCCACGGGAGAAATGTTTCAGGAAAACGGCTTACTACACCCTAAGGCACCCCACTCCAGTACTCTTGCCTGGAAAATCCCGTGGACGGAGGAGCCTGGTGGGCTGCCGTCTATGGGGTCGCACAGAGTCGGACACGACTGAAGCGACTTAGTAGCAGCAGCAGCAAGGCATGACTAACCTGGGACACCAAAACAAGTAAATCTGCCCTTGGGAATGTATAGTCTGGAAAGGTAAAGAAATACATGAATAGAGGAGCAATTAAGCACTGATACACATATTATATACAAACAAGAGTAGACAAAAATAGTAGTAGCCAATTGTATTCATGGTGGTGATAAGGGGTGAGGGCAGCAGGAGACCAGAAGGGACTTCCTAAAGGAGACAACATGACAAACAACTGTCTTTAGAGATAAGCAGATGTTCTGTCTTTAAGGAAAAGTTTATTTCTCTTTAATGAGGCAAATGGGAACAGTATAAGCAAAAAACAAAGGCATCAAAAGGCTCAATCAAACCTATATCCTAGGAAAACTCCCAACTAGTTCTATATAACTGGATTCTTTAGAGAAGAAAAAAAAGGTAAGAAATCAGTCACCGGAGTAGGCTAAAGAGTAAATAAAAATGAAGAACAAAAACAGAGTCAGAAGGCAGCTCAAAGTTGAAGGCAGCTTTGACGTTTTTGTTCAGGACATGACACCTTGAACATTTTCTAAACTCAGAAAATGACACTGATAGATATATAGAAGTATGATTTAGGAAAAAAAAAAAAAAAGACCTGATGGAAAGAGGATATTCTAAGTACGTCCAAATAATCAGATGGATTTATTAGCAAGTTCCTAGATCCTGTTCCCTTGAACCTAAGGTTTTGAAGGTAATAAAAGAGGATGTTTGGATAAGGCTTCATGGACTGCAGACCAAATCTGGATAGCCACCTGTTTTTACATGGCCCTTAAGATAAGAACACATTTTACATTTTAAAATAATTCCAAAACAATTCCAAAGGATATTGCATAACATATCAATCAAATTTTAGTGTCTATAAGGAGAGTTTCATTGTAATATGGCCATGCTCAATTTTTACATACTGTCTATGGCTCCTATCAAACCAATGTGTCAGAACTATGTAGTTGGGAATGGGACCGTAAGACTCTCAGAGTCTAAAATATTAGTATTTACTATCTGGGACTTCCCTGGCAGTCCACTGGTTAAGACTCCATGGATTCAATCCCTGATTAGGAAACTAAGATACAATATGCCATGCAGTTTGGCCAAAAAAATAAATGAATTTAAAAAAATAAAATATTTACTATCTGGGTCTTTACAGAAGAAACTTGAAAACCCTATTTCAATTCAGTTCAGTTCAGTCACTCAGTCATGTCCGATTCTTGAGACCCCATGAACCGCAGCATGCCAGGCCTCCCTGTCCATCACCAACTCCTGGAGTTAACCCAAACTCATCTCCACTGAGTTGCTGATGCCATCTAACCATCTCATCCTCTGTCGTCCCATTCTCCTCCTGCCCTCAATCCTTCCCAGCATTAGGGTCTTCTCAAAAGAGTCAGCTCTTCGCATCAGATGGCCAAAATATTGGAATTTCAGCTTCAACATCAGTCCTTCCAATAAACACCCAGGACTGATCTCTTTTAGGATGGACTGGTTGGATTTCCTTGCAGTCCAAGGGACTCTCAAGAGTCCTCTCCAACACCACAGTTCAAAAGCATCGATTCTTCTGTGCTCACCTTTCTTTATAGTTCAACTCTCACATACAAACATGACTACTGGAAAAACCATAGCCTTGACTAGACAGACCTTTGTTGACAAAGTAATGTCTCTGCTTTTTAATATGCTGTCTAGGTTGGTCATAACTTTTCTTCCAAGGAGTACGCATCTTTTAATTTCATGGCTGCAGTCACCATCTGCAGTGATTCTGGAGCCCAAAAAAATAAAGTCTACCACTGTTTCCCCTTCTATTTGCCATGAAGTGATGGGACCAGATGCCATGATCTTCGTTTTCTGAATGTTGAGCTTTAACCCAACTTTTTCACTCTCTTCTTTCACTTTCTTCAAGAGGCTCTTTAGTTCTTCACTTTCTGCCATAAGGGTGGTGTCATCTGAATATCTGAGGTTATTGATATTTCTCCCAGCAATCTGGATTCCAGCTTGTGTTTCTTCCAGTCCAGCGTTTCTCATGATGTACTCTGCATAGAAGTTAAATAAGCAGGATGACAATATACAGCCTTGACGAACTCCTTTTCCTATTTGGAACCAGTCTGTTGTTCCATGTCCAGTTCCAATTGTTGCTTCCTGACCTGCATACGGGTTTCTCAAGAGGCAGGTCAGGTGCTCTAGTATTCCCATCTCTTTCAGAATTTTCCACAGTTTATTGTGATCCACACAGTCAAAGGATTTGGCATAAGCAGAAATAGATGTTTTTCTGGAACTCTCTTGCTTTTTCTATGATCCAGCAGATGTTGGCAATTTGATCTCTGGTTCCTCTGCCTTTTCTAAAACCAGCTTGAACATCTGGAAGTCCATGGTTCACGTACTGCTGAAGCATGGCTTGGAGAATTTTGAGCATTACTTTACTAGCGTGTAAGATGAGTGCAATTGTGCAGTAGTTTGAGCATTCTTTGGCATTGCCTTTCTGTGGGATTGGAATGAAAACTGACCTTTTCCAGTCCTGTGGCCACTACTGAGTTTTCCAAATTTGCTGACATATTGAGTGCCCCTGATTTAGACGGTGACAGTTCTTTGAGGATATAACCTCAGTGACCACATGAGGGGTACAAAAAGCCTTTAGAAGACTGCTTCAAACAATAACATATAGTTTGTTGGACTTCCCTAGTGGTCCAACGTTTAAGATCCTGTACTTTCAATGTAGGGGGCACAGGTTCAATCCCTGGTTGCGGAACTAAATACCACACATCACGAAGTGCAGCCAAAAAATAAATAAATAAATATATAGTTTGTATCTAACATTATAAAACAGAATTGGGGGTGACAAACATTTTTTTCCAACAAGTTTTGCAAGGTGTAAATTTTCTTTCATAAACCTTCCCAAGTAAAAGTTCCCATTTGTCACGCATATCTTTGCTGCAACATTTATTTTCAGAAACAAATATATGTTAGGTTTTTTCCCAATTCATACCGTTAAGATGCATGGCTCATGCTACATCTTCTGGGTAAACACAAACTCACTAGTACAGCAACTTCTATATTATAGTTACAAAGCATTAAATTAAGACTAAATAAATACGTTCGATGAGATGTAACATAAATGACATAAAACCCTTCAATGTATCTTTAACATAATTGTAAAAAACACACATCATATCGAAAAAAAAAAATCAAGAGATACAAAGAGAGCTGTCCTGGCTATCTGTATTTCTACCTTTCTTTCACTGAGTTGTAGCTCTTTAACTAAATTCTGGCCAAAACAATGTAGACAATATGCAGCCTTAATAGCAGGGGTATGTCCTTTTTACACTTTTTTGTTCCTACTAGCTAGAAGACAGCTATGACTCCTGCTAGCTGATCAAAGACCTCAGGGAGCCTCCATATCTTTGCATTCATTCAAATCTGAAACAGAACAGGCTGGTACTATTAAGCCAGAGTCTATTCACCATATTACACACAAGTACACTAAGAATACAAAGTAATAGAGTACACAATATCTCTACCCAACAAATATTTAATAAAGAAATTTAAATAAATAAATCAGAATAATTTAATAATAATGTTTTTCAGCTTACCTCCTTGGATCCCCTTCGCTGTCGCCGTTTTACCAGCATTATCAAGTCCCACCATCACGAGAGTCACCTTTCTTAAAATAATAAAAAATTTTTTTAAAAAATCACCTTCTGAGTGAATTAAATATTGGGGAGGGAGGGGAATAAAAGCAAATACATTCATCCAAGCAATACTTAAGAAGCAACTACTATGTACAAGTCAATATGCTGAATGCTAAGGGGTACAATGATGAACAAAATATATATTCAAAAAGCAAAATTCTTGAAAAATACCTGTAAAGTGCCATCCTTTTGCTCTCTAAGCACAAAAAAACAGAAACTGTACAGTAGATAACCTGAAGGGTAGAGAAGAAATTAAGGGAAGAAGAGAGCAAGGGAGAAAGAGATGGATTCTAGAACATGAGTTATTTATCACATCTAAAGACTCAATTTTCTAGTTAATTGAATTCTAACCATTAGCAAAAGTTTGTTTTTTCCAGTGAAATTATGTAAGAAAAGAATTAGGTTAGGTCCTGTACACTACTAGTACACTCAATTGTTTTTATATATGTAGCACCTTACCAAATACAAATCTTATAGTACAGTAACATGATTATTAACCTAAGATCTAATGTATTTTAAAAGAGGGTTCCTAAATTAGAAAAGTTAATATTTTTTTTGATGATATAGCTAAACTTCACAGAGTAAGGGAAAAAAACACAATCCAGTTCAATTTTACAACTGACGAAGCATATGCCTAGAATCATAAGCTAAGACAATGAATTGGTTACAGTCAGAAAGTGAAAGTGAAGTCGCTCAATCGTGTCTGACTCTTTGCGACCCCGTGGACTGTAGCCCATCAGGCTCCTCCATCCATGGGATTCTCCAGGCAAGAAAACTGGAGTGGGTTGCCATTTCCTTCTCCAGGGGATCTTCCCAACCCAGGGATAGAACCCAGGTCTCCCACATCACAGGCAGACACTTTAACCTCTGAGCCACCAGGGAAGCCCGGTTACAGTCAGAACCAGAACCTAATTCACCTAACTTCTAGGAACTTCTTAAACCTGGGACAGGTTATAAAGGAACAAACCTACCACACAGGTCCTAGTATCCTGGGGATTAAGTCCAGCACTAAAGCCCATTTCTGTTCCAGCCTTAACTACTGCTTAGTATAACAAGTGGTGAGACCACTTATTAACACCACACACTTGGGAATAGAGAGAAAAATCACAGTATAACTGGGCCACATTTCCATGGAGTGGAGTCAGGGTTTCTGCCAAATACAGTCATTCTTCACGGGCAATCATTCCAAGAAGGGTTAAAAAAACAGAACTTAGATGGCAAGAAGGGTGTTTTCCATCTGGCTAAGCCTGGCTTTCTTGGAGCCAGACTTATACCACACACCAGTGTTCTAGGTACTGAGACACCTGCTTATTAAAATAACCACAACAATGAAAAACAAAAAATGATAAACTCTTCCTTTATTAACTTATACTTTAGTTGCAGAAGACAAATAATAAATATAAGAATAAGTAAATTACAAGTATTATCCTAAATTAGAGGTGATTAAATACTACAGAAAAAAGTATAGAGAGGGATAAAGGGGAGCAGGAGTTGGGGTGGAGGTGGACAGTAGCTTTATACAGGGTGATCAGGGCAGGACGCACTGAGAAAGGAGGTAAAGTCTGAGCAAGGTCTTGAAGGAAGGAAAGAGAGCACAGTGGGAGCCAAGGCACTAAGGCGGTGGGCATGGTACATGTGTCGGGAGGTGTTGACATAAGAATGTTCCAGAATCAGCAAGGAGGCCAGTGTGGTAAAACCCAGTCAGGGCGGCACAGGGAAGAAAGACAGGAGGTTAGAAACACCTCAGAAGCCAGATCAGGTGGGCCTGGCAAGCCATGGTGAGGACTGCGGATTTTGTGAATGAAATTAACTCTTCATGTCAATTAATTCTGAAAGACATGGCATACCAGATCACCTGACCTGCCTCTTGAGAAACTTGTATGCAGGTCAGGAGGTAACAGTTAGAACTGGACATGGAACAACAGACTGGTTCCAAATAGGAAAAGGAGTACATCAAGGCTGTATATTATATGTCACCCTGCTTATTTAACTTATATGCAGAGTACATCATGAGAAACGCTGGGCTGGAGGAACCACAAGCTGGAATCAAGATTGCTGGGAGAAATATCAATAACCTCACATATGCAGATGACAGCATCCTTATGGCAGAAAGTGAAGAACTAAAAAGCCTCTTGATGAACGTGAAAGAGGAGAGTGAAAAAGTTGGCTCAAAGCTCAACATTCAAAAAACTAAGATCATGGCATCTGGTCCCATCACTTCATGGCAGATAGACAGGGAAACAGTGGCTGGCTTTGTTTTTCTGGGCTTCAAAATCATTGCAGATGGTGATTGCAGCCATGAAATTAAAAGACACTTACTCCTTGGAAGGAAAGTTATGACCAACCTAGACAGCATATTAAAAAGCAGAGACATTACCAACAAAGGTTCGTCTAGTCAAGGCTATAGTTTTTCCAGTAGTCATGTATGGATGTGAGAGTTGGACTATAAAGAAAGCTGAGCGCCGAAGAATTGATGCTTTTGAACTGTGGTGTTGGAGAAGACTCTTGAGAGTCCCTTGGACTGCAAGGAGATCCAACCAGTCCATCCTAAAAGAGATCAGTCCTGGGTGTTTATTGGAAGGACTGATGTTGAAGCTGAAATTCCAATACTTTGGCCACCTGATGCAAAGAGCTGACTCATTAGAAAAGACCTTGATGCTGGGAAGGATTGAGGGCAGGAGGAGAAAGGGACAACAGAGGATGAGATGGTTGGATGGCATCATCAACTCGATGGACATGGGTTTGGGTGGACTCCAGGAGTTGGTGATGGACAGGAGGCCTGGTGTGCTGCAGTTCATGGGGTCACAAAGAGTCGGACACAACTAAGCGACTGAACTGAACTGAACTGAACATGTCAATTTCCTCTGTTATCCAGGAGCCTAAGTCTTTTCTAAATGCTTCAACCATCCCTATATCCACCATGAGGAATAAACAAAAGTGCGTCTACACTTGAGTCAGTGGTAAGTCAGTTAGCAGCCTTCTCATACCCCATTCCCAGTCAGCCAGAGATGGGGTTGGTGGAAATGTCAGAGGCACGCAGCAGACTATGAATTTATGGAGCTCAGGGAGTATGTGAGGTCTAGGTACTTCTATCCACGTGAAAGTTTTACCTGCATCACTAAATGAAAAATATGTTTACTTCTTAAGGAAGCTTTGAGATACGTAGAATATAATTTTACTACTTTGTTTGAAGAATTTATAACTTCTGAATATCAAAGTACAAGTACAAAATAATTTCCTAAATAAAATATAATAAATGACTATCCAAAAATATGGATGATATAGCACAAACAATATTTTGGATAATTCAAGTTACTAAATACATAATGAATTAGACCATAATATTAAAGTTAATTCAATTGCTCTTGAATAATTTATTCCAAGATCTACAGTGTTTCAAACATCACCATAACCAAAACAATTACTTTGGGGGACAAATCCCCATTTTCTGTTGGTTTTCTTTATTCTGTAAATCTTTAATCCAGTTTTCTGCTGATAGGTGGGGCCTTGTTCCCTCCTGGTAGTTTGGTCTCACGCCAAACTACGGTAGGGGTAATGGCTACCTCCTTCAAAAGGACTTATGCCAGCATACCACAGCTCCCAAGACTGTGGTAGTCAGTGCCCCTGACCTTGCAGCAGGCCACTGTTGACCCACCACGCCTCTGCCAGAGACTCCTGGACACTCATAGGCAAGTCTGGCTCAGTCTCTTATGCGGTCACTGCTCCTTTCTCCTGGGTCCTGGTATGCACAAGGTTTTGTTTGTGCCCTCCAAGAGTCTGTTTCCCCAGTCCTGTGCAAGTTCTGTAATCAAATCATACTGGTCTTCAAAGTCAAATTCCCCAGGGTTCTCAGTCTTTTTGCCAGATCCCCAAGTTGGGAAATCTATTGTGGGCCCTAGAACTTTTACAACAGTGTGACAACTTCTTTGGTATAATTGTTCTCCAATTTGTGGGTTGTCTGCTCAGCGATGAAATGGAGCTAATGGCAACCTCCTCCAACAGGACTTATGCCACACTAGGCTTCAACAGTATATGAACTGAGAACTTCCAGATGTTCAAGCTGGATTTAGAAAAGGCAGAGGAACCAGAGGCCAAATGGCCAACATCTGTTGGATCACAAAAAAAGCAAGAGAATTCCAAAAAAACATCTACTTCTGCTTCACTGACTATACTAAAATCTTTGTGGATCACAACAAACTGTGGAAAATTCTTAAAGAGATGGGAACACCAGACCACCTGACCTGCCTCTTGAGAAATCTGTATTCAGATCAAGAAGCAACAGCTAGAACTGGACATGAAAAACAGACTGGTTCCAAATCGGGAAAGCAGTATGTCAAGGCAGTATATTGTCATCCTGCTTTTTGAACTTATATGCAGAGTACATCATGAGAAACGCTGGGCTGGAAGAAGCACAAGCTGGAATCACGATTGTTGGGAAAAATATCAGTAACCTCAGATATGCATATGATACCACCCTTATAGCAGAAAGCAAAGAAGAACTAAAGAGCCTCTTGATGAAAGTGAAGGAGAAGAGTGAAAAAGTCAGCTTAAAACTCAACATTCAGAAAGCTAAGATCATGACATCTGGTCTCATCACTTCATGGCAAATAGAGGGGAAACAGTGGAAACAGTGTCAGACTTTATTTTCTTGGGCTCCAAAATCACTGCAGATGGTGACTCTAGCCACGAAATTAAAAGACACTTGCTCCTCGAAGAAAAGCTATGACCAACCTAGACAGCATATTAGAAAGCAGAGACATTACTTTGCCAACAAAGGTCCTTGTGATCAAAGTTATGTTTTTTCCAGTAGTCGTGTATGAATGTGAGAGTTGGACAATAAAGAAAGCTGAGCGCAGAAGAACTGATGTTTTTGAACTATGGTGTTGGAGAAGACTCCTGAGAGTCCCTTGAACTGCAAGGAGATCCAGCCAGTCAATCCTAAAGGAAATCAGTCCTGAATATTCAATGGAAGGACTGATGTTGAAGATGAAGATCCAATACTTTGGGTATCTGATGGGAAAAAAATGACTCACTTGAAAAGACCCTGGTGCTGGGAAAGATTGAAGGCAGGAGAAGCGGACGGCAGAGGATGAGATGGTTAGATGGCATCGATGGACATGAGTTTCAACAAGCTTCAGGAGTTGGTGATGGAGAGGGAAGCCTAGCGTGCTGCAGTCTGTGGGATCGCTGCAGTCTGTGAGATCGCTGCAGTCTGTGGGATCCCAAACAGTGGACACCACTGAGCTACTAAACTGAAATGAACTAATACGTTTCGAAACATTGTTCTTAAAGCAGTTACCAAGGAAAGTTGTTAGATTCTATCTTAAACACTTTCTTTTTTAAAACAGAATATTAAATTCAAACAAAAAAAGTTCTTCAAACGTGAAAATCACTTCGAAAAATTATAATCATGCTGAAACTGCACGAAAGATGTCTTTCTGGATTTATATTTTTATGTTGACTATCCCTGCAAGTACATAGTCAATATTTAAGATCATTATGCCATATACTTGAAAACATGGCTTTAATTAAATATCTGAGGTAATTAAAGCCTTAATGAAAAAATATAACACTAGCAGGACAAATGAAATCACAGCATGAATTACTGCCATGCCTGACAGCAATGCATTAAACTTATATTTTCAGAATAGAATGGGTTTAAAAGGTTAACATTCAACTATCACTCAAAATTCTATGGAACTCTTAAACACTGAATATGTTCAATCTAACATATACCAAAATGTTCATGTCATTATAGCTTTTTAAAATATGAGAAATTATCATTGATTGGGAACAATTTGGCTGTGATGCTATGTAACAACAGAGAAATAAAAGACTATGTCTTCTGATTACTGATCAAATACATTGGCTCTTCAATTGAAAAAATAATATACAGTGTTCTTAGGTTTATATAGTCTTGAAAGTTGACAGCAGCAATAAAAGCCAACATTTTATCACTGAGCTAGACAGTTGTAATTAATAAAAGTAGACTAGGCATTTGAGTACTACAGACACAAAAAAGCCTGAGCAAATGCCTGAGACATGGTTTCTATCCCAGAGTGCTTCTCTTCTAATGACAGTGACTAAAATGTGAACAAATATTTGTACATTGTGACACTATGAAAGTTTAAAATCCTTATCCATATACACAAGATGCTCAGGGAATACAGAGTAGAAGACTTCATTCAGCCTAGAGATACAGGCAAGAATCCCAGGGACGGGGGAGCCTGGTGGGCTGCCGCATATGGGGTCGCACAGAGTCGGACACAACTGAAGCGACTTAGCAGCAGCAGCAGCAGAGACACAGGAGAAGGTCTCGGAAACTTCTTACACAAGGTGATGATGCCTCACCTAAGTTCTTAAAATACAGAAGTTTGCCAAGGAACAGGAAGGTGAGAACAGGAGGAAGCATGAAGAGGTTCTAGACTAAGAACACTGCCTGAGACACCACACCACGAAGGTAAGAACTGGGTGCTGAGTCGCTAAATCCAGGCAATTAAGAACACACCTCTGGAAAGCAGCCTTAAACAAAAGGAGAACATACATACACACCACAACTCAATACAACCATGTACTGAATTTAAAGGGAACTTGACATACTTCTAGTAAAGAAACAAGTACCATTAGTTAATAACGTGAACCTTCCCAGAAACTGGAAGTGACCACTTTGCTCTTATTACAGCTATCATTGAGTCTTGAATTATATACCAAACCAGAAAGGCTGATAAGGAAAGGACTCTATTGTAAGAAGTGCAGTATGTTTGTACTAGTAATAAGTATCACAATAGCGATAATGGGTATTCTGATTTATAGTCATAAACTTGGTTTTAGAGCAACCTCTGTTCAAGCCCCAGAACTGTCATTTCCAAGCTATATGACCTGGACACATTATTTAACTTCTCAGAATTTTATCGGTAAAATGGGATAATAAAAATATCCATCCCATAGGATACGGTGAAATTACGTAAGACATCCAAGTAAAGTGCACAATGCCTGTGGCACACAGTAAGTGCTCAACCCATTACTACAGCATAAAACTCAAGACACGGAGTCTATAAAATGAGAGTTGCTAAATCCAGAGAGACGGAAAGGGATTAAGTAACAGAGGAGGATTAATGGGTTCAGTTTTGCACATGTTGACAGAAGTGTGTGTCTCACACTGAAGTCTGAAGCTGGAGGAAAGATATGGACCAAGATAATGAGATTATTACACATGCTAATTAAAACTACAGGAATAGATGGAAGAGCACAGAAGGAAGAGCTAGGGGACAGAGGACACAGAACCCTAAGAACCTTTGAAGGAACTCAAAATTGCAGCCAGAAAGAATTGAGACCAATAATGATGCTGGGATGGGAACAGTTTCCTGAAGGGTTAAGAGACGAACAATATCAAACACTACAGAGTTCTGCAAAATAAAGGAATCTTTGGTAACTGCCATCAATTAAGCACCTCAGAAATAAATGCTCTCAGCTTTTTACAAACCCTACAATACCAATGCTTTGAATTTATTTCACAATGTGTCTTGATAGTTCAAAGCTATTTTACCCTATCATCTATTTTCACACCATCCCTGAAAGTAGAGAAGATCAAAGTTACCCAAAGTTACAGTGCTAGTTAGTTAACAGCAGTTTCTATGGGAAGTTTAAATACAATGATTCATAAAAACAATTATTATTAATTTAAAGGGCAACTGGAACCATCTTGTTTATCCTAAAATTTACCCACATTTATATGTATACACACACACACACAGATATACACCAGATAGCCAGGTTGTCTGGCTCATTTTCATCAAAATATTTTTTCCCCACGTTTGTGTATCACAATCATAACCTACTTGTTGGAGCTAAGACAACTAGATTAAACCTAGTATCAGGTAGATTAACTAAGGTAATGAGCTGCATGCTGTTAATAAAACCTAACTATGATGTTAATGAAAAAGCTAACAATGACATCTTTCTGTTTAAAATCCTTAAACAGAATCAAGTCCAAACTCTTCCAGCCTCCTCTTCTGTCACTTCCCAGCAGGCCTTTAAGGCTGGGAACTTCCTAGGTCTTCTTGACCAGGCATGTTATCACAGCAAACAAACCTTAACTTTCTCATGTAACTTTTAATTCAGTCTTCTCAACTAGAACTTGTCTTAACTGTGCAACCCCAAGATCAAATGTGCTGAGCATACACCTTGTACTTTTACTGAATGAAACAATATAAATGTATTTTCTGATCTCTGGGCTTCTGATCCCTCTCTTCCCTGGGCTCAGTTGGTAAAGAATCCGCCTGCAACACAGGAGACCCCAGTTTGATTCCTGGGTCGGGAAGATCCGCTGGAGAAGGGATAGGCTGCCTACTCCAGTATTCTTGGGCTTCCCTTGTGGCTCAGCTGGTAAAGAATCCACCTGCAATGCAAGAGACCTGGGTTCGATCCCTGGGTTGGGAAGATCACCTGGAGAAGGGAAAGTCTACCCACTCCAGTATTCTGGTCTGGAGAATTCCATGGACTAGTCCATGGGGTCACAAAGAGTCAGACAGGACTGAGCGACTTTCACTTTATTTGCTAAGTAAAAATAAGTAAAATTAAAACATACAACTTTAAGTTGAGACTGTACTGTAATGGATTTAATTTATATAAATCTTCAAATCAAAGTATCAGCTCAATATTAGAGAATGTAATTAAAATTACCTATTTTCTTATATTAAATTGAAGTTTTCTGAGTATATCTACATGCTGTGGTTTCAACACAATAATTAACAGTGAGAAATATTTTTAAAACTAAAATAATTCTGAGTAAAAAAAAAAAGTAGGGATTAAGAGAGCCAAAGACTTTTATATACATTATATCTCAGGGTCCTTTTTTATATAAAAGATAAACAAATTAATATGCCAGAAATATAAGTCATATTATATTAGCATTTTGAACTTAGAAAACATGTGAATTCTGAATCTTTTCTGAATAGTATTATTACAATTTTTTGAACATTTTTTTGAACATGTACAACTCTAAACTTCCTCATCTGTCAACTAAGGAAGACAATACTTCAAATGAGATAATTATATAAAAGATATTTCTAACTTCAAAAATGTTTTGCAAGTTAAAATAGAACACTGAGAAAACTAAAGCAAAATTTAACACAACAGAACTGGTATTTATTACTTACAATATTTAAAACTACATGGAACAATTAGCAAATAACAAATACATATGAAAAGGGACTTGGAAATACTGCTTTATGATCTATGTGTGAGAAAACAAAAAACCTACCACAAAAAAAAATAACGAAATGAAAAAACTTACCAAACCATTTATGCTGTGATTTTATTTTTCTATTATTTTATAATTACTATTTTCTGGTATTTTAATTCAGATTGTACAGGTCAAGATAATACTGCACCAAAATCACTATCTAAATTTATGAAGTACTAAAAAGGGAACCAAACTTAGGGTCATATGCTACCTTTGAAGCTTGATCAAATGAAATTCTTATTGTCTGCTTGTTCATTTCTAAAATATCAATATAAAAAATAAAACCTCAACATAAAGGAATAGTGTAAACTGTGGACTTTAGTTAATGATATGTCACTATCTGTTCATCGATTGTAACAAATATACCTACCCCACTAATGCAAGATGTTAGTAACAGCAGAAACTAGGAGGAGGGAGGGTGTAAGGGAACTCACTGCACTTTCTGCTCGGTTTTTCTGTAAACCTAAAATTGATCTAAAAATAAATACTATTTTTTTAAAATCAAAAATAAAAACTAAAACTAAAATACAAAGAGGTAGAATCAGAATATCTCTAGATCCTTTTCTCTCCTAAAATTCTGAGATTCCTACTATGAATAAACAAGAAGCTGTAAGGGGATAAAAAAGAAATGTAAGAAGTTCCAGTTCTGCCATGACACATCAGATAATCCTTGCTAATCTGCATGTACAGCTTACTTAAGAAATAAGAATCAGCAATTTCCATAAATAGTCTAGGATTTACAGTTATATTAACTTAGACCAAGAAAGATGGTTTATAGGGTACTGCTTCCCCTAGCAGAGATAACATACCACATCACGGTATGTTTTACCAGATACAGTGCTGATACACAGAAAGCAACAAGTCACATTGCTTAGTGTGACATTTGAGTCTCTTCTTTTAACGTGGCCATGATGAATAACAATTTACTAATAAATTTGAAGTAAAGCTTTGGTAGGCTGACTTGTGACAATGAAAAACACAGATGAGTAAGAAACTACTTGTAGCCAGTGGGAAGTTGTAAGAGACAAATAGGGTGCAGAAACTTCAAAGATTTATCCATTTCTTCAGGAAAAAAACCTTAAATCTGATGACCAAAGGTTAATATCAGTAAAACCTAGGGAGGCAAGCACATGAATACTGATTACATTTTTCTTTTCGTTTAAATATTGGCAAAAGGTTTTTTTTACTATTTCAAATTATATTACATAATTCTTGCTGCCAAAATGCCTTCCTTTAAACTGATGCTAATTTTCTGCCTCTCTAGGTGGGCTATTCCTGAAATCATGCTCAGGGAAAATACAGGAATCACAAATTTCTTCAAGACCCAAATAAAATTACACCCTTTCCAAAATTCTGCTTGCAGTCCTTGCTAGGAATCTTAGAAATCATCTTTAAACTCTTACATGTTCTATCACAGGGCTTCCTAGGTAGCGCAGTGGTAAAGAATCCACCTGCCAATGCAGGTTTGATCCCTAGATCGGGAAAATCCCCTGGAATACAAAATGGTAACCCAAACTACTATTCTCACCTGGAAAACTCCACGGACAGAGTACCTGGTGGGCTAAAGTCTAGGGAGCTGCAAACAGAACCGACTGAGCAACTGAGCACGTGGCATATTTTATCATATTATATGTAATATTTCAGCAACTAGATGCTACTTGGTATAAATAATTGGAGTTCTGAATATCTAGATGACAATATGTAAGAGTGAGGACCTGTTGACAGGGTCCAGATATTTACTGAGAACCATGGAAGTGGCCACAGGACTGGAAAAGGTCAGCTTTCATTCCAATCCCAAAGAAAGGCAATGCCAAAGAATGTTCAAATTACCGTACAACTGCACTCATTTCACATGCTAGCAAGATTATGCTCAAAATCCTTCAAGGTAGGCTTCAGCAGTACATGAATCAAGAATTTCCAGATATACAAACTGAATTTAGAAAAGGCAGAGGAACCAGAGATCAAATTGCCAATATTCGCTGAATCACAGAAAAAGCAAAGGGAATTCAAAAAGAAATCTACTTCTGCTTCATTGACTACGCTAAAGCCTTTGACTGTGTAGTTCACAGCAAACTGTGGGAAAATCTTAAAGAGATGGGAATATCAGATCACCTTACCTGCCTCCTGAGAAACCTGTATGCAGGACGAGAAGCAACAGTTAGTACTGGGTATGGGACAACAGACTGCTTCAATATTGGGAAAGAGGTATATCAAGGCTGTATATTGTCACTCTGCTTATTTAACTTCTATGCAGAG
Source organism: Oryx dammah (assembly GCF_014754425.2). Taxonomy (NCBI): domain Eukaryota; kingdom Metazoa; phylum Chordata; class Mammalia; order Artiodactyla; family Bovidae; genus Oryx; species Oryx dammah. The sequence goes on from NW_024070186.1 coordinate 118,190,330, forward strand.
TACATCATGCAAAATGCTCAGCTGGATGAATCACAAGCTGGAATCAAGATTGCCAGGAGAAATATCATAAATTCAGACATCCAAATGGTACCATTTTAATGGCAAAAAGCTAAGAGGAACTAAAGAGCCTCTTGATTAAGGTGAGAGAAGAGGGAAAAGCTGGCTTCAAACTCAACATCAAAAAACGAAGACGGTGGCATCCAATCCCACCACTTCATGCCAAATAGATGGGGAAAAAGTGCAAACAGTGACAGATTTTATTTTCTTGGACTCCAAAATCACTGCGGATGGTGACTGCAGCCATGAAATTAAAAGACGCTTGCTTCTTAGAAGAAAAGTTATGACAAACCTAGACAGGGTATTAAAAAGCAGAGACATTAGGTCTCTGCCAACAAAAGTCCAACAAAGGTCTGTCTAGTCAAAGCTTCAGTTTTTCCAGTAGTCACATACGGATGTGAGAGAAAGGAGGGTGAATGCCAAAGAACAGATGCTTTTGAACTGTGGTGTTGGAGAAGATTCTTGAGAGTCCCGTGGACTACAAGGAGATCAAACCAGTCATTCCTAAAGGAGATCAACCTGAATATACATTGGAAGGACTGATGCTGAAGCTGAAGCTCTAATATTCTGGCTGCCAACTCACTGGAAAAGACCTTGATGCTGGGAAACATTGATGGCAAGAGGAGAAAGGGGGAGTCAGGATAAGAAGGTCGGATGGCATCACTAATTCAATGCACGAGTTTCAGCAAGCTCAAGGAGAAGGTGAAGGACAGGGAAGCATGGTGCGCTGTCGTTCACTGGGGTCACGGAGAGTCAAACACAACCTGGTAACTGAGTAACAACAACAGTGGCTTGTGTTCCAGATAAAGGCTGCTCCCTATACACAAAATAAATTTCAAGAGAGTCAAATGTTAAAAATTAAATTAGAACATAAAGTACTAGAAAAAACTATAAGTGAATATAATCTTGGAGGGATGATGAATTTTCTATAAATTACACTGAAAGAATGATACATTGGAATTTAAAAAGTTTAATTTTATACTTCAAAAACCACCAAAAAATTAAAAACATAACAAAAGAAAAATATCCGTGACATGTATTAGAGAGAAAGGGTTACTAGTAATAAACACTTAAAATCTCCCACAGAAATAGCAATAAGAAAATGAACCTCTCCCAATAATAAAAAAGCAAAGGGAACCTCTGAGGAATTCTCAAAAGAAGTACAAATACCCAAGGGGAAGTAATCAAGAAAATAGAAACTAACATATCCACCTTAACCTAGAAAAATGAAGAAGTGACAGCTCTTTCTTTTTTTTTTTGAGGAAAACAGCACTCTTACACCCTGGTGGTAGGAATAGAAATTGGTTTTTTAAAAAAAAAAAAAAACAAGAAGCCTGTCTGAAGAGTAATTTGGCAATATATATAATACACCTTAAACTTTTTCATATCATTTGATCTAGAATCCCAATCCAAAAACATTTATATAAAGGATGCTCACCAAGGCATTTTTGAAATAGTACAACATTTTAAACATTCTAAGTATTTAATAACTGGAATGATTAAACACACATTGGTAAATTAATACAACACATTACTCTGCTATTATTAACAAAAAGATGTTGAACAAAAAATATGCAATGATACAAAATGATGTTAACAATGCATTAAGGCCAGATAAATAAATAAAAAGCTGTGAAACAGCACTCCATTATCTCACTACTGTTTAAAAATATTTACATGTATATAAGAAATTCTACACCAAAATGCAAAAAGTGGTAATCTCTGGCAGATGAGATTGTGAGTTAACTTAAATTTGCCCCATTCTGCTTAACTGTGCCTTCAAGGTTCTACAATAAACTACAATAAAGTAATAAATATATTACTTTCAAAAACAATAAACACATATTACTTTTTGATGTTTTTAACAACACCTCCTGTCCAGGAGACATCCTAGATGACTAGGGAAGGTGAATAAACATTACAATACATGGATAAGTAGAGATCAATACAGGGGGTTACTTAACAGACACAATGCAAGGTAAAGAATCTAGCTGGAATGCAAAGAAAATTTCCTGAAGGAAAGAATCTCCCAAGTGAGATTTAAGCACAATGAGGAATAGTCAAAAAAATAAAAAAGAAGAAGAAGGGCATTCAGGCAGGAATGTAGGAACTGAAAAATTTAATTACTCCAAATCTGGAATGATAGGAAGAAAAAGAATGGCTTATGATGAGTTCATATAGCCCGGCTCAGGTCAAGTCACAAGTATCCTCTAAGTAATAAGTTTGGATGTGATCCTGAAGGCAATTAGGGAAGACTCAAGGTTTAAAATCAGTTGCATACTAAAAAGACTATTGACAGTGGGGAGGATAAATCTGAGGGGAATAGTGGAAAGTCTGTCAAAGAGATCTGGGAGAGAAATAATGGAGGCCTTATTTTAAATGGAGCGATGGTATGGAAAAGCTGAAAGAGTGCAAAACACACAAGTGGTATTCAGTAAGAAGAAACCAAAGGACTTGATGATTTGAGATAACAATGCACAAAGAGGTACCCAGGATTACTCTCGGCTTCTGAGCTGGGTAAGAGGAGGCAGAAGCAATTCAATATGAAAAAAGATGCAAAGTTCAGTTTTGGATGTGCTGCTATTGAAGATTCTATGGTAACTGGATATGTAAGTCTTCAAGTGGTGGTTAAGTCTTTGGGTGGGAAATAAGGAATTGAGAGTCAACGGTGACGTGGTAACTCAAGTCCCATTTTGTGAGACTGATCATAAAGAGAGCATACGTAGAAGAAGAAAAGAGTCCAAGACAGAACCTGGAGGAAACTCAGTAATCAGGTGAAGAAAGACTAACTAGCAAAAAGAGACAGAAAAAGAAATAGGTTAAATAGAAAGGTTAAAAAAATTTAAGAAAAATAAATCAGAGAATTCCCAAGAAGAGAGTGATCTTAAGTGTTATTTGATGTCAAAAGACTGAAAAGTATCCACTGGATTTAATAACCAGACAATATCTAGTGTAGCAAGAAAAACTGAAGGGTCTGGGTAATGCACGAAGTTCAAGAATGCATGAGTTCAACAATGCATGAGAGGGGAGGAAACTGAGAAAGTACCAGTCATATGAGGTCAGGTGTTAAGTCTGGAGTAAAGGGAAGGAGAAAGGATGGTGGCTGCAGGCAAAAGATTGTTTAGAATGGCAGGCACAGAACAACAAGCTCCTAAAGATGTCCACATTCTAATTCCCCAAGCCTGTGACTGTGCTAACTTACCTGGTAAAAGGAACTTGGTAGATGTGATTGAGCTAAGGATCTCAGATGAGGAGCCTATCTTGGAAAATTTAGGTAGGCCCGATGTAATCACAAGGCTCCTTACTTAGAAAAAGGAAGAGGAGATCACAGAAGACAGAAGATGTTATGATGTTGGCTTTGAAGATGGTGGAAGGGCGTCACAAGCCAAGAATGTAGGCAGCCTCTTTTTCGGCTGGAAAAGGCAAAGAAAAATATTCTCCCCTAGAGCCTCCAGAAGGTAAACAAGCAACCCTGCTGATCCATTTTAGAGCTTTGATCTCAGAACTGCAGGCTAATAAGCTTAAGTTACTAAGTTAACAGCAATTTTTATAGCAACATTAGGAAACATTTCATTTGGTTTATTTTTTAGGTAAGAGAGGCTTATGTATGTTTACATATTAAGCAAAAAACAGAAGCAAAGCTCTGAAGACAAAAGAGAAAGATTTTGTATTTTTGATGATCAAACTGGACAATAAATCTTGGGATAAAAATTTAAGTTTAATCTTACATCCAAGAAGTTCTTTCTGTGATCTCTGGCTGAATGCTGAATGACTGAGCTTCACCAGGAAATGGGAAGAAATGGAATAAACAGAATTAATTTATTCCTAGAACTAGCTTTGGAAAAAGAACCCTTTTACTAACAGAAAGAGAGGAAGGGAAGGGTATTTATGCTGAAAAGTGCAAAATGAATGGAGTAAGTGGTAGTTTGGTCGATAAGTCAAGTCCAGCTCTTGCAACCTCACGGACTGTAGCCCACAGACTCCTCTGTCCATGGGATGTCCCAGGCAAGAGTACTGGAGTGGGGTGCCATTTCCTTATCCAGAATTAAGGAAAGTAACCTACTAATCAGCACTTATCTCCTAAGATCAGAGTTATTATTTACTGAGTGACTACTATGTGCAAAACATCAAGTACTTGCATAAATTTTCTTACTTAAAATGTTGCAAGACAAAAATTATGCACACTTGACTAGGGGGAAAGTGGCAAAACTCCTAGGATTCAGATGAAAACTTGTATGACTCAAAACACTACATTGAGAAATCTGGTAGACACTACCATAACTCAGTGATTAAGGTTAACAGTACCAGTAATAAGACATATCAAAATCAGGTACCCCTTGATATAATGTACTGAAAAGGAAATTTCACCTCCATGGTATTCCTTTACCCAATTATGCAGCAACACTTTTATCAAATCACAAGAAAACAATGTCAATGTGAGGGATATTTTACAAAACAATTGACAAGTACTCTTCAAAGTCTCAAGGCAATGAAAGACAAGAAAAAATAGAGGAACTATTACAAAATGAGAGAGAACAGAGACACAACAAAACAATGTGGAATCCTTGATTAGATCCTGGACAGGAAAAAAAAAAAGCATTAGGTGTTAAAACAAGTGAACTCAGAATAAAACCTATAATTTAGTTAATAGCACTGTACCAATGTTAATCTCTTAGCTCTGATCACTGTATCACGAACTCAAAAACTTAAAAAAAATAACACTGATTCTACGGGAGAAAGTCACTTAATGATGAGTCTAGCTTTCAGTCTATTCAAGGTTAACTTTACGGAGCAGCAGAGCCTACAATTAGGTTCTCTTTGGTAGTTAACAATAGTACATATGGTATTCCTGAATTCCCTGGCATTCTGGTCTGACTCCTGTCCTGGACTGGTGCTTGAACACTTGACCTCTGACTCCTGCCTCCTATCCACACATTCTGACTATGCAATCTAATCCCTGATTCCAATCTCCAGAATAATATGATTGTTGGGAGAGTATCTAAGTAAGGACCAATAGGTAAATACAAAGGGTGCATGCAAAGTCAGCAAAGAAACCTCAGAATAGAGTGTATTAATGATTATCTTCTCTCTCATACACACTCACTCCTCACATTTGCAAACATATCTTCATAAAATATAAACATAAAGGGAAATCTCAATAAGGAGCAGTATAGCCTAAAACGTAAAAACTACAGAGCAATATATCATAAAGCCACAAAATTGGATATATTTTTACAATCAGCTTGCTCATCTTCTGTTTGTTCTGGCAACTGGACTACCTGCTAGTATTGTTTCCTTACGGATTTACAAAGGAGTAATCAAACTACATACAATACTTTGCAAATATTTACTCAGCCATTATTATGAACCAGGCATCAACAAATAGGGTACTTAAAACAGGTATAACTCATTTATTTTTAAGTTATATGACAGTTAGCTCTATCCAATATTGAGAGATTTTATCCATGTCCTTCATATTAGGCCATGATCTAGATTAATGAGGTCCAATAAAAAAATATAGTGCAAGCCATATATATAAGGCTAGATTTTCTAGTAACTGAATTTTAAAAAATGAAAATAGAACGTGAAAGGCCATGTAATCACATTGGAAAAAAAAAAAGGAGTGATATTTACCTTTTCCTTCCTGTATAATAAATCTTCAAAATCTACTTTGTATTATACACTTTGCACGCATGCATGCTCCATGGTGTCTGACTCTTTTGCAACCCCATTGACTACTGCCCCCAGGCTCCTATGTCCATGGGATTTCCCAGGCAAGAGTACTGGAGCGGGTGGTAATTTCCTTCTCAAGGGATCCTCCCCACCCAGGGATTGAACTGGTGTCTCCTGCTTGAGCAGGCAGATTCTTTGCCACTGAGCCCCCTGGGAAGCCCTGCTGCTGCTGCTGCTGCTGCTAAGTCGCCTCCGTCGTGTCTGACTCTGTGCGACCCCAGAGACAGGAGCATCTCAATTCTGACTAGCCACATTTCAAATGCTCAACAGTCATATGCAGCTATCACTACCCTATTGGACAGCACAGATCTTGATACTATTTATTAAACAAAATAAACTGAGTTATAGGGTTAAATTTCAATTTGCTTTATTAATCAAATCCAATCCAATTATGTTTTCTACTCAGAAATCAATACATTCTCTGTTCTCTGAACTCTGTACTTTCTTTAATCATCCCAAAGATCATAACATTACAGCTACTGAGAGAAGCAAACACAAAGAATAATGAATTAAATTGAAAACTTATTTGCACTGAAAGGTTTTTGAATGTTTTTAGTTAAAAGGACACATGCTACTACTGTGCTTTCTTAGAAAAATAAAATATATTTTTTAAAAACCAGACACGTCCTCCAGGCTTAGTAGAGACTGCAATCTGACCAGAATATGTTGAAAACAAATTAAATCAGTCTATACACCCAACACATCTTTGATTCTTGAAAGCTGATCATATCACTTATAAGATTCACATTCGTTTAAGAGTTAATAATGGGAGAATTCAAAAGTTTCATTTAAGACAAATTTCCAAATACATTTATTTTTCCTTATACGTATAGCTTTTCATTCTTTAAAAAATAGTTCATCTTTATGGCAAATACGTATTTGAAATGTTAATATTTTAACATTAACATTAATGTTTTTTAAAAACCCAAAACTTTTGCTATAAATTACCCTTGGCTTAATTCTAAAGTAGAATTATTTTAAAAACATTATTTATAAAGACAAACTCAAGGTTTCTTTATAGGTTGAGTAGCTCAATTTTAAAAACATCATTTTCACTGACTTCTTCCTAGCACAGTGCCTGGCACGTGGTATTTTCTCAATAAATGAATGAATATCAAGTAGCGGGCTCTAAATATTAATATATTTAGCATTTAAAACGAAATGTTAAAAAGCGGACTTTTTCAACTAAAGGGCTTAACTAGATCTCATGTAAAAACTGAAGCTACACCTTCCATCAGTTATTCTCTTTTAACTCTGCACTCCTAGAGCACAGATATTATCACCCTCTTTTAACACGAGGAGGGTGGAGCCAAAAGTGGGAAAGTCATATAATTATTAAGTAGTGGAGAAAGATTTCAAGTCCAAGCCCTCAAACAAAACAGTGTGTGTAGTGGGAAGGTGTTTATGGACTTTATGAAAAATATCTCATAATGCCCTATTTAAAAAAAAAAAATCCCATTACAAAAGTTTCAGAGGAAAAATACACAACCGAGAGACTCCAATTCCACACACACACAAAACCCACAACTTTTAAGAAACTAGGACCCATTTAAATTATAACAACAATAAGTATTACGGATTAGAACTTAACTGCAACTAAACAGAAAGGCTACGTCCTCCTATCGCTCCCTGAGGAGATAAATCAAACTGGGCGAAAGCATCCCTAGCGGCCTGTGAGAGACTCGAGCTGGAGGCCGAGAGGAGAGGCGGCGCCCGTTCCTGGGGGCGCAGCTGGCCTCCTCCCCTAGGAAGGCACCTGGCCAACTGGCTCCAGCCTACCTGACGGGCTCCCGCCACCGCTTGAACCAGCTGCAGCAATTGGCCATCAGACTGAACATCCCAGGCCGCTCCTCCCGCCGCCTCCCATCCGAGCCCGGAGCAGAGATGGGCCGCTAGTCCTCTTGGGCCGAGTCCTCGGGGACGCCGCCGCCGCTCCGAGGAGGCCCAGAGGAGAACGGGCCTGGAGGAGAGGCCGGGAGGAGGGTGAGGGCGGTCACTCTCAAAACCAAGCCCAACAACCGCGCCTACAGGCGAGGAGAAAACCTCGCTCCTCGCCCACGCAGTGGCGACCAAAGGCGCAGCTACACAAACCCCGACAGGATTCTCCAGCTGCCAGAGAAAAGCCCCGCGTCAACGTGCTGACGTTCCCCCCAGGCGCGGAAAGCCCGCCCCAAGCACCGCCCTTACACTTCTCCAATCACCGTTGGATGGCCCGTCGCGAGGCGCTCTCAGTGGCTGAAGAGGTCCGGCTCCCCGCCCCCACCGTGGTTGGGAGGGAGAAGGGGGAGTGGCTTGAAGAGAGAGGGGGAGGAGGGGGGGCAGGCGATTCTCGTAGCTAGGCAACGGAAGCTTCCAGAGATGAGTTGAGGGATTTCCGACAGTTCTTAGGCTAAGAGGGATCTGTACACTTATCCAAACTATGTGATCGTGCTGCTCCTTGTCTGTCTCCAATCCCAACTGAGATCCGGAGATCTCAGGTCTTGTGCGTGTTTTATTTTGTTTCTTAAAGCAAGGAGTGGATCCTGTGGGATGCCAGCGGACACTGGCTGCACAATTACAGAAACAATACACTGAGACAATCAAGTTAAGAACGAGGGTAAAATTCGTTCGCTAACTATCCAATAGTTTAGATGAGAGTGACGTTTTAGTTTTTTGTTGTTGTTCAGTCGTTCAGTCGTATCCGACTCTTTGCGACCCCATGGATTGCAGCAAGCCAGGCTTCCCTCTCCTTCACCATCTCCCGAAGTTTGCTCAAACTCCTCTACATTTGCTCACCTCAATTGCCATTGAGTTGGTCTTTTCCAATGAGTCAGCTCTTCGCATCAGGTGGCAAAAGTATTGGAACTTCAGCTTTAGCTGAAGTCCTTCCAATGAATATTCAGGGTTGATTTCCTTTAGGAATTGTTTATTGTTACATAGAATGTGAAATGGAATTGTATCGTATATATTGTGTGGAGGTTATGCTTACAAAAGGATATGTTCATTTTGGAAAGTATGAAAAGGAAAAAGATGAAGAAAAAAAGATCTCATAAAGGAAAGTGAAGTCCCTCAGTTGTGTCTGACTCTTTGTGACCCCATGGACTGTAGCCTACCATGCTCTTCTGTCCATGGGATTTTCCAGGCAAGAGTACTGGAGTGGGCTGCTATTTCCATCTCCAGAGGATCTTCCCAACCCAGGGATTGAACCTGGGTCTCGGATTGAACCTGGGTCTCCCGCATTGTAGGCAGACGTTTTACTGTCTGAGCCACCAGGGAAGTCCCCACTTAAAGGTAACCAGTATTAAATTTTGATGTATGTACTTTCAGGATTCTTAGAGACATAGATTGCTAGCTGTTCAGTTTCTGGAAGATGGAAATCATCTTGTTGTTCAGTTGCTTAGTCATATCCGACTCTTTTCCACCCATGGACTACAGGACCCCTGTCTTCCTTGTCCTTCACTATCTTCCGGAGTTTGTTCAAACTCATGTCCATTGATTTGCTGATGCCATCCAAACATCTCATACTCTGTCATCCCCTTCTCCTCCTGCCTTCAATCTCTCCCAGCATCAAGGTCTTTTCCAACATCAGGTGCCAAAGTATTGGAGCTTCAGCTTCAGCATCAGTCATGCCAGTGCATATTCAGGGTCGATTCCCTTTAAGATTGATTGGTTTAATCTCCTGGCAGTTCAAGGGATTCTCAAGAGTCTTCTATAGCACAACAGTTCAAAAGCATCAATTCTTAGGGTCTCAAATTTCTTTATGGTCCAAATCTCATATCCGTACATCACTACTGGAAAAACCATAGCTTTGACTAGACAGACCTTTCTCAGCAAAGTGATGACTCTGCTTTTTAATATGTTGTCTAGGTTTTTGCTGTATTCAATATGCCAGCAAATTTGGAAACTCAGCAGTGGCCACAGGACTGGAAAAGATCAGTTTTCATTCCAATCCCAAAGAAAGGTAATGCCAAGGAATGTTCAAACTGCCACACAATTGCACTCATCTCACATGCTAGTAAAGTAATGCTCAAAATTCTCCAAGCCAGGCTTCAGCAATATGTGAACTGTGAACTTCCAGATGTTCAAGCTGGTTTTAGAAAAGGCAGAGGAACCAGAGATCAAATTGCCAACATCTGTTGGAACATCAAAAAAGCAAGAGAGTTCCAGAAAAACACCTATTTTTCCTTTATTGATTATGCCAAAGTCTTTGACTGTGTGGACCACAATAAACTGGGGAAAATTCTGAAAGAGATGGGAATACCAGACCACCTGACCTGCCTCTTGGGAAACCTGTATGCATGTCAGGAAGCAACAGTTAGAACTGGACATGGAACAACAGACTGGTTCCAAATAGGAAAAGGAATACATCAAGGCTATATTGTCACCCTGCTTATTTAACTTATATGCAGAGTACATCATGAGAAATGCTGGACTGGAAGAAGCAGAAGCTGGAATCAAGATTGCCAGGAGAAATATCAATAACCTCAGATATGTACCACCCTTATGGCAGAAAGTGAAGAAGAACTAAAGAGCCTCTTGAAAACTTGAAAGAGGAGAGTAAAAAAGTTGGCTTAAAGCTCAACATTCAGAAAACTAAGATCATGGCATCCAGTCCATTACTTCCTGGCAAATAGATGGGGAAATAGTGGCTGACTTTATTTTGGAGGGCTCCAAAATCACTGCAGATGGTGATTGCAGCCATGAAATTAAAAGACGCTTACTCCTTGGAAGGAAAGTTATGAACAACCTAGACAGCATATTCAAAAGCAGAGACATCACTTTGCCAACAAAGGTCCATCTAGTCAAGGCTATGGTTTTTCCAGTGGTCATGTATGGATGCGAGAGTTGGACTGTGAAGAAAGCTGAGCGCCAAAGAATTGATGCTTTTGAACTGTGGTGTTAGAGAAGACTCTTGAGAGTCCCTTGGCCTGCAAGGAGATCCAACCAGTCCATCCTAAAGGAGATCAGTCCTGGGTGTTCAATGGAAGGACTGATGTTGAAGCTGAAACTCCAATACTTTAGCCACCTGATGTGAAGAGCTGAGTCATTGGAAAAGACCCTGATGCTGGGGAAGATTGAGGGCAGGAGGACAAGAGGACCACAGAGGATGAGATGGTTGGATGGCGTCACCGACTCGATGGACATGGGTTTGGGTGGACTCCAGGAGTTGGTGACGGACAGAAAGTGCTGGCATGCTGTAGTTCATGGGGTCACAGAGTCAGACATGACTGAGGACTGAACTGAACTGAACTAGATTTGTCATAGCTTTTCTTCCAGGGAGCAAGCATCTTTTAATTTCATGGCTGCAGTCACTGTCTGCAGTGATTTGGGAGTCCCCCAAAATAAAGTCTGTCAATGTTTCCATTGTTTCCCCATCTATTTGCCATGAAGTGATGGAACTAGGTGCCATGATCTTAGTTTTTTGAGTGTTGAGTTTTAAACCAGCTCTTTCACTCTCCTCTTTCACCTTCATCAACAGGCTACTGCTATTTTGTAACATATTGTATTTTATTTAGAGAAATATGTAATATCTGCTTTTCTGTTATATTCTTTGGAAATAAGTAAATGGCAGGTACATTTCTATAGAAAGAAATGAATGCATTATATGTAGGGATCCATGTGTCCATTCAGTCTCCAGTTACATATTGCTACTGCTACTGCTAGGTTGCTTCAGTCGTGTCCGACTCTGTGCGACCCCATAGACAGCAGCCCACCAGGCTCCCCTGTCCCTGGGATTCTCCAGGCAAGAACACTGGAATGGGTTGCCATTTCCTCCTCCAGGGCATGAAAGTGAAAAGTGAAAGTGAAGTTGCTCAGTCGTTTCCGACTCTTTGCGACCTCATGGACTGCAGCCTACCAGGCTCCTCTGTCCATGGGATTTTCCAGGCAAGAGTACTGGAGTGGGGTGCCATTGCCTTCTCCACCAGTTACGTATACTTATTTTCAAATTCTAGTAAAACAAAGACAGGGCCCTAGGAAGTCCAGTGTATTCAAGAGAAAATAATGATTTCCGATTAAGGTAGCTCTAGTTTTAAAATTAACTTCTGTCTTTTACTCATTCATGAAACCCTAATCCCAACTCATATAGCTTCAGCTCAGTTCAGTTCAGTTCAATTCAGTCGCTCAGTCGTATCCGACTCTTTGCGACTCCATGAATTGCAGCACACCAGGCCTCTCTGTCCATCACCAACTCCTGGAGTTCACTCACTCAAGTCCCATCGAGTCGGTGATGCCATCCAGCCATCTCATCTTTGGTCGTCCCCTTCTCCTCCTACCCCCAATACCTCCCAGCATCAGAGTCTCTTCCAGTGAGTCAACTCTTCGCATGAGGTGACCAATTACTGGAGTTTCAGCTATAGCATCATTCCTTCCAAAGAACACCCAGGACTGATCTCCTTTAGGATGGACTGGTTGAATCTCCTTGGAGTCCAAGGGAATCTCAAGAGTCTTCTCCAACACCACAGTTCAAAAGCATCAGTTCTTCGGCATTCAGCTTTCTTTATAGTCCAATTCTCACATCCGTACATGACCACTGGAAAAACCATAGCCTTGACTAGACGGACCCTTGTCGCCAAAGTAATATCTCTGCTTTTGAATATGCTATCTAGGTTGCTCATAACTTTCCTTGCAAGGAGGAAGCGTCTTTTAATTTCATGGCTGCAATCACCATCTACAGTGATTTTTGAGCCCCCCCAAAATAAAGTCTGACACTGTTTCCACTGTTTCCCCAGCTATTTCCCATGAAGTGATACGACCAGATGCCACGATCTTAGTTTTCTGAATGTTGAGCTTTAAGCCAACTGTTTCACTCTCCCCTTTCACTTTCATCAAGAGGTTTTTTAGTTCCTATTCACTTTCTGCCATAAGGGTGGTGTCATCTGCATATCTGAGGTTATTGACATTTCTCCCGGCAATCTTGATTCCAGCTTGTGCTTCTTCCAGCCCAGTGTTTCTCATGATGTACTCTGCATGTAAGTTAAATAAGCAGGGTGACAATATACAGCCTTGAAGTACTCCTTTTCCTATTTGGAACCAGTCTGTTGTTCCATGTCCAGTTCTAACTTCCTGACTTGCATACAGGTTTCTCAAGAGGCAGGTCAGGTGGTCTGGTATTCCCATCTCTTTCAGAATTTTTCACAGTTTATTGTGATCCACACAGTCAAAGGCTTTGGCATAGTCAATAAAGCAGAAATAGATGTTTTTCTGGAACTCTCTTGCTTTTTTGATGATACAGTGGATGTTGGCAATTTGATCTCTGGTTCCTCTGCTTTTTCTAAAACCAGCTTGAACATCTGGAAGTTCATGGCTCATGTATTGCTGAAGTCTGGCTTGCAGAATTTTGAGCATTATTTTACTAGCATGTGAGATGAGTGCAATTGTGTGGTAGTTTGAGCATTCTTTGGCATTGCCTTTCTTTGGGATTGGAATGAAAACTGACCTTTTCCAGTGCTGTGGCCACTGCTGAGTTTTCCAAAGTTGCTGGCATCTTGAGTGCAGCACTTTCACAGCATCATCTTTCAGGATTTGAAATAGCTCAGCTGGAATTCCATCACCTCCACTAGCTTTACTCATAGTGATGCTTTCTAAGGCCCACTAGCTTTGTTCATAGTGATGCCCTCTAAGGCCCACTTGACTTCACATTCCAGGATGTCTGGCTCTAGGTGAGTGATCACACCATCACGATTATCTCGTGAAGATCTTTTTTGTACAGTTTTTCTGTGTATTATTGCCACCTCTTCTTAATATCTTCTGCTTCTGTTAGGTCCATACCATTTCTGTCCTTTATCAAGCCCATCTTTGCATGAAATGTTCCCTTGTTATCTCTAATTTTCTTGAAGAGATCTCTAGTCTTTCCCATTCTGTTGTTTTCCTCTATTTCTTTGCATTGATTGCTGAGGAAGGCTTTGTTATCTTTTCTTGCTATTCTTTGGAACTCTGCATTCAGATGCTTATATCTTTCCTTTTCTCCTTTGCTTTTCGCTTCTCTTCTTTTCACAGCTATTTGTAAGGCCTCCTGAGACAGCCATTTTGCTTTTTTGCATTTCTTTTCCATGGGGATACTGGCTCCGAGCTCAAATAACCTCATCTGTGAAATGGGAATCACAATACCCACTTTGCAGGGCTGCTATTATGATGAAATGTGAAAAATAAAGCTCAGGTGCAGTTTTTAGCAAACAATAGATTTCTGAAGGTGGTGATACCTGTTCCATAAATATTTACGGTATATCTCCTCCCATAACTGTCTCCAAACTGGTAGGTATCTTGTTCTCTGTTCGCATTTTCCTATATTAATAACTTCAGTTTTCTTTCCAGCTTCTCCAGAGTGTATGACCTCTAGTGACTTTCTTAACTGAACCAGCCATTCCTCATCAGTGCTCTCTCCCCATAGTGCCCTTCCAGATACTATAACACCTCTGTAACTACAATTAATACGGTTAGCACTTCTAAAATGCTTTCCTTCCTTGGTTTCCACAATTATATACTATTTTGGTTATCTTCTGATCTCACTGATTATTCCTGTATCAGCTTCCTATTTATAGTCCTTAAAATCTGACTTTGTTCCTCTACTGTTTCTTAAAAAATATGTTCTCTTGGAGAATCTAATAACTATTAGACTTCTGTACCTGAAGAGCTGTACTATACTTACTGTCCTTGAGCATTTCTGGAACTATGCTTAACCCCTGCTCTACTTCATGTCAAGCTAATGCTGGTAGTGGTACATTACCAAACATTTCTGATATCAATATACAGTTAGTCAGTTAGTTAACTAGCTGACTGTTAGCTTTTCATTATATTAAATGGTTTGATGGACATGTACTGCTCACTATTTCCAGTTCTCTTTCAACTTTTACTAACACATGAGATAGATACTCCCACTGTCTTGAAGACATAAAACCTCCTTTGTTCAATGAAATATGAGTGTGCTGGCTGTATTACTTTTTGGTGAAGGCATTTAAGAGCTGGTCCACAATTCTTCATGTTCTATCTTCTTGTGCAATGCTAACTGTGGAAGCCTACTTTACCTCTGAAGTACTACAACATAAAAAATAGCATGGAATGATGAGGCAACACATGGAAGACAGCTGCCTAGAAAGTCCTATAGCTGACTGCCTATAACCAAAAAGTAAACACTTATTTTAAGCCACTGTAATTTTGTGGCTGTTTTGCTACAGTGCAAACCTATTTGTTATGAGTGAAAAAACAGTCTTGCTGTCATCATTCTAATTAAGACTCGTGCTTAATTTTTCAGACACTGTTGAATTTGCATCCTAAATGTTACCTGGTTTCTTTTATTTCTCTCCAGTTTTATTGAGATAAAAATTAACAAATTAAATTGCAATATATGTGATGTGTACAATCTGATGATTTGATGTATGTATACATTGTGAAATGATTTCCACAATCAAGTTAATTAACACATCCACAGGCTCACATTCCTTTTTTTTCTTTCTTCTTTCTTTTGGGGGAGGGATGAGACTTTGCTACTGCCTTAGCAAATTTCAAGTATACAATACAGTACAATTAACTTTAGTCACCATGCTGTAACTTAGATCTTCAAAATGTATTCATCCTATAACTGAAAGTTTGTACCCTTTATCAGCCTCTCCTCATTTCTGCACCTCTCAGCCCCTGAAACCACCATTTGACTCTCTATTTCAATGAATTTAACTTTTTAAAAATTGTACATGTAAGTGATTACATGCAGCATTTGTCTTTCTCTGTCTGGTTAACTTCACATAATACCCATGCATAAATGTGAAATATACATAGGTAGATAGAGAGATACATAGATAGATAGATTTGGGCATAAATGTTATCAGACTTATACTGCTAAATTGAATTTAGGTGAATGTTTATGTACTAGTCACTATTCTCGGCACTAAGAAAATAGTTGTGAACAAAACATTTAAAAATTCCTGCCCTTGTGGTTGTATTTTACATTCTAGTAGTTGTGGACTAAAAAAAAATACACAACATGAGAGTTGCAAGTTAGATGTTTATTGGGGGCAAAATGAGGACTACAGCTGGGGAGAGAACATCTCAAATAACGCTAATAAGCTGTTCTAAAGAGGTAGCAGAAAGGTCAGTATTGTATGATTTTTGTCAGGGGTGGGGTGGTATATGTAAGCAAGCCCAAATTTTGGCAGAGGCTTACTGCTAGTGACATGGAGCGTCTGTCACTGTTAACAGTTTTAGTGGTTTTCTAGATATGAGAAGATGAAAGAATTTGGCATCATAAAATCTGAAAATATGTAACTTTCTGAAGGCCCATTCTGTCCATTTTTCCCAGAGCACAGAGTGCCTCATTCCTGATCTCCACCCTGAACTCTGTTCAGGGTCTGTTGAAGGTCAGCAGCTTCAGTAGGTGATGACTTAATCTTTGTAGAGGCAGATGACCAGTACTAGCTTTTAGTAGACATGGTAGAGAGTAATGAGGATGCAGATAATAGACATAATAAGTGGGAAAATATATTAGTAGAAGATTATATGGAGAAATGTAAAACTGGGTGAAGGAATGGGATTAGAACCAGGAAAAGGGATTAGTTTGCCAGTCAAGTTTTGGATAGGATTTAATTACAAATTTAGAAGTGTACTGAAAACAAATTTTGACTAAGTGAAATTGACCAAATGCCAATCAATATCGAGCTAAAGGTGAAATCATCCTCACAGAGTGAATTCATGCAATAAATTAAAAACCTGAAAAATTTCTCCAAAGATGTATTATTAAATTTTAAAACATTTGAGGGTATAATTTTTCAAAATTCAACATTATAGTGTAGGTAGGACACAATTTCTTACCATTGACAACCAATCAGGACAGTGATGTACATTTGTGGTCTTAAAATGATTTTAAAGTTTCACATTCGGTTGAACTTTTTTAAAGATGAAGATTTTTTTTTTTAGGTCCCTTGCATTTCGCTAACATTTCTTTCTTCATACTCTGTATTTTTTAATGTCTATATGGGTGATGCTTTGTTATGAACGCTGTTGATTCATGATATTCGAAGTCTTCCTTTGTGAAATATTGATATCTCAAAGCCAATATTCTACTCTTAATTCTTCCTCAGGAATGAGGCAATGCTGTGGCTTAAATGCATTTAAATATTCAGTAATTAAATATAATACTTAAAAGTCATTTTATGTTCTGCTAGCACACCAAACAATTCTACAGAGATTAGACTTATATTTTTAATTAAATCGCCTGGGTTTGGAATAAATCTGAATAGACTGACATGGTAGATTCAGACATAGCAAGAAGGAAGTTAAAAGAGGGAAGAATATGGATATGTTCAGCAACTCCTTTGCACATTTTCAGAAATAGTGACCCATATCAACCTCCATCCAGCTGGATCACAGAACCACAGAAAGCTAGAGCTGGGAAACACCCTTGAGAGAGCATCAGCCTACTGACTTTGACACACATGGAAAATCAGTTGATACATTCATTAGGCAGAAATACTGAAAGTGATACTTAGGAAGTGTGCCTTAAGTACGTGCTACCCTTTAACACACTAATTGCCTCACATGTGTTCTCTCTCTAAATTCTTCCCTCAACACTGTAAAAACTTACTATTATCTCCATTTTACAGATAATACAACTAGTAAACTGCAGAGCATGGCCACTAATCTAGGCGGTTCTTAAACTCAGTCTTAAACATTAATAACATGTTTCAAATGTGCATGCCTAAACATAAAAAGCAGAGGTAATATGCAAAAACCAAAAAATGAGCTATTTGAAGGTGATAGAATCCGATACATTCGCTTTTCTCCCCAGAATTTTTTTTTTTTTTTTGCTATACTTTCTTTACACTGTAAATGCAAGAACAAAATTAAACCGTTGATGATCAAAACCTCCATCAGCTCTGTTCTCCGCAGTCAACTTAGAGTTCTCATTCTCTTCCAGATTTTGGTTAACATCTTCATCGCCAACAGCAGATTTTTTCCTTTTAAACTTTAAGCCTGGATACCCCGATCTTTAAGACACGATGAGCGACTGAACTGAATTGAACTGAACCCTGATCTCTGAGTCCTGTCTTCTGGGCCACTCAAGTCTTCCACTCCGGCTCGCTGGAGGTGGTGGAGATGGTCGTTTTAAACGCTTTTGCTTCCCCTTCTTGGCAAACTTCATATGCCGGAGACCGGAACGAAGCGCTGAGTCTCGAAAGGGCCAGGAAAGATGTCTCGACAGTGTTTACCAGGCCTCCAGTTCTCTCCCTGAGCCCTGCCCCCAGCTCCGAAATGAAAAGCTTCCAGGAAATGTCCCTGTTATCACTTCCCCGCCGGGCGGGGGGCTGGGAGCGGGCGGTCCCCTCCGCCCCCGGCTCCGCTGCTCCGCTGGCGCACTGGCGCACTGGCTCGCAGGCGCCCCCGCGCCGCAGTCCTCAACTAGCGGCGCCCGGGTCGCAGCTCCGCCGCGCGCTGGGCGCAGGGGTCCCCGCCGCAACGCGCCGCCGCTTCTGCCCGCGCCTCCGCCCGTTTCGCCATGAGGGTCCTGGGTGGGCTCTCGGGGACGCTGCTGACGTGCCTCGCCCTAGTGCTTCCCGTCTTGGAGGCGAACTGTGAGTAATCAATAGCGTCTTGTCTTCTTTCCCTCAGCGGTGCCAACGGAACTACGAGCCCTGTTGGACGGGTTTTCTTTTCTAGGGCTGCAGCCTCCTAGAAAGTTTCCAGTAAATGCTTCCATCAGCAATGTATCTAGCGGGCGTTGTAATGGTGGGGCAGGGTCAATTGGGAGTCGTGTTGCCTACGGGACAGATTCTAAAACAAGAGTGATACTAAACATCAGTGAAGGAGTTAGAACACCTACCTACCAATTGCCCCTAACAGTTGAAGTTCTCAGTCAGATGACAAGGATGAGCACACTGCAGTATAAAAGTAGGGAGGAAAGGCAACCCCCTCTTGTCTTCCATTTGTACAAGCGCCTGACCCCAACCGGCCCCCTCTGCTGCAGCCTACCTCCCTTCTGCAATTTCTGGACTTTGATCTTGCTTTGCTTATCTCAACATTGACAAACGAATTGTTAGGAGATGACTGCGCGTTTGCATAGCAGATCATTTTTTTTTAACCTTGAAGTCAAAAGGACTGTTAAATATTGTAGTTCTCAGATCGTTTTTTACTGACAGTTTTTGGCACTGAGTGCCACTCTTCTGAGATCATTGCAGGAATTCTTTTTAGTTTATCTTCGTATGTCTTGTTCTTTATGTTTCCGTGCCTCGATTCAAGGCAGGATATTGAGTTTTCTGTGAAAGAATATAATCATATCAAGGTATTTAGTACGTTTTAGTTGCCACTTAGTTTGTTCTCTAAAGTTTAAGCACATTCACTAGTCAAAAATGCTTTCTTGTGATATGTTTTATTCTCAGGAAATGGCATGGGAGAGATAAATTGAATTACACCATAAATGGTTAAAGCTCCATTGTAAGTTTCACAAAGATATAATTTCAGGAGAATTAAATAGTAATTTACTTACATTCCTCGGTGTTTCAGCGGTAAAGAATCTGCCTGCTACCGCAGGAAACATGGGTTCCATCTCTGGGGTTGAGAAGATCCCTTGGAGGAGAGAAGGACAACCTACTTTCTGGGAAAATCCCCTGGAGAGAGAAGCCTGGTGGACTACAGTTAATAGAGTCGCAGCGAGTTAGACAGGACTGAAGCAACTGAACATAACATACACACAACGTTCTACTGATTTTTCTTAGTTACAGATCAAGATGAATGTGATAGTTTTAAAATTCTAATTTAAAGGCTAAAAGAACATTTATTGATTTTATATTAAAGACCTGTTGCAGAACTTCAACATACAAACCTCTGTCATTAAGCCTATATGCGGACCACATACACTAACTCATTATCTATATAGCTCAGTAGGACAATCAAGTGTTTGTCTGATAACCAGTGTTTTGGAAATGAGAAAAAGGCAAAAATGGCTTGCTACACTTACTGCTTGTCACCACAGAAATTTGCTAAACCATTTGTTTTTGTAGAGATTGTTACATTTTTGTTAAATCTTTTGTTGTTGTGTAGTTGCTAAGTTGGTTTTACAAACCATTGTCTGTAGCTGAGTTAAAAATGATGTGTGCTGTGTTTGTGATTATACCCATGTAATCATGCCATACATAGGGAGAAATACACTTGTTATATATACACTGATAGAACAGATTAATTAGAATTAATTTGCAGAATTAATTCTTCATATGTCCATAAAGAATAGGTGGCACTATAACACCTTTGTTTTAAAAAGTATGATAGTTTAATGGGATTAAAAATCATTTCTGGCTTACCGATGAAAAAACTGAGATATAGATGGAATGTGTTTACTCCCTAAGATTTTAAATTTGAGATAGAATTAAAGTTCTAAATATTTGTTATATGATTCATTGTTTAGTCCATAGAAATAGTCACTAAAGGAAAAAGTTTATAAACTTTTTTGAAATAGTTCAGAGATATGAACTGACTTTTCAGACATGCATACATATAGATTTGGATCTATATGTATATCTATCTATTAATTTAAAGTTTATTCTTTTATATATTGTATGCCACACTAAAGGCTGTGTGAAGAAAAATAGAGGAAAGAGGATGTCCCCTTTGGCTGTGCTAATTTGGTCCTTTCCAGACATCCACTTCTGCTTAGGTGTCTACCCTTGACATTAATGACTCATGTTTTCCTTCTCTTTTCTACTTTTTTCTTTCCTTTTCTGGATTTTTTTTTTTTTTTTTACCATTTATCTAGCTTTGTCTTTTCTTAAATTCCCTTTATTTCAGAGTTCAAAATGTGTTGCACTGATGGAGAGATTTTTATCAAGTTTAGATTAGAGTTGGGGTTGGTGCTGGAAGAGTTAGACAATGTCTGGTACAGAGCATCATGATCAATAACAACACCCTGTGCCATATTCTTCTGCTTTAATCACATCTAGGATGTAGAATCTTGCTTTTCATAATCAATCTTTTCTGTCCACCAAGTTCAGTAAACTCTTTAATAGCTAAGTGATATCTATTCATATTTAAACTTTTAAAATACTGAGAAAAATGTGAGAAGCCTGATAATACCTGTATTAATTAATATTCTTTAGCTATAAGCAACAGCAATGACTCTTGATAACTAAAGCCAAAGGGAAGGAAGTAAAGAAGGAAGAGGAAGAGAGAAAAAGAAAGAAAAGAAGAAATAAAGAAAAAAAAGAGGGGGAAAAAAAGCTGAGTGAATTGATTGGAAGATTATGTAATGGTGTGTTGAATTACCAGGCCTAGGGAAGCCAGGGACTTGGGCATTTAGGTGATCTATATAGTGGAAACTCCTGTGCTCACTATGTTAGGAGCTGCCATCAGATAACCCAGTTCTAACTACCTTCTCGTTCTGTGTATACTTGTTCATGATTGAATTTCTTAGAAAAGAGAGCCTGATTATTTTGGCTTAGCTTATTTCTGGAGTCCTGTGATTGACAGCTCACTAGAATCAGGAAGAGTGTCAGAAGGACCACTCCCGCAAAGGAATGGATACTGGGAAGGAAGCAGAAACAACAGAAGTCTACACATTGGAATTGGCTGTACAACATACATACATACCCTTTATCCATGAACACTATTTGGAAAATATTTCTAATGCAATGCAGATGTTTCTAATATGCACATAACTAATATACAGTAGAAAGGACCTCTCTTTAACAGATTCCGGTCACCACACTCAGAGAAGAAGGCTCCAGGCTACCATCTCCTAGTTTAGTATCATCAGATAATATCCATGTCTTCTCTAGTTCAGTCACAGTTCTGTGTCAATGTGGTGTGCTTTATGGATTGGAATGCTATATTAGAATACAAACACATCCTATATACCAAAAAATACTTTTACAAAAAACAAGCAAGGGAATATGGGTACTGGCTTTAAGGGTTGCCTGTGTCTCTTGGTTTTAAGCTAGGACTGGTATTCATGACTTCCTGCTTTCCTACCCAGTTCATATGTCTCTTGCTTTTAGGCAGTTCTTCATGTTTAATTTTTTTTTGTTTGTTTGTTTCTCTCAGTGAGATGAACCACACACTTATTGAGGAAGAATCTGAGCCCTGTTGTTCCTACACACACAGCTATACTGGAGAAACAATACTTTGAGACTCTTTTTGTCTCAAAGGGCACTAACTGAGCTCTCAATAATTTATCAGTGCATAATTCCATAAAACATAATGAACCAATGAAAGCCAAATAATCATCCCATTGACTTATTTCTTTTGTGGAATTAATTCCTTAGAGGTAAAGTTGGGTGGCTTAGCATAAAGCATTGAACAAGTCTACCAGTATTCGTGCTGATAGAAAAATTAAGTCTAAATGAAGAGTAAATCTCTCTGCCTTTGAGTATGAATTGCTGCTTCTTCATTTAAAAAGTGCCCTAGCTAGTCAGCCAGTCACCAGGTAACTGGTTGGATTTTGTAATCTGTCCCATTTCCAACACCTGAATGAATAGCAATTCTGCTGACAGATTTGGTGGGTCTTTTTTAGGAGCAAGAGTCTGGTCTGGTGGCCCTCTGTGAAGGAAAATCTATGTAATTGAGTCTATATGTAGTCTCCACCCTTGCCACCATGGCTGCTTTTTTTTATGAGTATTGAACAGACACTAACCTGAGAGAACAAAGCAACAGCCAGAAGGCCATATGTACACACAGACTTGTGTGTTACTCCTCGTAGCAATTTAAAAATCATAAAATTTCATCTAAAAATTTGTTTTTATGACTTCTTTGGAAAACAAAGATCTGGCAATACTTGGCCCACATTCTAACATAGCAAGATTCAGCTAGAGCTGATTCAGAGCTACCTTTTTTTCGATGAAGTTTGAAAAAAGTATAGAATTATTTCTTATTGTGAAATCACAGTGATTGTTACATTTAAAGCAGAGTGGAAAGCAATTATAGAAAGACTTAAAATTCTTTGTCAGTCTTCTCAACTCTCCTTGATCTTAGGCCAAAATTGTTTCATCACGTGTTTTGTGAAAACTCAAATGTTTGCAACTTTTAATGGCATCCTAGTGAACAATTAGAACTTCTATTTATTGGAAAAGTCTATTAATTTGGTTTTGGGGGATAACCGTTTGCTTACTTGAGTCATTGTGTCTTGGTAGTGAATGAATGCAGTTGAGTAAAACTAGGTCCTTGCTGTGAAATCAGAACATGTGAAAAATCAAATACGGTCCTAATCAATGACTAATCCTAAGGATTCTAAGGAATGTAGGACCTATTATTTCAGGAAGATGATTTAAATTGGTAAGTGTAACCCAGGATAAGTACTATGTAAGGAATGTTCCCTGTGCTAACATTAACCTGGATAGGAAATACCTTAACATTGATGTTTTTATTTTTAATTATCCAATTGTTGGTTAAACTTCTACTTATGACATAGTTAAAAATTTTCATATGCTTATCACTACCTCCCAGCATTTAGCATTTTTAAAATATTGAGCAAATTCTTTCTAGTCCTCAACTATTAAAAAATTAAACAAAGTTGAAGAAAGTAACTTCTGAAACATAGCAAAAACTTAAGTGCTGAATATTCAGTTATACAAGCAAATAGTACATAGAAAGTCACTGGAGAATTCCCTGGAGGTCCAGTACTTAGAACTCAGCACTTTCACTGCCCTGGGCCTGGGTTCTATCCTGGTCAGGGACCCAAGATCCTGCAAGTCACATGGTACAGCTAAAAGAAAAAAGAAAGTCAGCAAACTTCCATGTCTTCTCCACTAATGATCTAAGTTTTCTTTATCCATTTGATTGTATCTGATTCTATAACCTTGTATAACCACAGCTTCATTAATGAACCCAAAACAAACAATATTGTCAAAATTTTTATCGTGATACATTTACCACTTTTTACCAAACATTTATTTCCATTTAAATTCATCTCTCAGTGATTCGGAGGGCTTCTCTGGTGGCTCAGATGGTCTGAATCTGCCTATAATCCAGGAGACCTGAGTTCGATCCCTGGGTGGGGAAGATCCCCTGGAGAAGGAAATGGCGACCCACTTCACTATTCATGCCTGGAGAATTCCATGGACAGAGGAGCCTGCTGGGCTACAGTCCCTGGGGTTGCAAAGAGTCGGACACGACTGAGTGACTAACACCCTTTTTTCTATAGAATAAACCATCTCAGTAAATTCCTTGCTGGCTCAGATGGTAAAGAATCTGCCTGCAGTGTGGCAGACCGGTTCAATCCCTGGGTTGGAAAGATCCCTTGGAGAAGGAAATGGCAACCCACTCCAGGATTCTAACCCAGAAAATTCTGTGGACAGAGGAGCCTGGAGGGCTACAGTCCACAGTGTCACAGAGAGTTGGACCTTCTCAAGATTGCCGTAATTCCAAGTATTCCTCATTGTTTGTCACCAAATTCTTTTCCCTTATTTATGGAACCTAGCTGACACTTGTTGGCTTTTGAGTTTATGAGCCTTGTACCAGATTACCTTGAGAAGAAACACAACTGACAATCATTAAATGGGCCATTGTATTTATAATTTAGAATCTCTGGAATGGGCCTGTCTTGTGAACACTGACTTGGAAAACAAATATTCTCAGCTCTGGGGCAGTTCTTGCCCAAACTTCTTTGTTTGTAGGCCTAAGATCTAACTCTTAGCAGGTCTCTGAACAGCTGGACAGACCATGTGTAACCAGTGAGAAAGTGGCCTAGATCCTGATCTCAGATAATTTCTTATTCTAAGCAAAGTGGACAGTGAGAAAAACTGCTTATCCGTCTGCCCATTGTGAGGGTTTTGTTTCTCCCATGCCCTTTAGGATCACCCTTGAGAGAGGCTGTAGCTCATTTATGGCTGTAGCTTTGTAGCAGGTCTACCTCTGGCTCATGTTGGTACATCTTTTCATTTTTGTTCTTGGTCATAGGCCTTTCCTCTTGAGTCTATGAAGGGACTAAAGGGACAGAAAGAAGTCAAGAGAGTGAGCAATCAGCCCAGGCCACTTAGCATTCCTTTCAGCTCATCCCATTCATACCATTTGAACACTGAACTGCTGCCATAACTAAACTTATGGCTGGATGAAAAACATGGCATCTAGTTCGTGATGAGCTGTTCAAATCACAAAGTGGTCCTGTGTTCAGATCTTCACGTAAGGCCAAAAGGACACCAGGAACAATTTCTCAAAGGGAAAATAGTTGCTGAAAGAAATGTGACTTGCTTCCAACTCAAAGGGAACACTACTGAAATTCTTCTGGGGCTTGCTACAGTCTCAAGCGTACCCTGCCATCCTGTGGACCATTTGACTCCAGTTGGATCTGATGAGCCATTGGCCAGCCTACATGATAGACGGCGTGAGGTGAACTTTGGACTAGCAGGAGAGCATTCTCTTGTTTTGGTTCCCACCTACATTTGGCAGTTTTTAGACTCATGGTTAAAAGCTCAGAGTAGAACATCGAAAATTGGAATGAATATGCCTTAACTATAAGAGGTCCATCAAAATCTATTCTGCCATCTTAGTGATAGACACCCAGCTATATAACAACTTGTTTCTCACTTGAGCAGGAATATTCCAGTGTGACCAG
Source organism: Oryx dammah (assembly GCF_014754425.2). NCBI lineage: Eukaryota > Metazoa > Chordata > Mammalia > Artiodactyla > Bovidae > Oryx > Oryx dammah. Next base: position 118,215,621 of record NW_024070186.1, read on the forward strand.
ATTGCTGCTGAAAACAGTTTCATGTTCTCAGATCTGGGGAAGGAATCACAGTTTGAAGACTGAGTCTTATGGGACCTATAGTTTCAGGAAAGAATTCCCTTTATCAGCTGAGGCTCATAAACCTCAGTTCTAAACAGATACTTTATATCTTAGGTGTTTTGATCTTAGATCTTAGGTATGTAATAATGACTAAAGTTTTGGGAGTCTCTTTCCTTAGTGCAGTTACTCAGTGCATTTATTTTGCTTTGGGGAAAACTAGGAAAAAAGTTTACAGATGCTTCCTCAAAGGCATCTCTCTTCTTCATTCAAGAGGTTCTGGATCTATCCAGATTCAACATTGCTAATTAAGATGAGGTGGTGATTTCATTGTATTATTTGCTAACCCAGAGAATTTTGGGGTGAAAACCTCAATGAATAATTTTTTGGGTTGTCTTCCCATTTCGATCTTGGGAGATCCTTGCCTGTTAATCCTTTCTCCAAGATTTGACTACTGACTGATTCAGGTCAGTATAGGCTGATGCCTAAGCTTAACCACCCAGCTTCCTCCCGTGGCACTTGAAATCTGGGAACCCAGTTTTTGTTGCAGCCTCTCCCAGCAGGATTTCTAATCTAGGGAGAACAGCCAGTACAGTTTTTTAAAAATTCTGATGATTTCCTCAATAATCTATGATAATTATGAAAACATATTCTTTTTTTTTCTGTATTAGGAAGTGGGGAGGATAAGTAAGGCGGTGAATAGGTAAGAATCACATGAATAATTCAGGCAGAACATTAATCTCCTATCATTTGTATAGTCTTTCTTTTATATTATTTTATATTATGTCAGGGAATATCTGGCTTTTCAGTGTTGTTCCATGTGTACCAAGGTTTTCTCTGGGATGGCATTAGCCAGCCTAGCCAGCTGTTAGAACCGAAGCTGGTAGCTCTAGCTTGCACATGGAACAAAATTAGCAATCCAACCAGACAGCATATTAAAAATCAGAGACTTTACTTTGCCAACAAAGGTCCATCTAGTCAAAGCTATGGTTTTTCCATTAGTCACATACAGATGTGAGAGTTGGACTCTAAAGAAAGCTGAGCACCAAAGAATTGATGCTTTTGAACTGTGGTGTTGGAGAAGACTCTTGAGAGTTCCTTGGGCTGCAAGAAGATCTAACCAGTCCATCCTAAAGGAAGTCAACCCTGAATATTCATTGGGAGGACTGATGCTAAAGCTGAAACACCAATACTTTGGCTCCCTGATGCAAAGAACTGACTCACTGGAAAAGACCCTGATGCTGGGAGAGATTGAAGGCAGGAGGAGAAGGGGATGACAGAGGATGAGATGGTTGGATGGCATCACTGACTAGATGGACATGAGTCTGAGTGAACTCCGGGAGTTGGTGATGGACAGGGAGGCCTGGCGTGCTGCGATTCATGGGGTCGCAAAGAGTCGGACACGACGGAGCCACTGAACTGAACTGAGCGACTGAACTGAACTGAGTACATCCAGCCTGATTCAAAATCATATACACCTTTTTGTATTAGCTTTCTATTGTCGTGTAACAAATAACCGTAAACTTAGCATCTTAAAACAATACAATGTATTATCTCATAGGTTCATAGGACAGAAGTCCAGGCACGAGTTCAGGGAGCTCAACCTGAACTCCATGGTAACTCCATGAGAGAACCAAATAAAAGATAAGATATGGAGTGATAACACTTTAATCCACAAATCTTCAAATTAATACTCAAATCACCAAATCTCAATAACTCAGCAAAATGAGTTAATTTTTCATTTGTGTGAAGTCCAGTGTGGTTTGTGTAAATCTCTTACATCTTTAGACGTACCATCTGGAACACATGGCCCCCAGTGTCCCTGAAAGAAAAGAGAGCAATGGAGGAGGCCCGCTTGTTCTCGACTGCATAGCATGAAAGTGACAAGACTCACATCTGCTTATACTGTAATAGCACCCAACCCAAGAAAGCACGTGGAATGTTTGGTTGGCATTTTCCCTGTTACAAACATTTTTCCTCCAAGATTAAGCTTCATGTTTCTTCCTCTAAGAGAAGGACAAATACTTATTGCCCATTTAAACGTTTGGTAATGTATGTTACACAATGTGAAGTTGTTTTAACTATCTGAGTAGAATTTGTCATAGAGAGAGAGCATAATTAACTATTCCTACTAACAGACTCGGAGAAGGCGATGGCACCCCACTCCAGTACTCCTGCCTGGAAAATCCCATGGATGGAGGAGCCTGGTAGGCTGCGGTCCATGGGGTCGCGAAGAGTTGGACACGACTGAGCGACTTCCCTTTCACTTTTCACTTTCATGCATTGGAGAAGGAAATGGCAACCCACTCCAGTGTTCTTGCCTGGAGAATCCCAGAGACGGGGGAGCCTGATGGGCTGCCGTCTATGGGGTCGCACAGAGTCGGACACGACTGAAGTGACTTAGCAGCAGCAGCAACTAACAGACTACCTGGGAACTTAGTATAATGACGTTAAGTTGGCTGTTAAAGTGGCAGCCTGAAAAAATTGTAACAGTTAATATTAAAATTGTTCCTATGGTGAGAATTGTTATTATTTTAGAAATTGCCTTGAAAATGGCTTTAGACTTAGGCTGTGAAGTCCCCAAAACGTGGTCTATAGCTTTACACTCAAGTGTCATCCAGTGACCAGAAGCATCAACAAAAAGTGAAGTCACTCAGTCATGTCCGACTCTTTGCGACCCCCATGGACTGTAGCCTGCCAGGCTCCTCAGTCCGTAAAATTTTCCAGGCAAGAGTACTGGAGTGGGTTGCCATTTCCTGCTCCAGGGGATCTTCCCGACCTAGGGACCGAACCTGGGTCTCCCACGTAGCAGGCAGATGCTTTACCATCTGAGCCACCAGGGAAGCCCAATTACTGGGGAATTTATTAGAAATGAAGGGACTTACCTAGCAGTCCAGTGGTTAAGACTTCACCTTCCAATGCAGGGGATGCTGGTTCAGTCCCTGCTCAGGCAGCTAAGGACCCACACATCTCATTGCCAAAAGCAAAACATAGAACAGAAGCCATATTTTACCAGATTGAATGAAGATGTTAAAATAGTCCATATTAAAAAAAATTTTTTTAAGAAAAAAAAAAGAAATGAAGTATCTCTAGCACTGCTTTAGACCTGTTGACTCAGAAAACACATTTTAACAAGACCCTCAGGTAATTCTTCACTTTGAGTTTGAGTCATTCTGGTCTGTAAGGCCATAGCAGAGAATAGAGAAAAATGATTCTGTATAAGAAGTGAACAGAAATTTGCCAGGGTGACAGTAAGCAGTGGCCAGGGAATGAGAAGGGGAGAAGATGTCAGAGAAGGGAGAAAAGAAGCTGAGCCCCATGGAGGGAGAAGTCAGCTGTAAGGAAGGTCTCCAGTAAAAAATAATTAGATGTGCGGTAACAGAACCTTTAGGAACTAGGGTTTCAAAGGTTTAAGTTAAAACTACAAAAGTTGCTTTAATATTTTAAAGTTGCAGTTTTGGTTTTATAAATGTGACAAATTAAGTATTATTAAGTCTAGTATAGGCAATAACTTCTTCCTTTAAGAGGTTTATTTATATTGCATTGTCCAGATACAGAAATTGGATTCTCCAGGCTGGAGGGACAAGTGGAATAAGGGTGATTTACCCACATAGATTCTGAACCTTTCTACAATGGAGTGAAGCAATAGGGACCAGGTCTTACTGGTTCTAGTCTATTAGCATAATTCTTGTTAGTCCTCTGGTCCATTTTTTGGAATGGACTTAAAAGGGACACTTTCAAGAACATTGACATTGGCTTTTAAATCTCCATAGAAGTGGTAAAACTGTAACTTCCTGCAATTATATGATATTTTCCATCTTTCAAAATAGCCTACTTGGCATTTTCTCCTGATCACAGCTATTCCATGATGCCCTTTCCCAACTTGAGGAAAACATTACGCTTCCTCTCCACCTCTATTAAAGTTATTAGCCACTCTTTCACTTCCTATTCTCACTTGATCTTCTTGAAGAAACAGTTCCTTCTGGAGGTCTTCTCTCTTCTCACCATCCCATGGCTATTGAGGACAGAGAATGTTAATGGTGATCCTATTGTCAAGCCAACTGTATACATTTTGACACTGTTGAAACTTATCCTTTTGAAATGGACCTCCTTTTATGTCTCGAAGCATTATCTTCAAATTTTCTTTCTGCCTCTACATATATGTTACTAGTTCTGTTTCTGTTGTTTTGATGATTTCTGCTTTTCTTTAGAGTTTCCTGGGGTTCCATTTTGACCTTCTGTCCCTATTGGACATCTTTCCCCAACTTAAACTACGAGCTATATCCTACTATCTCTTTACATTTTTAAACCATGCTTAATATAATGTGCTTAAAAAATACATCTATAGCTTCACTAGCAAGAGACCAAAGTGACATTTTGCTTTATATTTTTCTAATCCCTTCTTTCTATATGTACCTTCTTAGAAATTAAAATATGTAAGTGAAAGAATGGAATTTTGCCCTTAATAGTGTTTGTAACATGTTATTTCACCTAAGAATGATGATTGTTTTTATATCAATAAATTAAAATCTATGTCACACTTTAAAACAGATTTACAATTTTCCTTTATAAATGTTCATCATAATATATTTAAACAAAATCATATTTTTGGACATTTATATTATTTCCAGTGATTTGCTTATATCAACAGTTTTATGATGCACTTATTCATATATATTTCTTTACATATGTCCATGTTTATTTCCTCAGTTTAATGTCCTAGAAATGGAATTGTTAGTTGAATATATAAAGAGTGCACCTTTTTTTTTTTTTTAACTGGTGGAAAATCTTACTCTCTAATGTAATGAAAAATTCTAAAAATATCTACCCAGGGAAAAAACAGAATAATGATTACAAAGTACAGAAGACACCCAAAGGGAAAAGTTAGTTTGGCCTGTGGTAGACAGCCTCCAAGGTGGCCCCCAATTACTCTTATTTAAATAAATTGTATTGGAGTATAGTTGATTTACAGTAATGTGTTGGTTTCTGGTGTAAAGCAAAGTGACTGGGCTATTTATACATTTACAATATTCTTTTTCATTTTGGTTTATTATAGGATATTGAATATAGTTCCCTGTGCTATATAGTAGGACCTTGTTGTTTATCCATCCTATATATATTAGTTCAAGAGTGTGACTATTAAGAGGTTTTAGACACATCTTGTTATTATTTAGGTTGGTGCAAAAGTAATTGTGTTTCAGACCCTGAATTTTAAATCGTTGTAACTAGGCTCAAGCATATCTTTATTAATCAAAATAGGAGCAATTACAATCAATACATCTTTGCCATTGAGAAATAAGTTTGTTTATTCCTGTAGCATAAAAATCCATGCTTCAGGATTCAACTCTTGGAAAGCAATTTCTGTGTCCTTCTGGTTGTGGAAGCATTTTTCCTCCAAAACGTTGTTGAGATGCTTGAAGAAGTGGTAGCCGGTTGGCGAGAGGCCAGGTGGATATGGCAGATGACGTAAAGCTTCATAGGCCAATTCGTTCAACTTCTGAAGCACTGGTTGTGAGATGTGTGGTGGGTGTTGTCACTGAGAAGAATTGGCACTTTCTGTTGACCAGTGCTGGCTTCAGGCATTTCAGTTTTTGGTGCATCTCATCAATTTGCTGAGCATACTTCTCTGATGTAATGGTTTCACAGGAATTCAGAAAACTGTAGCAGATTGGACCGGCAGCAGACCACCAAAGAGTGATCGTCACCTTTTTTGGGGGTGCAAGTTTGGCTTTGGAAAGTGTTTTGGAGCGTTTTCTTGGTCCAACCACTGAGCTGGTTGTCCCTGGTTATATAAAATCCACTTTATGTCACAGGCCACAATCTGATTGAAAAATGCTTTGTTGTTGTTGGGTAGCATAAGACACTTCAAAATGATTATTTTTTTAATTTGATTTCAGCTCATGAGGCAGCCACTTATCAAGTTTTTTCACCTTTCCAGTTTGCTTCAAATGCCAAATGACCGTAGAATGGTTGATGTTGAGTTCTTTGGCAGCTTCTCATTTAGTTGTAAGAGGAGCAGCTTCCATGATGGCTTTCAGCTGGTTATTGTAAACATCCAGTGGCCATCCGTTATGCTTCTCATCTTCAAGGCTCTGGTCTCCTTTGCAAAACTTCACTGCACTGCATGTTCATGAGCAGTTCCTGGGCCAATTGCATTGTTGATGTTGAGAATGGCTCTGCTGCTTTATGCACCATTTTGAACTTGAATAAGAAAATGGCTCGATTTTGCTTTTTGTCTAACATCATTTCCATAATGTAAAATATATATAAAGTAAACAAGTAATAATTCATTAGCAAAAAGTATAAAGCAAGAAATGCACATTAAAATGATGTATAACATAACCACATTGATTTCAGAAATTATTCCAATATCAAATGGCAAAGTTCAATAATGCAAAACCGCAATTACTTAATAATAGATATCTTTGGAAATCTGATTTCAAAAGTAGATTTTAAGAGGACCTAATTCCTTTCGTCTTTGCCAATGTTGGATTTTAACTTCTTTTAAAATCTTTGTCAAAGCAATAGGTATAAAAAAGGGCTGACTTTTTGAGGTGTGAGGAGTAGTCCATACTATTTTTTAATTCATCCTTTAACTTTTTTGGGTTGGGAAGATCCCCTGGAGAAGGGAACAGCTACCCACTCCAGTATTCGGGCCTGGAGAATTCCATGGACTGAATAGTCCATGGGGTCGCAAAGAATCGGACACGACTGAGTGATTTTCATTTTCACTTTTTTATTTCTATATCATATTTTAGTTCTCTACTTCCTTATCATGACATACTTTCATTTTATAGATGCCAGATTTTCTCAATTTATTTAGGATATTATTTATAGATTTTTGGAAGTTAGCTTCTATGTCTTCAGTTACCTCTGTTTCCTTTCGGGTCTATATGTTCCTCTTGCCCTTCTCTTTCATGCTACTAATTTTATGCAATTACCTAGTGATTTTTAGCTGTTATTTCATAATTTTTGAAGACGGTCCTAGTTGATTACATTGACTAGGTAGCTGGTTTAGAGTGCTATGGTTGTTCAGTTCAGTTCAGTCCAGTCGCTCAGTTGTGTCATACTCTGCAACCCCACGTACTGCAGCACACCAGACCTCCCTGTTCATCACCAATTCCAAAAGCTTGCTCAAACCCATGTCCATTGAGTCAGTGATGCCATCCAACCATCTCATCCTCTGTCGTCCCATTCTCCTCTTGCCCTCAATCTTTCCCAGCATCAGGGTCTTTTCAGAAGAGTCAGCTCTTTGCATCAGGTGGCCAAAGTATTGGAGTTTCAGCTTCAACATCAGTCCTTCCAATGAATATTCAGGACTGATTTCCTTTAGGATGGACTGATTGGATCTCCTTGCAGCCCAAGGGACTCTCAAGAGTCTTCTCCAACACCACAGTTCAAAAGCATCAATTCTTCGGCCCTCAGCTTTCTTTATAGTCCAACTCTCACATCCATACATGATTACTGGAAAAACCGTAGCTTTGACTAGACAGACCTCTGTCAGCAAAGTAGTGTCTCTGCTTTTTAATATGCTGTCTAGGTTGGTCATAGCTTTTCTTCCAAGGAGCAAGCATCTTTTAATTTCATGGCTGTAGTCACCATTTATTTTGGAGCCCCCCAAAATAAAGTCTGTCACTGTTTCCATTGTTTCCCCATCTATTTGCCATGAAGTGATGGAACCGGATGCCATGATCTTAGTTTTCTGAATGTTAAGTATTAAGCCAACTTTTTCATTCTCTTCTTTCACTTTCATCAAGAGGCTCTTTAGTTCTTTGCTTTCTGCCATAAGGGTGGTGTCATCTGCATATCTGAGGTTATTGATATTTCTCCTGGCAATCTTGATTCCAGCTTGTGCTTCTTCCAGCCCAGTGTTTCTCATGATGTACTCTGCATATAAGTTAAATAAGCAGGGTGACAATATATAGCCTCTGTCGTTGTTAAGGTCCATTTTTCTAAAGGGACAATGCTTTTGGGAAACTTATGAGTCCTAAGTAATTGGGCAGGCTTCTATTTAAGCCTTTGTGGGTATTGGTCAAGGGTAATTGTCAAGGTAAAGAGCACACTACTCTTTGAAATAACTCTTTCTAGTTGCACTATTTGATCCCACACAATATACGTTAAATGCATCTTTCCTTATTACTTGTTTTATTTTCCTTCTTTTCCTCGATTTCTTATCCCAATCATTTTTTCTCCTTTCCAAAGTTATCATTTTACTCCACTATTATTTAGACTGTGTCTCACAGCCTTTTAGAAAGTCCACAGGGAGTTCTGAAAGGTTGGCAGAAATTATGTTGAATTATAAACATCTAGTCAATGCTTTACCAACATTCCAAATAATCTTATTTCTACATCATCACTTAAAAAATAGTTATATCCTAAGAGTCTCCCTGGTGGGACTCCCTGATGACTCATGGTAAAGAATTCACCTGCAGTGTGGGAGACCTGGGTTCGATCCCTGAGTTGGATAGACCCCTGGAGGAGGGCATGGCAACCCACTCCAGTATTCTTGCCTGGAGAATCCCATGGACAGAGGAGCCTGTTGGGCAACAGTCCATGGGGTTGCAAAATATCGACACAATTGAGCAACTAAGCACAGCACAAGAGTCAAAATGGAAGCCTTTGAGATCTAGTCTTCCTAAGCCCCTAAGCATGTTTCATACTTATTGCTTATTGGGGAAGTCTGGAAGATGGTGCAGGAAGAGGGGTATTGCAGAATTAGGCCAGCTCTTGTTGTTGCCTTTTGCTTTTCCAAACGTAAATACAGACACAGGCCACTGAACTAATAATATTAATTGATGCCACCCTAACAAAATAGGTCAAATAGAACAAAAACAAAACATTTACTGGGCTGTAACCTCTTGTTACGTGACATCAAATCAGATGGTGTTTTGGTGTCCTAATGTGTAGGAGGTAAAAAAGACAAAGCAAGCTGACTACACAAATATCTTGCTGCACATCCTAAAAAGAGACCTCTTGTTGTAGCCTCAGAAAGTATAACCAATTTACAGTATAGTTGTTTAGAGGAGAAAAGAGAGGGCTATAGAAATTTCCTCTTTAGACCTTGCCAAACTCTGAATTCTGAGTTCCTTCAGAAATACCTTAATTTATCACTTACTGAGAGCAAACACATGAAATAGCAGAAATGGACAATATAGTTTACTTCAAGGTAATAAGCTGCCTGTTCTGTCTTTTGGGTAGAAGTATTTGTAGTTTTGGAAGGAGTAACTACTATGTACCCCTGTCTTTGTCTAGGGCTAAAGCAAAGGTTTAATCTTGGAGATAATTGGCAGAGTGTTCGATTTACTCTTTTATCCTAGACTAGGGGCTGTAAATTAGTTACAATTAAATCTTCAAGTAAGGAGAGGTTCATTTCACTTCTGTTGTGACAAAACAGTTCAAGCATTGTTTCCCTACTCATTTGATCTGTTCTAGAAGGCGGGGGTGGGAGGTGGGGGGTAGGGTCAATGATCACATTTTTTAAAATGCCACTGCTTTCCTACTTCTAAATGCCAACTCTCATTTCTCCTAATCCAAATGTTATAAAACTCACCTTTATATGTATACTATATACTTCACAGGTTGTCTCCTCTTCTTCTTTCCTAGATTTAAACCTTATCCAGACCTACCTCTTAGGGTTTCCCTTATAGCTCAGTTGGTAAAGAATCCACATGCAACACAGGAGACCCCAGTTCAATTCTGGGTTGGGAAGATCCACTGGAGAAGGGATAGGCTACCTTCTCCAGTCATTCTTGGGCTTCCCTTGTGGCTCACTCAGATGATAAAGAATCCACATGCAATGTGGGAGACCTAGGTTCGACCCCTGGGTTAGGAATAATCCCTTGGAGATGGGAAAGGATACCCACTCCAGTATTCTGGCCTGAAGAATCCATGGACTATATAGGCCATGGGGTCGCAAAGAGTCGGACATGCCTGAGTGACTTTCTCTTGCTCACAGACCTACCTCTTACAGTATTTGATTCTCTTAAATTGTTTCTTGTCAGCCTTTTCATTGCTTAGTCCTCTAGAAAGACAGAGGTATGGTTCACCTTTACAGAATACTTTTTAAAATGTTTTCCCAAACCTTAATATAATAATATGAGAAGAATCAGTTGCTCAGCAGTGTAGTCAAGGCTATGGTTTTTTTGGTAGTGGTGTACAGATATGAGAGTTGGACCTTAATAAGAAACAAATGTGAAATGTAGAGAAGTGTATTAGCTAGTATTTTAGCTCTCTTAAAAAAAAATAAACTTTACTTAAAAAAAATAGACATATAACATACGTACAAACATAACATTTGTTTCTTAAGGCTAATACAAGCTTTTCTGAAGTTGTAATAATTATGTAGCCTGATGAATGCCTAATTAAAAATCTATCTTTGGTTTTTTTCTTAGTCCTTGCAACCTTCATATTTTTAATACCCCTCCTCAATTGTAAATATTTTGCTGTATAAATCTTTATAATAAAAATCAAAGATTTTTACACTTAATATGTGATGATTAATTTTTTCAGTCTTTAAACTTTTTATGTTGTATTGGAGTATAGCTGATTAACAATGTTGCGGTAGTTTCAGGTGAACAGCAAAGGGATTCAGCCATACATATATATGTATCCTTTCTCCCTCAAATATGTGATTATTTAAAATGAAATTTATAAAATAAAATTTCCAATCATTATTAACTAATGCTTTTTCTATGTCATTTGGAAAATAACAATAGTAACTTCCTGTATCAATCAAAAATAGCAATTCTATTTTTACCAGTCTTTGTGTAAGCAAAACATGCCATTTCAGCAGTTGAGAGATAGGAGGCACAATTACATCTCAAAGTGTTTTCTAATTGTTCTGTTTGTACATTGGATGCCATTTCCCTGACCCTGTCCCACACTGAAGAAGAAACAAAGATTCAAACACTCTGCCAAACCAAAAGCTAGCCTAAAATTCCCTTCTCAGATACATTCTTTTAGGGACAGTTTTTCATTCTTGGGATGCCAAGAGGGGCTAAAAGAAGAGACAGAAAGCAAAGTTTAAAAAGATGAGTTTTAGGAGGGAGGAATGTGAGAACTGTCTCTGCAAAGGTAAGAGATTCAGAGGATGAACTAGCGTAAAGTTTGGGTCTCCTCCATCTGCTACCTCACCTGCATTTGACTGATTGGTTTTGGACAACGTGCAGTTCTGACCCCTCTGAACAGAAGAGAGCAGGCTTGGACACTTAAGTGGGAAAGGGGCTTTTAACGTTTTTCTTTAACTCTTGATGGAGGTCAAACTGAACTGAACAGTGAGGGAATTTTCCTGGGAGAAGAGGCAATGCTGAGCTTCCCTGATGGCTCAGCTGTGAAAGAATTTGCCTGCACTACAGGAGATGCAGTTCTGCGGGTATGATCCCTGGGTGGGGAAGATCCCATGGAGAAGGAAATGGCAACCCACTGCAATATTCTTATCCCCTGGACAGAGGAGCCTGGTGGGCTATGATCCATGGGGTCACAAAGAATTGGACATGGCTTAGAAACTAAACCACCACCACCACCACAGAGGCAATGCTAACTCCACTATCCTTATGACAGGTGTTAAATGAAGTATGTACCAACAACAATAAATTAATTTTTGTTGTTTAATCAAATTTATGCTGAAAAAAATTTTTGCTTCCACAGAAAACATTGAGGGTGTCAGTGGTTATGTTATTGACATAATTGTTCAGCTTCTGTGGTTGTTATTTTGAAGAAGGGATGACTCAGATAAGGTAAAAAATCAAGCAGATTCAGTCATGTTTCTAATCTCGGACTACTCATAACAAAATATAACCTAAGAATTTTAATCTGAATGTAACACTTTCAAGCATGTTAGTTGGCTTTTCACAAGGATTTTCTTGAAAAACTTCTTAATCTAAAAGAAGTGAAACAAATGATTAGAGACAATGTGATGATGCAGAAATAGAATGGGTTCTGGAGCCAGGCTTGATGAACTTTGTTCTCAGTTATGTGGATTTGGTAAGATTAAACTCCATTTCTCTGAGTTTTAGTTTATTATGTGTTTAACAGTGAGACAGGGTTAATAGGAGATAATACAAAAAGAGCATGTGTGTGCTTATGGTGCCATATTTAATATTATGATAAATAATGAAACTTTTTAGACACTCCTGCATGCCAGCAGGATAAATATTTGGCGGCAGCCAGTGATAAGAACACTTCAGAACATATATTTGTCTCATCCTACAGTTCTGTAGTTTTAGTTTAGATCCGTGATGTCACATTTATATCTTTTTGACAAGGAATGGTAGATTCCTTTGAAAACACATTCTGTTAGATGAGTGGGTTTATTTTATAACAGACAATACATGTCTTATTTAAGATACCAAGTATATCCACTACACAACCACATAATTTATTTTTTTAAGTCAAATACCTTGTGGGCATTTAAGTGGTAGAATACATAGAAGAAAGAGCACTGGAGGATAGGTATATTTAAATTCTTGTCCCCATGTCCGTCCACAGATGAATGGATAAATAAACTGTGGTACATATATGCAATGGAATGTTACTCAGCCATGAAAAGGAACACATTTGAGTCCATTCTGATGAGGTGGATAAACCTAAAGCCTATTATGCAGAATGAAGTAAGTCAGAGTGAGAAAAGCAAATATCATATATTAATGTGTATGTATGGAATCTAGAGAGATGGTATTGATGAACCTATTTGCAGAGCTGCAGTGGAGACGCAGACAGAACAGACGTATGGACACAGTGGGGGAAAGGGGGTTATGACAAATGGAGAGAGTAGCATGGAAACACATACCACCATATGTAAAATAGTCAGTGGGAATTTGCTGTATGATCCAGGGAACTCAAACTGGGGCTCTGTGACAACCCAGAGGGGTGGCTTGGTGTGGGAGGGTGATTCAAGATGGAGGTTCAAGAGGGAAGGGAAGTATGTGTACTTAAGGCTGATGCACGTTGATGTATGGTATTAACCAACACAATATTGTAAAGTAATTATCCTCCAATTAAAAATAAATAAATTTTTAAAATTCCTGTCTGCTTAGCACCACTTTGTAGCTCTGTGATCTTGAAAAATACATGTAATTTCTTTCAGCTCCAAAATTTCTTCAATAAGAAAATGGAAATGATAATTGTATCCTGTAGCATATTTCATTATTTATGTAGGATCAAATGAAATCACTAATATGCACTTTGGTGAAAGTTGTTCTGGCGTGCTGCGATTCATGGGGTCGCAAAGAGCTGGACATGACTGAGCGACTGAACTGAACTGAACTGAACTGAACTGATACACCATCCCAGTTGAAAGTATTATTGGGTTGAACCTAGGTAAACTAAAACAAACTTTCAAATTCAGACAAAATTTATTTAGACAGAATCATTTTTTAAATTATTAGCTTTGTTATCCTTTAGGTCAGAGGTGTGACAATTTTCATTTTTAATATTCCTCTCATTATCAGAGATAATGACACTTTTCCCTCTTTTCTGAGAAGCAGTAGTAAATAGTAGTGGATAGTTGCAGGTCTGAGCATTGGGGTGCCTGTGATCTAAATTGTACTTTTGTTGTTTATAAGCTTAATAACTTAGAGCAAATATCTTGTATGCTCTGGATTTTCATTATCTCTGTAGTAATGGAGTTTGCTGTGTTTTCTTCTGATTTTATAAATTTATGTGAGCATTTTTTAAAATTATCACTTAGTTCTCCCTGACAATTGAGAATTTCCCCAAAGATAAGTATAATATGTGTTACTACACATGGTCTGTGTCATGCGATGAGGCTCTTATAGGGAAAGAGATATTCTTAAGTATCAATATTAACCTCTGAATTCTAAAGTTTGATATTCTGTAAGGAAGAAATGCTAAGGAGTGATGTTTATGGTTTGTTTTCCAATTGCATCTGACCTTGATTATTTTGTTGTTACATCAGTATATTCATCTTTAATACAAAGTCTTATTGTTTTCCTCAGAAAGGCTAACATATTTTCTTCAACATTCAGAAAGGCTTCACTGGTGGCTCAGATGATAAAGAATCTGTCTGCAATGCAGGAGACCTGGGTTTGATCTCTGGGTTGGGAGGGTCCCCTGGAGAAGGAAATGGCAACCCACTCTAGTATTCTTGCCTGGAGAATCCCCATGGACAGAGGAACCTGGTGGGCTATAGTCCATGGGGCCACAAAGAGTCGGATATGACTGAATGACTAAAGCTTTCTCCTTTTCAGAAGGGCCAAGTTTTTGCTATATTATTGTCAGGTAGCATGCTTAAAACTATTTCAAATAAATGAGATAAGTTTAATCTCAGACCATCTCGTTGTTGGTTGGGCTGCCATTTTTCAATTGACAACACACTTGGTGGCTGGCATGCTCACAGAATAGCATCTTTTAGATGCACACAGCCTTAGTTTATCTTGATCTCGAGCAGCAGTAAAAATGGTGAGAGATATATGGAAAACAGACAGGAAAACAGTGTCGGACTTTATTTTTTGGGGCTCCCAAATCACTGCAGATGGTGACTGCAGCCATGAAATTAAAAGATGCTTACTCCTTGGAAGGAAAGTTATGACCAACCTAGATAGCATATTCAAAAGCAGAGACATTACTTTGCCAACAAAGGTCTGTCTGGTCAAGGCTATGGTTTTTCCACTGGTCATGTATGGATGTGAGAGTTGAACTGTGAAGAAAGCTGAAGAATTGATGCCTTTAAAGTGTGGTGTTGGAGAAGACTCTTGAGGGTCCCTTGGACTGCAAGGAGATCCAACCAGTCCATTCTGAAGGAGATCAGTCCTGGGTGTTCATTGGAAGGACTGATGCTAAAGCTGAAACTCCAGTACTTTGGCCACCTCATGTGAAGAGTTGACTCACTGGAAAAGACTGATGCTGAGACGGATTGGGGGGAGGAGGAGAAGGGGACGACAGAGGATGAGATGGCCAGATGGCATCACCAACTTGATGGACATGGGTTTGAGTGAACTCCGGGAGTTGGTGATGGACAGGGAGGCCTGGCGTGCTGTGATGATTCATGGGGTCGCAAAGAGTCAGACACAACTGAGCGACTGAAATGAACTGAACTGATTGTTAAAAATATATTCAATATAACTCAAACGCTTTTGTTAGTTCATCATCACATTTAAACTTCTGTTTTGTAGGTGAGGAAACCCATATAAAACTAAAATAAACATAAATCACTCTTGAAAGGTGTTCAGTTATCCAACTAATAATTATAGTAAGTGTTGATTAGTCAGTCCTTTTGCTCTTCTTTTTCTTCATTCTACTGTCAACTTTTGATTATCTAGTCCTTATTATGGCATCCCACTCCAGTATTCCTGCCTGGAAAATCCCATGGACGGAGGAGCCTGGTGGGCTACAGTCCATGGAGTCGCAAAGAGTCAGACATGACTGAGCCACCTCACTTTCACTTTTCACTTTCATGCATTGGAGAAGGAAATGGCAACCCACTCCAGTGTTCTTGCCTGGAGAATCCCAAGGATGGGGGAGCCTGGTGGGCTGCCGTCTATGGGGTCGCACAGAGTCGGACATGACTGAAGCGACTTAGCAGCAGCAGTCCTTATTATATACTGGGTTATGAGAGAAATAAGAAAAAAATTAATTTAGCTATTTACATTATTTGCTTGTCTTTCCAGTGAAATAACCATTTGTGGTTAAAAATCAGGATTAAAAATTTTATTTGTAGATTTTATGTGTGATTTAAAATTTTTCATTAAGAAACCATGTTCTATTCATATACTAAAATGATAAAGCCCAAACTATATTCACCATTCTTTTCTTCAAATATAACTGCAGATGATAGCTTGAGTGTCTTTTCAAACTCTTTTCTCTGTATTCTGTCCACCTGATATTTACACATCTACAAATATGGCTGGTATATATAGGATTATGCTATAGATGAGGCATCTATAACTTGCACTTTTCAAGGAAGGAAGGAAGAAGAAGGAAGGAAGTAGTACCTTCCTTCTTTTAAATTTTTGCAAATCTATTAGGCAAAAGTCTGACTGCTTTAAAAAATTTGTGTTGAACATCTTTTCACATGTTTATTGGCTACTTTAATTTTTCTCTGTATTGGTGTTTGCATGATATTGTTTTGTTTATATTTTATTTACACTTTTTATTTTGTTTTTAACCTTGCACGCATGGCTTCTTTACTTTCAGCTTATATTGCAGCAGACACAGGAGATGGTGGGTTCAATCCCTGGGGAAGGAAATGGCAACCCACTCCAGTGTTCTTGCCTGGAGAATCCCATGGACAGAGGAGCCTGGCAGGCTACAGTCCAAAAGGTTGCAAAGAGTTGGACACTACTAAGTGACTAAGCACACACATACACTGCACTCATACCTGTATTGGTTGCCATATTGTATTATTTTTTATTTAATTTGCAAAAGTTGTTTATAGATTCTAGATGTCAATCTGTTGCTTGATTTTGAACTTTGTTATTTTTATCATTGTTCGTCAACTGCTTAAAATTTTTTACATACTCTCAGTTACCTTTTTTTTTTCTCTTTGCCTTCTGTATTTTGTGCTTTGTATATGGTCTTCCTTTTGCCATGGGTTTTTATTTTCTCGTTTGTATAGATAACCAGGTGTTTTAGCCTATCAAATAGCTTTCAAATAGCTGATTGAACTGTACTCCTACATTTCTCAGAGATCACACAAGTTTTCCATTAAAACTGAGAAAGTTTGTTACTCTAAAGATGCTGTGGCTATGACTTTTGACAATCATTTCAGCATGATGTTTTTCCCAACACTGTCATAATGAGGTAAACATTGAATTTTCATTGGTTATGTTTGACCTCAAGCACAAACTTGAATAATTTGTGCAAATCATTAGACAAGTGCTGTACCTACACACCAAACTGCTCTTTGGGTTGTTAACCAAGGGGCATATGTATCTGCATTTTCCCCCTCAGTTTAACCCTACTTTGAATGCCATGCAATTTACAGACAAAAAGAATGATTTAAATTCTCATGTTTAAACAATATTTTAGAGGAGAAATGAAAGATTTGTTCATGTAAACATATTTTTTTCCCTTCAGTTTTGTCGAGGCAACATGCTTCACAAGTCCTGGTTAGGAGACGCCGTGCAAATTCATTGCTTGAAGAAACGAAAAAGGGCAATCTTGAAAGAGAATGCATTGAAGAACTGTGCAATAAAGAAGAAGCCAGGGAAATCTTTGAAAATAACCCGGAAACGGTAAGAACTCATGAAAGGTGGTCAGTTAGTGTACCTGGACATATAGTTACAGACGGAACATTTCCAGCTTTAGTCTCTGTTCCCTCGTGTTCCTTTTTAAAGTTAATGATTGTGTATATCACCTTCTGTGGGCTCAATCCACCCACCAGTGCAGGAGACCCAGGAGAGGCAGGTTTGATCCCTGGGTCGGGAAGATCCCCTGGAGAAGAAAATGGTAACCACTTCAGTAATCTTGCCTGGAAAATCACGTAGACAGAGAGCCTGGTGGGCTGCAGTCCATGGGCTCCCAGAGAGTTGAACACAGCTTAGCAACTGAACCACAACAGTATCACCTTCTGCATTTTCCCACTGAAGCATTTCAGGAGGCAGTGCCTTCAAGGGTGGGCGTGTTAGGGAAATACTATTTGCCGAAAGCAATACGCTCTGACCAAACTATAATTCAGTTATACCTAATCATCACAAATAGTATGAATTTCATGGTTTATAACTACTTTCTCTCAACCAGTATTTTGTATTGTTGGGTGAGGGGAAGGCATCTCTAGTGTGTGCATGTGTGTGTGTGTATGACTACATCGTTATCACTACGCTTCATTAATTCTCGCCATTGGCACTTTTAACTAAGCTTTAGAAAACAGGACCTCTAATTCAGAGCTTGGTACATAATAGGTATTCAGTGAATGCTTACTGAAGAATTCATTTCAATACTGTGTTTCCTAAGAACACTTTTAATTTATTCCATAAACTCTTGGGAAGTTTCCTGAGCCCACTTTAAATCATTGATAATCCCAGGGGTAGAATGTATATCTTTAGTGCATACATTTTTCCAAGTTAGTCTAGAAAACTATAAAGATCCCTAAATATCTTACAGAAATAAGAGACCCTTAGAGCTGATCTTTAGCCCCCCAGTTCTCCTAGAGAAGCCTTTCTCTAACTTGTTCTGTGTGTAGCAAGAATATAAATAGTGCCTCTAAGAATTAGGATGAGGGTGACCTTGAGAATTAAAATTTGATGACCTTTGGGGTT
This sequence comes from Oryx dammah, assembly GCF_014754425.2. Classification (NCBI taxonomy): domain Eukaryota; kingdom Metazoa; phylum Chordata; class Mammalia; order Artiodactyla; family Bovidae; genus Oryx; species Oryx dammah. The sequence continues at coordinate 118,233,872 of NW_024070186.1, forward strand.
ACCCTAGATTTTTTTCCCGAATGAACTGTGTATCCAAAAGGAAACGAGGGAGGCATATGTATCTGCATATGTATCTTCAAAATACCTCCTTTACTTCTGACTTAGCTCCTGGGACCATGAGACTAGATAAGCAGTAACAAGCAGGAACCATTTGTCTATTGTGAAAGAACTTGTCCAGGACAGTAATAACTTATGTTTTCTGGGATTACCCTTTAATCCTCTTACCTCCACATACTCTAATAGGTTCAAAGGGAATTTTCCCTAAGGTATTCATTTTTAACACTCTCCAAGTTTGAAATCAAATGTTTCTCTTAGTTTTGCTGTCTTTTGTGGAAAAGCAATTGACAAGGCAAAAATATTTTATTTCGCACAAGGTAACAGTGTACTATTATTGTATAGGAAGCAAATACACAAATACACATATACATAAATGTTTCTTTTTATTATGGAAATTGAAACTATTTCCCAAAGTAGGGACTCCTTCCCTTTTCAGTGATTATCAACCATCTGCTATTCTTGTTCTGCCTATTGTGTACCCAACTCACTCTAATTTTTGTTTGTTTTGCCAGAACATTTTAAGACAAGCCTGCGTGCCCAAGATTTCATTTTATTATATCACCCATCAGTACTTAAGCATGTATTTCTAACACTAAATATGTTCTCATAGTTTAGCCTCTGAGTAGCAAATGGGGAATGAGACAGAAGACATGTGGAGGGGAGAGAAACAGTGGAGAAAAGAAACTCATTTATGTGCTTGTCCTCTTCCACTCATTCTGATAATGGTGTTACGGATAGAAGAAAAAGAGAGATGATGGTGAGAGTGGAAGAGAGGAAGAAATGGGAGAAATGAAAGAAAAAGCATTTGTTATTGTTTCTCACTTTCTTTCCTTTTCCAAACACTCCCTGTCTGCATCCCTCAAACCCTAGTCCAGACGCCCAGTCACCACCTTCTTGCTTCTCTCCCCATTGTCCCTGATATAGTCCTTTCCCATTACATTATCTCATGTTGAACCCATTCCTCATTACCTACGTCCTGGCTTTTTCCCAGCCTCTGGGATCTAATGCCTGACGATCAGAGGTAGAACTGAAGTAATAATAATGGAAATAAAATGCACAATAAACATAATACATTTGAGTCATCCTGAAACCATCCCCATTCCCTTGGTCTGGAATAAAAATTGTCTTCCATGAAACCAGTCCCTGGTGCCAAAAAGATTTGGGGACCGCTGCTATAAAAGACAATATCAGTGTCTGAACTGCTTAGTGGTTGGATCTCATTCTTAGAAATTAGTAGATACGTGTTGTGTAGGTTTATATGTGAGAGGAGGAAGGAATAAGGGCTTTAATTGTATCCTGGATGAAAGTTATGCTCTGTATTTGAGGTTGTTTTTGTGTAGAAACATTAGTTTCTCATGAGGAGTTCTTATGCTATTAGTGCTGCGCATTAGATATTTTATGGCTTAAGAAGGCTTTTGTGAACCAGCCTGGGTTCCTTTCCATCAGAAAATCACTGTTAACATTTTTCTCCTTTTGGTAAAGTGTATTCCTTAGTCCAAATGACTGAGTTACAGAAAAATTTCTTGGTACATCACCAGTTTATAAGTAAGGTATGACATGTACATAAGATGCTAAGAGATAAATGACCACTTCAATTCAAATTATGTTATTCAGCAATTAATCTAGTATGTGTGTAATCAACATGATGTCAAATATATCAAATGGGTATCTAATCATCATGGAAAAATTAAAGGATTTACAAAAAGGGGGCATATGTAGTGATATTTAACATCTTCAGTGGAACCTGTTTTCATTTTAGAAGTCTTTGAAGAATGATTTAATTGATCAGTATTGCTTTAAGCCTAAAAGCATTTTATTGGCTTAATGCTATTAGCCATATACTTCTGGTATACCTTTTATTATAGAAAAAATGTTATACTGTAATGTGAAAATGACAGTTATATGTAATTTATTGCATCTTTAATATAAAAACATGGTTTAAAATTAAATATTAACTTTATAGTGAAATTTACCTTTGTTATATTTTTTCTTTTCTTTTTTTCTAGGAATATTTTTATCCAAAATATTTAGGTAAGTTTAAAAGATCTCAATCATGTTATCTTAGAAATGATAGAAACTTAACTATGATGAAGTCCAATCCCCCATTTATATATATTCCACCCCATATAATTTCATTAGCCTTGGGAGTAAGATCTCATTCTGTATGCAGATTTGCTATCCTTGCTGTCCTTTTATTTAAAGACATGTACCCAACTTTCACTTTTCTTTCCCTATCTTATTTGGCAGTGTAATAGAAAAGCCGAAGTCCTAAGAAAAATAATAATAATATGATGTGGACTGTAGTCTCAGACCTAAAAGTTTCTGCTGTATCAGATTGGGCAATTTATTTAACTTTTTAATTTCTGTATTATATTATGTTATAACTTTATTTTCTAACTTCAGAGCTATTGGGAATACCAAATAAACACATGAATTAGATAGATTTTTAAAAATTATGTCGAACTTTCTTCAAATATAAAGTATAATTCAACTGATTTATATAGTTGAAAAAAAAAGTATGGCCTTTTTTACTATGACTTATTTTTGATTCACATTTTATATTTTGGTCTTTATTTAGTTATATGTGATGAATTCCACTGTTGAGAACAGAAATGCTCTACCTTAATTAAAACCTTTTTGTCATTTGATGTGTATATTTTGTAGGCCAGTGTTCCTAAATGGGAAAAAAGAAATGTTTATAATCCTGTCTCTGGTAAACTTAATAGTAATTTCACTAATTATCACAGCTCATGCTGGGAACTCCTTACAGTAAGATAATGTCACCCAAGAAATTAGATCACTATTACATATTTTTTGGACAGTATTTGGATTTAGAGTTGTAAGAGTTCAGGAAACATATTAGTCTATCCACATCCTCCATGCAATGCACTGAAAACATGGAATTTGGGCAAAAATACTCAGGGCTTCATTATATAAAGGTAAGTTTTTAACTTGTGTTCTTTTCCTTAGAAAATAGAGTAAACAACTCTGCCATCTGTGTAGGCCTGTAAAATATCACCGGATAAAATGGATGATTAAATTTATGAGAGAAAAACTTCTTGGGAAGAATGCTACATTCTGAGCCAAAATGTAAACATCAGAAATAGCTTTTATTTTTTAGTTCTTGCCCAACTGGTGGATTAGTTCAAACTGCTGACTTCTCTTAAAATCATCTCAAAAGAAGCAATAGCTATTCCAGGTGCTAATAATAACAAAATATAATGAAAAAAGGTCAGGAAATGTGAGCAGTCCACGGATAGACTGAAGGCGGCCTGACCCACTATGTGTGTGTGGAGACCTGGGGTGCTGACTTCTGAGGCAGTGGTAAGAGGACACAGTGGGTATTTTCAAAAGAACGTGAGCATTCAAATCAAGCAAATTTTTAAAAATACAACAGAGAAAACCCTGAGTAACAACAAAAAATAAGAAAATAACAAAAATAGGGATAGAAGTAAATGGAAAACAAAGAGAGGATTAATAGTAGAAAATCTCATTCTTTGAAAAGGCAAAGTAAGGAAAGTAAATTAGATGAACCTCCAGCAAGAATAAACAAGGAAAAAGAAAAAAAGGGAAAGAAGAACTACCAAAACACAAAATGTAGGTTAAAGGGGGGAACTACTATAAACCCAAGTAGACTGGATTTATAATCATAAAATAAAGATTCTAAAATAAAATATAATCATAAAATGTTACAAAAGATAATCGTATGACAATATGGGTATAGGAGCTGTCATAGTCTAGAACCAAGATTTCTTTCTAGTGCGTTCTGTCCTGACCACTGGAACCTCTCCTGAAAGTGCCTCTCTCTCAGGCTTTCCTCCAGGATGGCCCAAGTTTCTATTCCTAATTCCAATTCTTGGGAGAGCTTCTGCTTCAGGCTACAAAAGCTAAGACGATCTCTCTCCAGTTCTCACCTCTCTACCCATTCACTCTCTCCCACTTCCTGCATTCCTGTTGGACAACAAGAAAGAGAAATGGGAAAGTAAGGGGTAGGATTACACTGCTTTGAGTAACCATGCAGCTCACTCTTCACACTGTTCTTCTAAAAAAATTAGCAAAAAAATTCCAAAAAAATGTTATCAGTGTATTAGTATGCACTCGTATATAAGGTGGTTTATGGGTTAAACGTACTTTGTAGTCTGGCCCGGTGTCCTAATCACCATATGAAGCATTTCACCTGAACCTCTAGCTTAAGGGTTTCGAATTTTGGCTGTCAGATTTGTCCAGAACTGCAAAATGAGGCTTTCTTACAAGCCAGAATCCTAATGAAATGTTCACACTATAAGATAATTCTGGGAGTGGGTGATTCAAGAGGAGGAACAAATGAATTCAGGGAAAGAATACTCAGGACCTAAGATTGCCTAGATCTCATTGGGTCTCCAGGAAGACTACAATGTAAGTATAAACTATTGTTTTTTTGGGAAAATATTATAACCTACCTTGGTAGGCTAAATAGTGACCACCCACCTTCAAAGATGTTCATATCCTATCCTTAGAACCTCTGAATGTTACCTTAATTGTTGTCTTTGAAGATTTAAGTTAAGGATCTTGAGATGAGAACATTATTCAGTGTAATTATAAACATTCTTATATAAGGGAGGCAGGAGATCAGAGTTTGTAGTAAGATATATGACAATAAAGCAAGAGTTGAGAATGATACGAGGTTAGAGCCATGAGCCAAGGAATGCAGGTAGCTTGTGGAAGCTGAAAAAACAGAGGAAATAGATTCTCCCTTAGAGTCTTTAGAAGGAACGCAGCCCTACCAACACCTTAATTTTAGGCTTCTGATCCCTGTAACTGTAAGAAAATAAATTTGTGTTATTTTGAGTTGGTGAGATTGTGATGATTTGTCACAAAAGCAGTAAGAAAGGAATATATACACAGACTTCAAATGAGCCTTTGCACCCATCTGTAATAAACTGTGTTCTCCAAAGATGACTGCAAAAATATTTCCCATCTCACATATTCTTCTGCAATGTCATCTTGCCACTTTCCCGTCACCATGTGAAATCTATCCTTTTCCCCCTCCCCCAAATCTGGGTGGACCCTGAGACTGCTTTGATCAATAGACTATGATGGAAGGGACACAGCGCCTCTTAACTGGCCTGGCAGCTTCTTTCTTCTTCCTCTTGGAAGCTAAGTACCACGAAAGCAGTGCCACTTTAGGACTGCGTACTCAGGGAAACGCAACCATGTGGAGAAGCCCTGAAGCATGGCATATACCGTGTGGAGACAGAGATGCCAAGAAGCCTGCGCTGTTAAACATGTGAGTGAAAAGTCATCCAGAAAGTGGATCTTCCAGCCCCAGCCACCCTGACTGGTCCTGTGTGCAGCAGAGACAGACAGTTTAAGTAAATAAACCCTTTCTAAATATTTGATACATAGATCATAAATAATATAAAATGATTATTTTATAAGCCACTAATTTGGGGAGTCTTTACTCAGCAAAAGATGACCAAAACACCACCTTTTTAGTAGGTTAGTGACTGTCTATACCTGTCCTGGGAAATCCTATGGACAGGAGGCTGGTGGGCTACAGTCCATGTGGTTGCAAAGAGACACAACTTAGCAACTGAGCACTTACAACTATCTGTTCAATGAACTAACATATACAATGTTGTCTTCAGTGGCTGTTAAGACATGTTATGTTGTTGGTCTTAAATGACCCCTGGTTAAAGTCCACACGTATTTTCTTTCTGTTTTTCATCTTATTTCTGCCAGATTGCTGAATCTAATTTCACAAAGTTGTATTGAGAAAAAAAATGAATAAAGTAAACGTGCTTTGTAATATTGAGGCATTATACAAACATTATTTTGTTAATCTCTATGCAGCATTGGAAGAATTAGAAGTTGCCTGCAACAACCAGAAACACTAACTCATTCTATTCACTTAATAATAGGCAATTTCTAAATTAGGCTCTGGTCTACAGATTTGAGGGTAACTTCAGGTCTCTGCTACAGAATTAAGAACATAGATTTATGTGGCAATAAATTTCTTTGCTAATCCAAGATGTTTTCCCCTTCTGGCTTTAAGGCTCTTTTCTAAAGAGAAGCTTCTATAAATATGTTTTTCATGATTGTGTATATATTGCAGTCTTGCTTGTAGATTTTTGATTTTTCAAAAAGGTGGATGGAGACATTTAGGATTGACATTTTGATTGCTGAATCATGTCTATACACAGAAGCATAAATATCCTACTGCTCTGGATAATTTCCACCATGATTTCAGATCAAGTTTAGTGTATAAGCTCTAAGATGACACTTGTTTGTGTTTTACAGGTTGTCTTGGCTCTTTCAGAGCTGGATTATTCACTACTGCTCGTCTGTCAACTAATGCTTACCCTGACCTGAGGAGCTGTGTCAATGGTAAACACTTCTACCATCAGTTTAAAAAACAAAACGACAAAAACCTGCAAGTAAAGTACACCCATATAAATACAACTACTGTTTCAAAACCAACAAATGAGCCCTTGAAGGGCTGGCTGTAGGCCAAGTAAGGAGGTTTTCTCAAAATACATTTAAGGAATAGTGTTTTTTTTTGGGTGGGGGTATGCCACATGGCTCTAGCACTGGGTTAAATTGGCCAAATAATTATTTCTTTCAGTGTTTATTTGTTTATTATTTACTTAGTGTAAACTTTTAAGTATCATATAACTTATATGATATCATATATCATATCATATACATACATATTTGTATGTATCAGAAATATACAAGATGAATTCTTTTCTTCTTTTTGGCCATGTTGCACAGCTTGTGGGACCTGAGTTCCCCCACCAGGGATTGAACCCAGGTCACAGCAAGGAAGATCCCTAACCACTGGACTGCATGGGAACTCCCTGAAGGAATGTGTTTTTAGATGTAAATGCTGCTTAAAATGAATTTTCTAGCTAACTTTTAAATTGAAGTGTGGTCCTTATTTGCCAAGCTTTACATCATTGGCTTCAGAATTTTATTCCCAAGAGCTTTTTGACTGTTGTTGCATAATCATGTACTTATGACCAAATGTTACAGTTGACTAATAGCTCACAGGGAAGCCACATTTATTTTTCTGACTTTTGGTATAAATGAGGAAATGTAGAAATATTGATATATTATTGGTATACCACATTTGGTATAAATGTGGATATAAATGTGTAAAATATTGTGATATCAAATTAGCCTTTAACCTCTGAAGTTCACATAAGGCCTACTGATAAATCTGGTAGATTATTTGTCTCTAGTTTATCAATTTCCTGACATGCAGAGACAAAGGTGAAATTGAAACATGTAAATTGGGATGTTTGTCCAGTGAATATTTTACATGCAGCATTGGTACTATTGAGATATTCACTTAACTGCACTTTCTGTAATTCAAAATTAGCTGTAACGTCACAAGTAAAACAGTGTGCTTGAACATGTATATTTAATTCATACTTTATTTTTTAAATTTACCCAAGGACAGAAAAATAATTTTATAATTTCTTGATTAACCTGTTTTCTATTCTTTTAACTAATATCTGGACTTCCCAGATATCCCAGTGGTACAGAATCCACCTGCCTATGCAGGAGATGCAAGAGATGTGGGTTTGATCCCTGGGTCGGGAAGATCCCCTGGAGGAGGAAATGGCAACCCACGCCAGTATTCTTGCCTGGAGAATTCCCATGGGCAGAGGAGCCTGGTAGGCTATAATCCATGCAGTCACAAAGAGTCAGACACGACTGAGCAACTAAACACACACACATAACTAATAAATTGCTAATTTTCATAAAACTTGCTTTTATGAGGACATTTTTTGAAAAGTTCAGTGATTAGATTTTAGTTAAATTTTAAAAAAGTGTTTTTTTGCAGTTAACAGTTTGCTTTGCTAACTTAAGGAAAATGTCAAGGAAAGATGAAAGGAATTTTCAGCGTTGGCTAGGAAGGCTGGAGAAACAGGTGCGGGAATATGCAGGAGCCAGGAACCATTGCAGTGTCTAGTGAGGCGAGAGAGACCATAAATAAATCAAGAAATAAATGGGTGTATCATTTAAGATAGTGATAAAGTGCTGTGACATTTTATGAAAGAAATATCCTTGCCTTAAAAATCACAGTATTCTGCTGCCTGTTGCCCAATGTCTGGAAACCATTTGACTAGAGTTCTGTTTATTTAAAGCAGGAGAATAAATCTGGTCTTTGTTATTCCGTACTGTGCTTAGTCGCTCAGTCATGTCTGACTCTTTGAGACCCCATGGTCTGTAGCCCACCAGGCTCCTCTTTCCATGGGGATTCTCCAGACAAGAATACTGGCGTGGGTTGCCATTCCCTACTCCAGGGGATCTTCCCAAGCCAAGGATCGAACCCAGGTCTCCTGCATCGTGGGTGGATTCTTTACAGTCTGAGCCATCAGGGAAGGCCCTCTGTTATTCTATGTTATCCCAAGTTGGAAGACTCAAATTTTTCTATTGGTTCTGAATAATTTCATTGCCTACCTCATGAAATTGTTTTAAGGCTCAAATAAGGTAATATGTAAAAAGAATATTAAATTGCAGTTATTAACTATTGTGTATATTTGCAAACATAAAAGTAGTTATGGGGCTTCCCTGGTGGCTCGGTAGTAAAGAATCCTCCTGCCAATGCTAGAGATAAAGGTTCGATCCCTGATCCAGAAGGATCCCACATGCAAGAAGCAGCTAAGCCTGTGCACCACAACTATTGAGTTTGTGCTCTAGAGCCTGGAAACTGCAACTACTGAAGCTCACAATAGAGTCTGTGCCCTGCAACTAGAGAAGCCACTGCAATGAGAAGCCTGGGAGACACAACTAGAGAGTAGCTGCTGCTCCCAGCACCTAGAAAAAGGTCCGAGCTCAGCAAGGAAGATCCAGCAGAGCCAAAAATAAATAAATAAATAAAATTATTTTTTAAAAAAGAATGGATTTAAGCAAAAATTAGCTTTCTTTTGCAGAAATAATTATAAAAGTTTAATAGATCCACTTTTCTTCTTAAAAAAAGTATTTGAAGAACTCAGTAGTATTTTTTCCCATATACCATAGACTTTGTTCATGAGATTTGTATTAAAGGACATAAATTTCTATTGTACTGTGGTGTGTTATAAAAATTAAATAGATATGTATTTCCTTTAGCCATTCCAGACCAGTGTAATCCTCTGCCATGCAATGAAGATGGATATATGACCTGCAAAGATGGCCAAGCGACATTCACTTGCGTTTGTAAATCAGGTTGGCAAGGAGAAAAGTGTGAATCTGGTATGTATAACATACCCAGCTGGTATGAGTGTGTATGACATACCCAATCTGAATTGACTTCCTGAAAAGTTCTCAGAAGGCTTTATTACTTTGAAAGTACTCTGTTTTCTCCTTTCAGATATAAATGAATGCAAAGATCCCATAAATGTAAATGGAGGTTGCAGCCAGGTTTGTGAAAACACACCTGGAAGTTACCACTGTTCCTGTAAAAATGGTTTTGTTATGCTTTCAAATAAAAAGGACTGCAAAGGTAAGAGTAAAAAGGTAGAACAAAAAAAGGCATTTACTGTGTAAGAGCAAAAATTCAGTTAGAGGAATTTCCCCAGGAAATTCATGGAAAACTCTTTGAGTTTTAAGTGTTTATAATAAGTATACATTATTATCCACCTTAAAGCCTGTGATTCTGTGAGACTGGCTTTAGTTTATTGTTGATTGGGTATTTTTTTATTTCAGAGTATTTTGTTGTTTTCTTATTGTGTATGTATGTGTGTATTGATACATGCACTTGCATGTGTTTTAATGAAGAATTTCATTATATGGTGATAAAGTGAAGTTTTAATTCAAATCTTCGCATACTACAGTATTTGCAAAATCATTGTTGATCCTATTTCTTCCAGACTCTATAGTATTGTTATTATATTCTTTATTTCAATAAGACCTACAGTTTACAAATAAATCACCACAATCCTTAGTAACTTCTTTCATTGTATTTTATATTTCCATGTCAGAAATACCTTTCTAATTTCTAATATAAACCCTCCATCCTGCACCTCATTTCCTGTTGTGTTTTTGAAAAAAGATGAAACTCTGGTGTTTTTCTTTTTCTTAATACATTTAAGATCACATCACTGGTCATAAATTTTTTTTTTTTAATTTCAAACTTAAATAATTCCTGTCAGTTAATTTAGCTTTTTAAGTCATTTTGCTAGTGTGTTTCTTTTTAAATTTATTTACAGGGCAACAATGGAGAAACAGACATAGAGAATAGACTTATGGACACGGGGAGAGGGGAGGAGAGGGTAAGATGTATGGAAAGAATTACATGGAAAGTTACATTACCATATGTAAAATAGATAGCCAATGGGAATTTGCTGTTTGGCTCAGGAAACTCAAACAAGGACTCTGTATCAATCTAGAGGGGTGGTTTGGGGAGGGAGATGGGAGGGAGTTTCAAAAGGGAGGGGATATATATATATACCTATGTCTGATTCATGTTGAGATTTGACAGAAAACAGCAAAATTCTATAAAGTAATTATCCTTCAATAATAAATAGATAAATTAAAAAAAAAAAAACAAGAAATATTTTTCCCCAAAATTTTGCCTTTCTTTTTTCTGCGTGATATCTTTTCCATTAGATTGCTTAACTGTCTTTTACTAAATATTCAGATATAAGTGCTAGGTATTTGGGTAGCTAAACATGACATTTTCCAGCCTGGAGCTGCTTTTAGAAAATGGGAGCAAGTTTTTCTTTCTTCTTTCTTCCTTCCCTTTTTTTCTTCTTTCCTTTCTTTTCTTTCTTCTTCCCTCTCTTCCTCCCTAACCCTTCCCCATCTTCTCCTCTTTTTGTGATGAGGTAAAGAAATTTAGTAAGTTAAAATGTAAAATTATCTTGTTCAACTCTATTCGTAGTCTGCTTTCGTAAATCCTTAAATTGAATTCATATCCAATGAGTGGTCTGTCCTTCACTGCACTGTAGTGATTGGCAGAGTTTTCTGTTGTTGTTCAGTTGCTCAGTCATGTCTGACATTTTGCGACCCCATGGACTGCAGCACAGCTGCGGTCCTAGACAGGCTTCCCTGTCTATTATCTCCCAGAGTTTGCTCAAACTCATGCCCATTGAGTCGGTGATGCCATCCAACCACCTCATCCTCTGTCACCCTCTTCTCCTCCTGCCCTCAGTCTTTCCCAGCATCAGGGTCTTTTCCAGTGAATTGGATTTTCACGTCAGGTAGCCAAAGTATTGGAGCTTCAGCTTCACCATCAGTTCTTCCAGTGAATATTCAGGATTGATTTCCTTTAGGATTTACTGGTGTGATCGCCTTGCAGTCCAAAGGACTCTCAAGAGTCTCCTCCAACACCAGAGTTCAAAAACATCAATTCTTCAATGCTCAGCCTTCATGGTCCAACTCTCACATCTATTCATGACTACTTGGAAAACCATAACTTTGACTAGACGACCTTTGTCAACAAAGTGAGGTCTGTGCTTTTTAATACACTGTCTAGGTTTGTCATAGCTTTTCTTCCAAGGAGCAAGTGTCTTTTAACTTCATCACTACCGTCACCATCCAAAGTGATTTTGGAGCTCAAGAAAATAAAGTCTGTCACTGTTTCCATCGTTTCCCCATCTGTTGGCCATGAATGTTGGGAATGCATGCCATAATCTTTATTTTTTGAATGTGGAGTTTTAAGCCAGTTTTTTCACTCTCCTCTTTCACCTTCATCAAGTAGTAATAGTAGTTTAATCACTAAGTCGTGTCCAGCTCTTTGGACCCCACAGACTCTAGCCTGCCAGGCTCCTCTGTCCATGGGATTCTCCAGGCAAGAAGCCTGGAGTGGGTTGCCATTTCCTTCTCCAGGGGATCTTCCCGACCCAGGAATCAGACCCAGGTCTCCTACACTGCAGGCAGAATCTTTACTGACAGAGCTATGAGGGAAGCTCAGTGAAAATCACTCAGGCATATCTGACTCTTTGCAACCCCATGGACTATACAGTCCATGGAATTCTCCAGGCCAGAATACTGGAGTGGGTAGCCTTTCCCTTCTCCAGGGGATCTTCCCAACCCAGGGATTGAATCCAGGTCTCTTGCATCGCAGACAGATTCTTTACCACCAGAGCCGCAAGGGAAGCCCCACCTTCATCAGGAGGCTCTTTAATTCCTCTTGGCTTTCTGCCATTAGGGTGGTGTCATTTGTGTATCTGAGGTTGATATTTCTCCCTAATCTTGATCCAAGTTGAGCTTCATCCAGCCTAGCATTTCCCATGATGTACTCTGCATAAAAGTTAAGTAAGCAGGGTGACAATATACAGCCTTAACGTACTCCTTTCCCAATTTGGAACCAGTCTGTTGTCCTATGTCTGATTCTGATTGTTGCTTCTTGACCTGCATACAGGTTTCTCAAGAGGTAATGAAGATGATCTGGTATTCCCATCTCTTTAAGAATTTTCCACAGTTTGTTGTGATCCACACAGTCAAAGGCTTTAGCATAGTCAATGAAGCAGAAGTGGATGTTTTTCTGGAATTCCCTTGCTTTTTCTATGATTCAGTGGATGTTGGCAACTTGATCTCTCGTTCCTCCAAATGGTGGTTTAGTCACTCAGTTGTGTCTGACTCTCTGTGACCCCATGGATGTCAGGGAATGTTTAACAGGAGGATTCCTACGTGCTGTTTCTCATAAATCTTCTGTTCCTTATTAGTTTCTGTTATCAGAAGCCAGTGGAGGGGCACGCCACTCCCAGGACTGAGGTCATAGGATGAAACAGGCTTGAATCTCCAGTAAACATTCTCCTTAGGACAAAACTGCTTAGTCTCGATTTTCTTTCTTGAGATATGGATTGTCTCCTGACCTTGTGACCATTATTAATCCCTAGTTCCCTTGGTAACGGTTGCTATAGGTTTGGTTTTGAAAGGTTGTTGCTGAATCACTCAAACACGCCGGGATTCTTGGCCCCCGGAGGAGAAGAATTCAGTCTGGGGCCAGAGACGAGGCTTGATTGCTCAGAGCTTTGTGTGATAAAGTTTCATTAAAGTATAAAGGAGATAGAGAAAGCTTCTGACATAGGCATCAGAAGGGGGAAGAAAGAGTATGCCCCTGCTAGTCTTCAGCTGGATGTTATATAGTCACTGCTGCTACTGCTAAGTCGCTTCAGTTGTGTCCAACTCTGTGCGACCCCACAAATGGCAGCCCACCAGGCTCTGCCGTCCCTGGGATTCTCCAGGCAAGAACACTGGAGTGGGTTGCCATTTCCTTCTCCAATGCATGAAAGTGAAAAGTGAAAGTGAAGTCGCTTAGTCGTGTCCGACTTTTCGAGACCCCATGGACTGCAGCCCATAAGGCTCCTCTGTCCATGGGATCCTCCAGGCGAGTACTGGAGTGGGGTGCCTAGCAGTCTGTTAATGAAAGAAAGGAATGTCTTAAAAGTCAGAATGGCACCAGGCCTCTCACCCATAAGATGCATTTTGGGATAATCTTGGCACCAAATGGTTCATCCTGGGCCATAAAATGATTAACTTGAATCTTGTAGAAAGACAGATTACCATACAAATGGTTTCGTTTACATAGATTAGGGCAACAACATCTGAGTATAACATACTGGTTTGTCAAGTAGGTTCTGAGCCATTAGGCAGGACCAACTTGAAGACAGAGTTTGGGGTAAATGCATGGTGCATTAGCATAGCTTAAGACAAACATTTCCATAAAAAATGCATTGGTTATTTCAAGATTTGAGAATAGTTAACTTCAGGTGAAACTAGGTGTCATGGCAACACAGTATTTTAAGAGAAACCTCCTTTTAAATTTGTATAGAGAAGGAAAAAAATATCACTAGTTTGTTTCCTCCTGCCGCTTAAGAGAGATAAAAATGTCTGACACTTGCAGGCTATTTCCTCTGTTTGGAGACCCCTGGCCTTCCTGCCTGTTACCCTCTCAGTTTTCTGATCTTTATCATTGTCAAAAGAAATTTCTTGTACAACAGTCTATATATACTCACAAAAAGATCATTAAAGCACCTTTGCTCCATCAGAGCTTGGGTCCCCATGTCTTTCTCTCTCTCTCTCTCCCTCCCTCCCTCCAGCTCTCTCTTTCACTTTCTTATTGTCAACTCCATTAAAGGACCCCAACACATGGACTGTAACCCACCAGGCTCTTCTGTCTATAGGATTCTCCAGGCAAGAATACTGGAGTGGGTTGCCATTTCCTCCTCCATGGGATCTTCCGACCCAGGGATTGAACCCGGGTCTCTTGCATTGTAGGCAGATTCTTTACCAACTGAGCTACAAGGGAAGCCCTCTGGTTCCTCTGCCTTTTCCAAATCCAGCTTGTACATCTGGAAGTTCTTAGTTCATATACTGTTGGAGCCTAACTTGAAGGATTTTGAGCATTACCTTGCTAGCAAGTACAATGAGTGCAATTGTGTAGAGTTTGAACATTCTTTGGCATTTCCCTTTTTTGAGATGAAATGAAAACTGACCTTTTCCAATCCTATGGCCGCTGCCAAGTTTCCCAAATTTTGCTGGCATATTGAGTGCAGCACTTTCACAGCATCATCTGTTAGGATTTGAAATAGCTCAGCCGGAGTTCCATGACCTCCACTAGCTTTGTTCGTAGTAATACTTTCCAAGGCCCGCTTGACTTCACTGTCCTGGATGTCTGGCTCTAGGTGAGCTGATCACCCTATCATGGTTATCCTGGTAATTAAGACCTTTCTTGTACAGTTCTTCTGACCTCTTCTTAATATATTTTGCTTTTGTTAGGTCCATACTGTTTCTGTCCTTTATTGTGCTCATGTTTGCATGAAATAGTCCCAAGGTGTCTCTGATTTTATTGAAGAAATCTCTAGTCTTTCCCATTCCATTGTTTTTCTCTATTTCTTTGCATTGTTCACTTAAGAAAGCTTTTTAAAAATCTCTTCTTGCTATTCTTTGGAGCTCTGCATTCAAATAGGTATATTTTTCCTTTTTTCCTTTTCCTTTTGCTTCTCTTCTTTGCTCAGCTACTTGTAAGGCCTCCTCAGACAACCATTTTGCCTTTTTGCCTTTCTTTTTCTTGAGGATGGTTTTGATCACTACATCCTGTACAATGTTACAAACCTCCATCCATAGTACTTCAGGCACTCTGTCTATCAAATCTAATCCCTTGAATCTGTCACTTCCACTGTATAATCAAATGGGGTTTGATTTAGGCCATACCTGAATGGCCATGGGGTTTTCCCTACTTTTTTCAATTTAAGTCTGAATTTTACAATAAGGAGGTCATGGTCATTTCCTGGTCTTGTTTTTGCTGACTGTATAGAGCTTCTTCATCTTCGGCTGCAAAGAATATGACCAGTCTGATTTTTGTATTGACCTTCTGGTTATGTCCACCTGTAGAGTCGTCTCTTGGGTTGTTGGCAAAGGGTGTTTGCTATTACCAGTGAGTTCTCTTGGTAAACCTCTGTTAACCTTTGCCCTGATTCATTTTGTACTCAAGGCCATACTTGCCTGTTACTCCAGATATTGCTTGACTTCCTACTTTTGCATTCTTGTCCACATATATATATTTGCTGTTCTAAAAGGTCTTATAGGTCTTCATAGAACTGTTCAACTTCACCTACTTCAGTATTAGTGGTTGGAGCATAGACCTGGATTACTGTGATTTGAATAGTTTGCCTTGGAAATGAACCAAGATCATTCTGTCATTTACTATGATATCATTTAAAGTGTAGTTAAGTGACTTTAAGGTGAACTGCATAAACTAACAATTTCTTATGAGCAATTATACAATTTAGATTATATATCTTTCTTGTTTGCCTATTTGAAGGTGTTTGAGAGTAGATATTTAGAATACCAGTATCATTATAACACTAGTTACAGAAAATCATCATAATGAAAGGATACAATATGCATTCCATAAGCAAATAATACCCATTTGTACTTGAACATCTAAATACTTGAAAGAATCTGTGCTGCTAAAGAATTTATGATTTACATTTTAATTAAGAACAATTTAATCCTTAGCCACTGAGTTAATACACATTAACCAAAAGTTCTCTTAGAAATGAGTGTCTCTGTTGATCGGTACATATGTTTTTGTATGGTTCATTTACACAGTGTTTTGTTCACGATATATAAGCAATAAAGTACAAAACTAGTAGAAGAATATATATACAGTTGTTACAACAGGGCCTTTATTTAAAATGTGAATTTGGTTGGGATTAAGTTGCCAGTAAATTTCCAAAAATGCAAGAATAAAACTTTTCATTAGACATTAGATGTCAGTGTAGAGTCATAAAATGTATATACTATAACTCACACTCATGTAATTTAAAGGAGTTCTTATAATATGCCTCAAATCAAATAAATTTAGTCATGTTTTTACTTCCTGTTAAAAATATAGATTTTATAGCTCTTTTTTAAAAATTAAGTATTTTTGAACTAATTATAGATTCACATGCAGTTGTAAGAAGTAATAAAAGACATCCCATGTACCTTTACCCAATTTCCCCAGACAGGAATACTTTCAAAATTATAGTACCTCATAACATCCAGAATATTGACATTGATACAAGCAAGATACAGGAAAATTTACTTGCCACAGTAAATTGATTCATTTATGTTTTGTGCAGGTTATTTTAAATAGAGAAATGTCTGAAAATTTGGCCAATTTTTGGAAAAATAAAACTATCAGCTTTTTAGAATAGAAAATCTAGATTTCATTGTCTTTCCTCAGAAAGTACAGATGAGAAAGTTCAGTTCAGTTTAGCTCAGTCCAGTCACTCAGTCCTGTCCGACTCTTTGCAACCCTGTGGACTGCAGCACCCCAGGCCTCCCTGTCAATCACCAACTCCCAGAGTTTACTAAAACTCATGTCCATTGAGTCAGCAATCCCATCCAACCATCTCATCCTCTGTCATCCCCTTCTCCTCTCGCCTTCAATCTTTCCCACCATCAGGGTGTTTTCAAATGAGTCACTGTTTCAAATCAGGGTGGCCAAAGTATAGTTTCAGCTTCAGCATCAGTCCTTCCAATGAATATTCAGGACTGATACCCTTTAGGATGGACTGGTTGGATCTCCTTGCAGTCCAGGAGACTCTCAAGTCTTCTCCAACACCGCAGTTCAAAAGCATCAGTTCTTCGGTGCTCAGCTTTCTTTACAGATGAGAAAAGTTCACTATAATAATTATATCTCTGTTGAACTATTTCTGTCACTTGGTTTTTTCACAGGCAGTTATTCAGTAACTAGTTGCAATTTGAAATTTCTGAAATATTAATTTAATGTTAAAGTTTATCCTGGATTAGCTGTGGCTTCATAAATAGTTTAAGACCTTACTCAATCCCATTTTAAATTTGAATCACTCTTGAATAATTTAAGCAGTAATAGTAGTATGCAGATTTAGCTATTGTCCATTTCCAAAGGAAAGGTGTAAGAGTGATGAGCCATCTCATTTTTATACTATTTTTTATATTTGTGATAATACAGAGTAAATAAGCTTTTTTTTTTTTTTCCAGTGTAGATAGGCTTTTAAGACTGTATTTCAGAAACATGTGGTTAGGAATACATGTTAAGAATATGAGTCTCTTCTTCAATTTATTTTCATACTGTAACCTGGTAGATAAGAAAATAAAGCCTTTTTTTCTTTTACATGATTACAAGGAGATAGCAGACACCAATCAAATTCCCTATGCATTTGCAGAAAGAAACTGTATTAAGTGAACTAAAATGTGATGATAGATTTAATATTTTGCTATTTCCAGTCCACTTTTTTGTCTTATTAGATATATGAAACTAGATCCAGGAAACACAAATCAAGGATTCTTTGCTAGTGTCTTCTGGTATGGGAAAACTTTTTTTTAATATACTTGTTTCATTTGTAGATGTGGATGAATGCGTTTTAAAGCCAAGCATTTGTGGCTCAGCTGTGTGCAAGAACATCCCAGGAGACTTTGAATGTGAATGCCCTGAAGGCTACAAATACAATCCCGTATCAAAGTCTTGTGACGGTAAAGTTCTGTTGGTATTATTGGTGGTGGAGGGGGTGAGTTGGCACCCTGATTTGAAATGAGAAGCATTGGTTCTCCTTGATATCAGTAATCAGATGTTCTCAGGTGGTAAAATCCTTCTATAATTTGATCAGTTGGGTAGTGATGGCTTCCTTCCAGCTTAAAAGTATGGACCCATGCATGATCTTCAGTGCTGTGCTCTCTGATGGCCCTCTAAGCTGTATTTGAATTGCACACCTCCCATATATGATAGAAGCAAAAGAAACACATAATATTCAAAAATAAAAAGAAGCTGAAAGGAAACACACACACAGAGGAAGGAAGACAAATTTAAAACAAGGTGGTTAGAAATGTTTGGTTTTATGCCAGGCTTTTCAGTGACTTTCTGTGTGTGTTTAAGTGTGTCATTTTATTGTAAAATAGTAAATGACCTAATTCCATTATAATTAAATATATTTAAAAAGAAAATCTCATCATAACCAGATGAGAGCCAAGCTCTAAAACCGTGAGAAGCAGTGATTAGTGATGTCTGTGTCTGGATCCTCCTTGAAGCTTGGATTACTTCATTTGACTCCAGTGCTGCTGCCTAGGTAGCTTAGATATGTCATAGGGTTATTTTTTTAAATCATGGATAAGTACAAATTATCTCACATCCTCCTCTGATTTTTTAAAAAATTTTAAAGTGAGTTTAACATCATGACTGAAAGTGAAAGTGAAAATTTCTCAGTCATGTCAGACTCTGCAACTTCATGGACTATATGGTCCATGGAATTCTCCAGGCCAAAATACTGAAGTGGGTATCCTTTCCCTTCTCCAGGGAACATTCCCAACCCAGGGATCAAATCCAGGTCTCCCCCATTGCAGGTGGATTCTTTACCAGCTGAGCCACCAGTATCATGACTAAAACTAATCAAATTAATAGTAATTTTTCTATTATGGCAAAATACATGTATAAGATATGTGCCCTTTAACCATTTTTAAGTCTACAATTCAGTGATATTAATTACAGTCACACAGTTATGCAGCCATTACCATTATCTGTTCCAAAATTTTTCCAAATGGAACTCTGTAACTGTCAAGCAATAAATTCTCCCTCCTCTCTTTGCCAATCACTGACAACCTCCAAACCCTACTTATCTCTCTGTGAATTTGCTTAAATTGATAATAATCTTAGAATAGATTTTTTTCAACTATTTATACTCCTTTTTAGATTTTGATGTCTTATATCCTCACATGCTCAATAAAAATATCTCCCCACACACACTATTTCTACCCTCCCACCCCTCCAAATAGAAATTACCGTGGTCAGCCCTAAGCATTTGCAAATTTATTATTAGCCAACTTCATCACATTGTATTGTTTTGTAGTTATATTCATTGTATATGTTGAATAACTATAGTGAATTTGTTGTTGTTCATTCGCTAAATCATTTCTGACTCTTTGCCACCCCATGAACTGTAGCACACCAGTCTCCTCTGTCCTCCACTATCCCCTGGAGTTTGCTCAAATCATGTCTGATTCAGTAGGGATGCTATCTAACCATCTCATGCTCTTTGCCCACTTCTTCTTTTGCCTTCAGTCTTTCTCAGCATCAGGGTGTTTTCCAATGAGTCAGCTCTACACATCAATGAATATTGTAGTTATATTCAATGAATGACAGATTTTTTTAAAAAAAGATTTAAATGTGATATCAGTTCAGTTCAGTCATGCAAACTGTTTGTGACCCCATGGACTGCAGCACACCAAGCTTCCCTGTCCATCATCAACTCCCGCAGTCTACTCAGACTCACGTCCATTGAGTCAGTGATGCCATCCAACCATCTCATCCTGTCGTCCCCTTCTCCTCCTGCCCTCAATCTTCTCCAGCATCAGGGTCTTTTCAAATGAGTCAGCTCTTCACATCAGGTGGCCAAAGTATTGGAGTTTCAGCTTCAACATCAGTCCTTCCAATGAATACCCAGGACTGATCTCCTTTAGGATGGACTGGTTGGATCTCCTTGCAGTCCAAGGGACTCTCAAGAGTCTTCTCCAACACCACAGTTCAAAAGCATCAATTCTTCAGCACTCAGCTTTCTTTATAGTCCAACTCTCACATCCATATGTGATTACTGGAAAAACTATCGCCTTAACTAGACAGACCTTTGTTGACAAAGTAAGGTCTCTGCTTTTTAATATGCTGTCTAGGTTGGTCATAGCTTTTCTTCCAAGGAGTAAGCGTCTTTTAATTTCATGGCTGCAGTCACTGTCTGCAGTGATTTTGGAGCCCCCAAAAATAAAGTCTGCCACTGTTTCCACGTTTCCCCATATATTTGCAATGAAGTGATGGGATGAGATGCCATGATCTTATTTTTCTGAATGTTGCGCTTTAAGCCAATTTTTTCACTCTCCTCTTTCACTTTCATCAAGAGGCTCTTTAGTTCTTCACTTTCTGCCATAAGTGTGGTGTCATCTACATATCTGAGGTTATTGATATTTCTCCTGGCAATGTTGATTCCAGTTTGTGCTTCATCCAGCCCAGCGTTTCTCATGATGTACTCCGCATATAAGTTAAATAAGCAGGGTGACAATATACAGCCTTGACTTACTCCTTTTCCTATTTGGAACAAGTCTGTTGTTACCTGTCCAATTCTAACTGTTGCTTCCTGACCTGCATACAGATTTCTCAAGAGACAGGTCAGATGGTCTGGTATTCCCATCTCTTTCAGAATTTTCCAGTTTATTGTGATCCACACAGTCAAAGGCTTTGGCATAGTCAATAAAGCAGAAATAGATGTGACATACATATATACAATATTTTATTACTTTAGTTATGCTATTCAATTTCAGTAGTATTGAGGGCTCACTAATTTTGAGGTTCTATTTTAAGACATTCAAAGGGGTTCTCATTTTAAGTGGAAACTATGCTATAGCAGTGTTTGAGTTTGGAAATTTTCAAATATCACAGGGTATATTCATCTAAAAGGTCAAAGATCCTACATATTTCTAAAGTGTATCTAAGCTGAAGCATCTCATTACAACTTTTCGAGAATGATTTTCTTAAAGTATGGATTGGGACAGGGACCATAGAGGGAGGTAATAGCACAGTGAGATTTTTTGTTTTTTTATATCTTTAATAAGTTAAGAAATAAATGTATGTCCTTAAATTTATTGCTACCATTAATTATTGCATTATGGAAAGTGATATTTTCTTGATATAGTCATTTAATCTCCAACTACATTGTTGTTTAGTTGCCAAGTTGCATCCAACTCTTTTGTGTCTCCATGGACTATAGCCAACCAGGGTCCTCTGTCCATGGGATTTCCCAGACAAGAATACTGGAGTAAGTTGCCATTTCCTTCTCCAGGGGATCCTCCAGACCCAGGAACTGAACCCACATCTCTGGCTTGGCAGGTGGATTCAGTCTCTGTGAATCACATTAACCTTCAGTTAAAAGGGATCTTTCCTTCCCTTCCCTTCCCTGTCTTCCTGTCCTCCCCTCCACTCCTTCTTTTCCCCTTCCTTTTCTTTTCTTCAAAGCAAAGAGTTAAGAAGAAAGTGTCAATGGAATTCATATGATCAGATTTGACAGTTACATTGAGACTCCATTTTTTTCTTCAAAATCATAAAATTAGCATAGTTGTTATATCTTTATTAATTATTAATTACTGAAAGTCATTAAATTTGTTGATTCAGGTATATAAACAAATGAAACTACATTTGTGACTCATTTAAATTTCTGTGGCAAGTGCATAAAGGTGATTTGATGTCAAAGAATTTCTTTCACTAAGGATTTATTATCACTGATTATCTTATACTAAGAATAGTCCTTCTTCTCTTGGGTTGAACATTTAGGAGATATTAAAATTTATTTTCTCTTTTCCCCCAGATGTGGATGAATGCTCTGAGAACTTGTGTGCTCAACTTTGTGTCAATTACCCTGGAGGTTACTCTTGTTACTGTGACGGAAAGAAAGGATTCAAACTTGCCCAAGATCAGAAGAGTTGTGAGGTAACACTTTGCAATATTAACCTTGCCATCTCTTTTTAAAAATGAGATCCAGTTACTTATTTCCACATAGTTGAGGTAAATAAGAATACAGATTTCTACTATAATTGCTATAGTTCAAAACAGGCTATGAGTCACAATCTTTTTACTAATTTTGACCACGTAATTTGGTAAACATTGTGACGGACTTCTCAGGTGGTGCTTGTGGTAAAGAACCTGCCTGCAAATACAGGAGACATAAGGGACGCAGGCTCATTCCCTTGGTCAGGAAGATCCCCTGGAGGAGGGCATGGCAATCCAATCTAGTATTCGTGCCTGGAGAATCCCAGGGACAGCGGAGACTGATGGGCTGCAGCCCACAGTGGGTGACAAAGAGTTGGGCACAACTGAAGCGACATAGCATGCAGGTGGATAATTAGTGACTAGATTAAGAAAAAGCTGCAGGGCCACAGTTCAGAGAGTGCTCATCTGTATAGCCTGTACTTTTATAAAATGCAATGTGTATATTTACTTAAAAAACTGTAAAAAGCTAAGGTTTATACTTCTCTTTTTGAGAAAAAAATCTTTCATAGATATTTCAGTGAAAACATTTTTCATTGTCTACTTTTGTTTATCACACTCTGACAAGTTTGATCATGGTTTAGGCATGTTAGTACTTGCAAGAGTGTGCATAAAATCTCAGGTGCAAACAATTTTGTCAGAGTAGGGTTCAGTTGAGGTTTAAGTATATCGAAATTCAGAGGGGTCAGTTTTGTTATTATCTCTCCAACTTGCTTCTAGGTTACTCAAATTCAATTCATAATTGATCCAGAAATTGAATGTTGGGGGTAGGTTCTAATATTTCTTCCACTGAAGAAATTTGAAGCTCTTTCCCCCCACCCCCAAGTAAGGATCACATTAGGAATCTTTAGTCCAATTCATGAATCTCTTTTAATTTTTAAAAGTGAAAGTGAATTGTCATGCTTATGAGGCAGACATTAAAAAAAAAGAAATACCCTTAACTGATTATTTAATAGTCATTGATTTACACATACTCTCTATCTGCTATCCAGAGAAGCTGTATATGTTTAAAAAATGTCAACATTTCCTATTATGCTACCTATTTGGTAAAGGAAGGTAAGGAAAGCTAGTTGGCATATATAATAACTTTGGTAGTGCTTCATTGAAATGTATTGTGTGCATGTTTCTTTTGTAAATTGATATCCTATTATTTCAGTATTTTTTGTAGTTACACATTGCCATCTTCCTTGGAATAGATTTACTAAAGTTCTAAGAGGAAATGAGATATTATTTCAGGACCTAGATTTAATACAGTGCTATTTGCACAGTTTTCCTCAGAATATCCCTAGATGTATGCCCAAGAACTTCTCCTTTAAAAAACTTTCCATTTAAATGTTTGTTTTTAACTCTTAAAAGAAAAAAAAAAAAACCTTGATAATAGTTCATGCATGCGTGCTAAGTCACTTCAGTAATGCCTGGCTCTTTGTGACTCGATGGGTTGTAGCCTGCCAGGCACCTCTGTCCATGGAATTCTCCAGGCAAGAATGCTGGAGTGGGTTGCCATGCCCTTCTCCAGGGGATCTTCCCAACCAAGGATCAAACCTTTGTCCTTTATGTCTCCTGCACTGACAGATGGGTTCTTTACCACCACAGCCACCTAGGAAGCCCTAATAGTAAATCACCTGACTCTAAATCTTTCTTTTTTTTTTTTTTTTTTGGTAAATTCCTTGGAGATTATGATGATATATTACTTTATATTTATCCTGTTCAGGTTTTTCAGCATTTCCTTTGATATCTGGAGAGCACATTTTTGCTTAGAAAAGTTTTGGCTTAATAAGACTTTAAAACAAATGGAGGGTGAGTGGGAGGGAAGCTCAAGAGGGAGGAGATTTGTGTATACATATAGCTTATTCTGCTTTAAAGAATCTGCCTGTAATGCAGGAGACTTGAGTTCACTCCCTCGGTGGGGAAGATCCCCTGGAGAGGGGAATGGCAACCCACTCCAGGATTCTTGCCTGGAGAATCCCATGGACAGAGGAGCCTGGTGGGCTACAGTCCCTGGGGTCTCAAAGAGTCGAATGCAACTGAGAGACTAACAACATCATAGCTTATTCACTCTATTTTACAGCAGAAACTAGCACAACATTGTAAAGCCATTATACTCCAAAGAAAAACAAATAAGCTAGGTACGGAGGAAAAAATAAATAAAACTGGCTCAGCGGTAAGGAACCCACCTGTCATGCAGGAGCCCGCAGGAGACACAGGTTTGATCCCTGGGTCAGGAAGATCTCCTGGAGAAGGGCATGGCAACCCACTCCAGTATTCTTGCCTGGAGAATCCCATGGACAGAGGAGCCTGGCAGGCTATAGTCCATACGATCAGGAAGAGTCAGATATGACTGAAGTGACTTAGCGTGCATTCTTGGAGATTACACTGATGGACTATACAAAGAAGTAAAAGATATTGCTTTTTTATTACCATTGGTGTTCTGCATTTATTTTATTGTATTAGAGAGGATATGTTTGATAAGAACACTGCTGCTGCTGCTGCTGCTGCTAAGTCGCTTCAGTCGTGTCTGATTCTGTGTGACCCCATAGATGGCAGCCCACCAGGCTCCCCTGTCTCTGGGATTCTCCAGGCAAGAACACTGGAGTGGGTTGCCATTTCCTTCTCCAATGCATGAAAGTGAAAAGTGAAAGTGAAGTCGCTCAGTCATGTCCGACTCCAGCGACCTCATGGACTGCAGCCTACCAGGTTCCCCCTTCCATGGGATTTTCCAGGCAAGAGTACTGGAGTGGGTTGCCATTGCCTTCTCTGGACAAGAACACTAGGAACCAGAGAAAGCATGATATCCTGACATGTACACCAAGCAGTAACCAGTGTTTTTTCTTATTTTGTTGCCTTTTCTCCAGGCTGTTCCAGTGTGCCTTCCTTTGAACCTTGAGAAAAATTATGAATTGCTTTACTTGGCAGAGCAGTTTGTAGGGGTCGTTTTGTATTTAAAGTTTCGTTTGCCAGAAACCACCAGGTGAGGTACCAATGTCAGTGATAATTATAGAAATAAGCAGGTCAGGACAGAAAGGAGTCACTGAAAGGTTTAAAATCCATGAAATTTTATTAACAATCATATAACTTAGGTGTGTTATCAATCAGATGATATTGGGTACCCTAAATTTCTTTTTTTCCTTCACACATATTTTTCACGCTTGAATCATTTGGGGTTGATCTAGGCTGATCTTCCCTAGTGATCATTTTACCTTAAGCCAGAGTTCTTCCTATTCTAATGAATACATATTTTTAAGAAGCTGGTAAAGAGGATTTAATGTATTTGTGAAATTTTCATTCTTTTCTATGCTTTCTAAATAATGGGAATAATTCAAGAAACTGCTTTTAGAATATAGTATATTCATAATTATAAACTATGATAAGATTGCTGAAGTAATATTTTAAAGAAATGTGTCACATGATTTTAGTTGACTGAGTACTTTATCTCCTCTTCCTGTAGTTAGGTTGACTTTGGAGAGGAAGTAATTGCTTCTGTTTTTGAGTCATGATGCTACTTTATCAAATTTTCTCAGAGCCATACATTGTTGGAACTAGGGGGAAAAAAAATTGGAATTTTGTTGGAATAATGGAAAGGAAACATTTGAGACTGATTATAGAATCCAAATTTTAAAATATTTTAATTAGATAAGCATGTATATTTAGAATTTAATCCATTAGATATATGAGTGAATACTTGTTAAATAATTCAACTCAATTCATAGAAATTTTATTATTAAGGAACACTGAAATTTATTCACTGATATAATTGTGCCCTTTCAGCATTCTGATTTCCCCTTTAAAATGTGGTTTACCCCTTTAACATCTCAGAACAAAGACTATCTTCTAGTGATATAGATTGGAGACAGCCTTTCCTTGCTATGAGAATAATTATGAGAGAGAAGAATTAATTATCTCAGACACTTTCAGAGGTATTCATTTCTCACCATTCTCACCCAAAAGCTTGGGCTCTAACATCAGATAAAATTGGTCAAACAATTGTTTTCTGTCAGTATTTATTATTTAGTTTAAACTTTTTATTGAGTTATTATATGTATTTGTATATATACACACGTACACACAGAGAGAAATATACATGTAATATACATATATCTTACATATACAACTTGATTAATTTTTATAAGCTGCCACCTGTGTAACAAACACAAAGAACAGCTAATGCCTATTGTTTCTTTCTTCGCAAATTTCTTCAACTCTATTTCCCAAGATCAAATACTTATGCTGCCCCAAAGTTAACCAGTTCACTTTTTTTCACTTTACAATACTTCTGAAAGAGAATGAATTGTTCCCCAACATAGTGAATCAGTATGCTGATGTATTCCAGACAGAAAATACGCAGAACACAACTCTTTGAATTACTGGTTTAGCATGTTTTTACAAAGAGAAGGAAATTATCTCCATAATAGGATCAACTTCTAGAAGATCCTGACCATACACAGATTCAGGTTTTGGCAAGATAATATATGCTTCACATCAGCAAAATGTGATGAATATGAAAGAGAATAGAAGTCCCTACTCAGAGCAAAATGTTTCTTTTAAAATATAATCTGAGTTCCTTAAATTCCTGGTATATTGTGATCTACCCAACAAGCTTTACTCCACGTTTACCTCTTTATAATATTTCCTTGGAACTCTCAAGGCTAGAAAGTTTATTTTATCACTTTTTCTTTGTTCTATTTGAGGTAGGTTTGTGCCTATTACAAATGATGCCTCTATTACTATTACTATTGTACATAGAAAAGGAAAGAGTCTGGGATTCTTTCTTGCCATATTTAATAATTATCTGAAATCTTAATTTTTTATTTAAATTACCTTTATTTTAACTTCACTCAGGTGACTAGTAGTTATACAATTATTTTTCCTGTTTCCTGTTTACCTTTTTTCAATCATTTTGCTTTACTGGTCCCTTGGAAACTTTAATGCTGATTTTCATTAAAGTATCATAAGGCCATGAATTGATATATATTATTTTTCAGTCCGGCATTCCTAAGATTTTTATCCTTCCCTGTAGTAGCTACATATATGTTCAGTGGCATTGTCAGAGCTCAGATTGCTCCAAACACTTGGGTATATCTTTTAAACTCTCCTTCTATGTACTCCAGTATAGTGATTTGTGCAGTTAGAGTTTTGGAGAGCTTTTAAAATTAAACTAACAGATACATTTAAAAGTTTTTGATTTTACTTTCCTTTACCACACATGAAGACTTAATTATGTTAGAAATCACTCAGATACTGTCTTGTATATCTCTGTGAGTGATTCCTTCCTGACATATATGAAATCATAGGGAAAATTTGCTCTTTGATGGATGAACCAATCGTGGAATAAACATCTTTTATTAATCATATATGGATACAGAAGAAAAAAAAATCTTTATGTTAGATTATATAGTGTATAAAAGGCTCTGAGACAATATGTCCAATATTTGTACATGTGTATTCCAGCATTTAAAAGAGCTGTCAAAACAAATGCCAAAAGATGAAAAATTTATCAAAGCATATGCTCATTTGGAAAAAAGTCTCCACGAATAAGCAAGAAAGTAAAACAGCTTGATTTAAGTACACATGGAGCCAGAGATAATACAAGAAGAGCTTAATCTTGCCCTTTTTTATTTTTTCTAGTGAAAGACTTGTCTCTTTCAACATACTGGTATTTGCCAGTTTGAGAGTAAAAGAAAAACATGATCTTCAATATTTCTCACTATTGAGGCTCTCTCTTTGTCCATTGTTCAGATTTTCAGCTGAATTTGATTTCCGGACATATGATTCAGAAGGTGTTATCCTGTATGCAGAATCTTCTGATCACTCATCTTGGTTCCTGATTGCGCTTCGTGAGGGAAAGATTGAAATTCAGTTTAAGAATGAAAAGACTGTCAAAATGACAACTGGAGGCAAAGTTATTAATGATGGTTTATGGAATATGGTATGTTATGCAGAACTCATAAAGAATCATTCCACTCTGATGCAGTTTGTATAAAATCATTAATCATTACTTTAATAGTGATACCAAACCAAAATAAGTTTGGGTTTATCTGATGTTGTGTGAAGTGTATTCTACACACTGTAAATACCTGAAATGGTCTGAGAAATTATTCTCTCTCAACAGTGTGTATTTCCCATAACTGAAGTTGTTTTCAGTTACTAGCTTTTTTAAAAACAACTATTTTGTCTTTAACTTTTTACCTTTTTTGGTGGCTGTCACTGGTGAACTGTGATATTGCACCTATAAGGTCAAGGGTTATGCAAAGATAACACTGATTTGGGACAACTACTATGGATAGCCATCAATATTTTTAATGTAAAAGAGAAATACATGTAGTAACAAAATTAAAATTTTAATTTAATTTTAAATATTATCATATAGATTAATGGATTTGTACAAATAGGATGGCTGGAACAAATCAGAATGCTTAGAAACTAGCATTTTTAGTTAATCCCTAAAAGTCAGTCTTTATTTGAATAATCAAGAATAGAACTTTAATCTACTGTATTTAAATGGAATTTATCTTACAGAAGGGATTACTGTTAGTCTACAGAGGGCAGAATGTCAATTAAATCAATGCTACTTTCAGCAGAGAAGAGCTGAGAAGATCAGCTTCACCTCAGAATGTGGTACCCCAAAGAGACACTTTCTAAGTCTATGAGAACTGACAAGAAAGGTCCATGTTAAGCAGCCATGTAAAGTCTTCACTAAATTATTTCATTATATTTATCCACTCTTGCAATCATATATTCAATAAGGATTTAGTAAACATGTTTAAAATGCTATATTCCTGAGTCAAAGGGGGCTGAAACCACAGTAAGAGATTGTCCGTGTTCTTTGAGGTTAGACTCTCACAGTTTAATAGTGGATGTGGCATTGTGAACCAATATGGTGTAATGTGAAATATGTTACAGGAAAGTGTAATAAAGAATAGTTGGGTGCAGATGTGGTTCACCAAAAAGGGGGCTATCTGTTGATTGGCAGCCATGGATTTTGGGCTGCTAACTTTGAAAGAATTGTGGCTTCACAGGATCAAATGCAACTGTCAGAGAAGTTGTTAAAATTCTTTGACTTATGTTGTATATTAGTATAGTTTTTTTTTACCACATGTTTCCCACTATATCTGTATCTATAATATTTGATGCATACAGCTATTCCTCCAGTATACTGAAGAATCCACTTTAATGCCAGATGTCCCTAAATCACCTATCTAAAACCACTAAAATCACTTTTGCAGTAAAAGAGAGTAAACAGAATTCTTTTTTCAATGAATTTATACAAATTGAAAATATCAGCTGTTTGAAGGTGAATTTAAATACATTTCTAGGTAGGATATAATGTATATAAAGAAGGTAAATATTTATCTGTGAAGTGATCATGAGTTGCAAGTAGTGTTTATTGAAGAATTGTTCATGGGCTATATCTTGTTAAAGACAGAATTTGGGTTGAATGGAAGGCAGCTGTTCAGTTTCTCCTATATTTATGATTCTTGTTAAAAAGAAACTATTATTTAATGATATGCCCATGTTTTAGCTAAAGCATTTAAATTAAAATCTCCCTCTATAAACTGAATACAAGCTTATAGAAAAAATAAAATTTAAGAACATTAGCAAGTCAGAGAGGGAGATATTGAATTACAATTTAAAATTTTAACAATTTTTGCATTTTCCACCCTGCTGATAAATAGGATTTCTTTTTTCACTCCATACCTTTTAAATTTAAAAGATAGTATGGTAGCATGGTAGTCCTACTAACTTATAATCCTGATGATTTATTAATGAATTATACTGTTTCAAACAAATTTATGCAGCACAGAAATTATTTAAAATAAATAAATATTTTAAATAAGTATTTAAATTTTAATTAATGACAAAGTGATTAAGTTAAACTAACCTATAAACTGGACTATTCACTTTATTGCAGTTGTTTCACTAATTTTAAATTATTTTTAAAAAAATATGTTAAAAATAAGAAATTAAAATGTGTAATTAGAATTGTTTTATAATTCAGGTAGATAAAATTGAATGTATAACGATTGTTATTAGAATGGCTATAACTGTAGGAATATTTATTCTTATAAGTGATTATTGATAACTTAAAAGTGATTATTATATTTCATAGCTGGGTATAATCCTAATATTAGTGGAAAATGTATAATTTGTATAATTTCATTTATCCAACAAAATATTTTATGAGCACTTTGTGTGCTATTCCTTCTTCTAGGTGGTGGGGATGCAATAGTGAATAAAACAAAAGTCCTTGCTCTTATGGAGCTTGCATTTTGGTGGTGAGATGAAAACCACAAATGTGTCAACAAATAGCTATGTCAGATAGTGATTAATGCTATGAGGAAAAAGAAAAGCAAGG